>NW_026088185.1:9909689-10339689 GCF_022539395.1 Myiozetetes cayanensis | reverse complement strand
AAGCACTCCAGTGGCATAGCTGGGTCCAGCTGAGTCCCGGGTGATGACTGTAGTGACTCGTGAAGTGATGATGGTGCAGCAGTGGCTACAGTCTGCCAGCTGGCAGAACCTGCAGAACCTCACCAGAAGTGCCTCTGTTCAGCTCCTACAGCTGCCCCATGCTGCAGTAGGATTGCTGGGAGCATATTTTGGCCTTGTAACTGCACTTAGGCCTCAAGGGTTAGAGGTCCCTTGCAGTATCTTTGCAAATCACAACTGCTGTGCTCTGCACAGAGGATGTTGTAAACTTTGTGGCCTCCACTTGGAATTTGCCTAGCTCCTCTGAAGATCTTCAGGATTCTTAAGTGCTATGGAAATGTGCAGTAGTAACATGATGTAAAAAACGCACTGACTATTTATAGGCAGCAAAGTTTTGGTACAAAACGTCTTTTGCAATGCATGGGGCCACCCAAATATTTATAGCAGTCTCACTGTCTTGCTGATTCAATTACTTTGTGGTTCCTTGTTTGTTTCCTCTATAAAAGCTCATGTGACCAAAATGAACCTGATCACTCACTGTGCTCTGTAACGGGGATACCTGTAGGCTTTCTATTCTGGCTGGGAGCACTCCCAACTGCCACAGTGAAAATAACAGTACACAGAAAACCGAAAGAACTGTTTCAGAGTTCTTTGGATAACCTTTCCTGAAATCTAGGAAGCACCAGCTTCTGATGTCTTAATGATTCTCAAAACAAACTTTTCAGGATTTCTGCTAAACCCGGAATTCTAGAGAGATGTCACTCTCACAAACAAGCCTCTCCTTTTTTTCCCCTTTTTCAGGCAATATGTATTGTTTTGGAAATGCAGGGGGCTGGTGAGTGAAGGGTTCTCACTTTTGGGAGGGGCACAGGAATAATCAAGGAGGCAGAGGCTTTGTTGTTCTCTTCTCTAATGTCTGTTTGAAAGGAGGCAAAATGAGTTCAGTGCTGCTTTTCCTCTCAGTGGGGCAACACCCCTGTGCCTCTCCCAAAGGGTGTTTTTTGAGAACACCAAGAGCCCTGTTGCCATAGAGCACTGGAGAAGCCGGAGGGGTCTGGCCTCCATCCGCCTGACAGATGTGTTCTCCTGTGTCCACACAGACTTGCAACAGTCCTATGAGGAATCAGAGCAGCACTATGGAAGTGGAGGATTGCTGAGCCAGTGGTCTAGTGGGAAGATAGAGGTATTTTGTCATAGGCTGACCTTGGCAGCTCAGACAAAGGACAGTATCTGAGGTTAGGAGTTGAAATTCCATGTGATCGACGGGAGGACAGAGATCTCAGGAAGGAAGAAGGGTCTGTATATACCTCCCTGTCAGGGTGTCACTGACTGATGCCAATAATCATTGGCTGAAACCACAGTGTGCCAAGGTTTCTCCCTTAGCCTCACATGAGGGATGGGGAGGGAACTGCTCCCCCTCACTTTGGGGGCATTTTGTGTGGGGCATCTTTCCTCCTGTCAGAAACAAAATCTGCAGGATTTCAGTCACTGTCATTATTTAGCTTTGCATGTTGCAGAAGGACATTTGGTGCAACTCCTTGCTGCACTCCTTCAGATTCTGTGCTTGAAATCTTAAAGCACTGTCATGCTTGTGTGGCATTTTTTATGAACTGGTATGTGTAAAGCTAGATGAAGAAATGTTTCCTAATTTCTTGGATTTTAATTGCTGGATAGGTCAAGTTTGAAGCTGCAGGGACTGAAGTTTATGCTTGATTTGATGCACATGAGTAAGCCAATTGAATTCAAAGTTCAGCATCTGTGCGAGACTTCAAGACTGGGGACCTGATTTGTAAAGAGGATGGTGTTTTCCTGTTGCATTGCTAGGAATTAGAGAAGACTCTGTTTTTGTAGTCTTTCCTTACTCTAGCCTCAAAGAGAAACAGCTGCTTGAAAAATCTTAGGATGTGACCTGTTTCAAGAACCTCTCAAACAACTGTGTTTGTAAGAGAAGTGAGAACTGAAAAACACCTTATCTCCTAGAGTAAATATTTGGAAATATCGTTAATACATTATAGTAATGGGATAATTATTAAATGTTTTGGCATTTAATGTCACATTATGATGAAAATCACTTGATAGCAAATTAAAGCACTTTTATTGCAATTGCTATGGTTCTAGAGGATACACATGGTTATGCTACATTAATTTTAAAGACTTACATGAATTTTTAAGTTTAGCAGATACAAACCGTTGGAGAATAGCCAGCATTCTTGAATGTGCTACATGCACTCTAAGGAGTCTTTAACTAAATCTTTTGGACCTTGGTTGGAAGTAATTAACATTTCTTTTAAACTTTCAATAATTCATACTTTTTTTTCCCAGTTACAGCTGCAGATTTGTTTAAAGTAAACTCAAAGGTCTGTTAAGTGGCCATGGTGGGGGGGACATATGAAAGTGATATACATGCTCCAGAAGGTTGTAGCATCTGACAGTTAATAATCTACATGAATAACCATGGAATTACAGATTGGGCTGAGTACTAGGAGCACAACTGCCAAAGAAACCAGTGAAAGTCTGGTTCCAGGAAAATTTTCTTTCGTATTATTGCATCTGTCCATTACAGGCAGCAATTGGTCCCATGGAGGAAGAGCATCTTTAACTAGCTGGTGTATCTTTATTTTTTTTGCATGGGTGCGAGGGTGTGGAGAAGTTGTATGGTGATTCTCCAGAAAAACTGGCTTGTGGCTGCTGCATTCACAGGTTGTCCCTTAGGACTTGAGTGACCTATTTCCCAGGCATGCCTGAAGTCAGTCTTTTATTGGCTAGTTTAGTCTCTAATGTCTATAAGACATTAAACTGTTCAATTTGGATGCTCATGATGAGGCAGAAATGGAAAAGCAAAAGGAGCCTAGATTATTTAAAAATGATGGTGGGCTCTAGCTCTGCGCAGACCTGGGGCTGTGTGCTGAAAGCCCTGGACTCGTGGTGCATGTGAAGAACTGATGCATCAGGCTCAGCTCACTCACGTGGATCAGTTGTGCTGTGGTGGTAACCCACCTCCCAACTACCTTTAATCTGATGCCTAGATCTCTCTTCGTATTGCTTAAGTACAAGGAATACAGTGTGAGGACTCAGAAACAGGGAAAAGTAGTTTGAAGATCTTGTCCATATAGGGCCCAGCCCTTAGCACATTTAGGTTCATGTTATTGCTGTGATAGGGAGCACTAAAACAACCTGTGCTCCTCAGGGCAGATGCTTCCCCTTATTGTGGCTACTGAGAGGTTTTAAACACGTTTTGTGGACTAGTCTTTATACCCATGCCCCAGAGTGACTGGCCATGGGAGAGATGACTGGAGCCACTGCAATGACTACTCAGGTGGTGCTGGCCTCAGGTGGAGTGGCTGGTGGCTGCGGATGACCTGAAGAGAAATCATCCATTGAATTTTTGTCAGTGACTCTGCACTGGAGTGTCTAGAGCAGGGAAATGCAGGAGGGGATGTATGGTCAGTCCAAGGGCTCCCAGGGGAGGTGATAGTAGGATACCCAGGGTGTTGGGGGTACATCATGAGTAAAAAGTGCATCAAGACAAAAGGTGCTCTGGGAATCCGAAGTTTGGGGAGAAATCTCAGAAAAGTGGTGGAAGAGGGGGAGGAAAGTTCTTTGGGAACTGTTGTCTAGGTTTAGCTTTGGTATTAAACCAAAGTTTCCTGTTTCCTCAAAGATGTACCCTGAGGCAAGACCCTAAAATAGGCTTGGACATGTTCCAGGCTCTCTATGGTGTGGCAAGTACATATCGCATTATTCCCTCTCAGGAATCTTACTGTTAAAACAAAGCCAAAAGTCTATTATATTTCTGTATTCCCTGGCAGTCAAAGTTTGTATTTCAGGAACAAACTCTTGGGTTATAATCAAACAGCAACGTTAATCTACCCTGCTAGATGTGGGTAATTGATTGCACTAAGTAATTCTTTGTGGTCTGTTTTAAGAAAAACATGTGGCCACATCTTCAGTTGGATTGAACTGCCTTCTCTTACACTAGCTGAACATCTTTTGTATCTTTTCCATTGCTTTTTTTGAAGCAAAACCCCAATTAGTGATCTTGCATAGATATTTTGATTATGAATGCTTTGTCTAGAAGGTTATCAGAAATTAAGTTTCAGTAAGTAAGTGTTGTAAACACTATGTAGTTTTGTTAGCTCATTGGGGCAATACAACTGAAAGATGATGACAAATGCATCTGCAGATACTTTCCTGTTGTTTCTGAATATCTAGTGCTGGTTAACATGGTATGAGCAAAAGAGCGGAGTCATTGCCCATTTCTGTTCTGCTGTGTATCTTAGTTGTGCAGTCATGTACTTAAACTACATTCGGTTTTGTTTTCTTTAAAGAGGCTTTAATTATGCAAGACACCTTAAGAAAATATATAATTGTGTGCAATTTGCTGCTTAAGAGTACCCAGCACTTCTCATTTGAACTACTGCTACCTCCTGAAAGCAGGAGCGGAGAACATGTATTCTTTGAATTTGAAAGTGGTTCTTCTCCTATGAGCACGGTGACAGAACGCATAAAGCTGGTCTTTGGGATGTGTGCATGCAAAGTGATCATGATGAAGCCTATTTGGAAGTCAATTTATTACAGCTATTCCGTATCTGGCTATTGCATCCTGCTGTAGAAAGTTTTTTCAGCTTCCTCAGTAATTGCTTCTCAGCAACAGATCCTCCCCTTGTTCTCCTTTGGTTCTGCCAGTGTGAAGCTGGGCTTTCGCTCTTGCTCAATTTGATCCAAAAAGCTGTTTTATATGATGATCTTATGAGATAATCAAGGGAGGTCAAAAAGTACTGAATCGATCTGGTTTTAGCTCTAAATTCTCCCAGTGTCCAATCTTTCTTTTAAAGATGCCACAAGGTCAAAACCCTGAGCCGTGTGGTACAGATCATAGAGACCGTTTCACCTGGTCCTGTATGCAGCCTGCCATGCTGTTTCAGAATTTTGCTTGCTCCTGAACTTCCCAACTGTCTGTGAAAATAAGGACAATCAGTGCTCTGAAAGCTGCAAAGACCTCCTGTACCTTCTAGACAGGCTGTGTGCCATTCTCCTGAACATCTAAACTATGCTTCTATTACCTTTACTTTTTCCATGGATGCCAGGTTATTGCTATGCATTGGACAAGACTGGCAATTTAAACCTAGAAACAGCACAGCCTGTTAGTTAAGTGGTGCATTTTGCTGTAGGCTTGTGCTAGGTTCAAGGCAGTGATTTTAATCTTCAGGAAATCAAATGGGCCAGGCATCCTAATCTGTAAGATTTTCCCTCTCTTCCTTTATGCTCCAAACCACAGAGAACCCCGTCTGTTCCCAGCTCTGGGTCTCATGAGCACAACATGTCCAGAAGATTTCTGTGCAACCTGGGACAGCTGTTTTAATGAGAAAACATTCTTCAGTACTCCAGCATAGTGCCACTCTAAAAATGCCTATAATGCAGGTACTCCATGCGAGAAGATGCTGCATTCAAAGAGGCTTATTTGTCAAAGAAGACATTTTGACTTTCAAATGTCATTTTTTCCTTTCTGTAAAATGGAAATGATGATGGTTTTTTGACCTTTCATTACCCTCTACATCAGATCTAATCTTAGAAAAATCTTGAGGACAATAGTGTATGCTTTTTTCCTCTGCACACACAATTTAGGAGACCACTGAATTTGACTCCTGGGTTGAGGGCAGGGCTTTGAGATGGCTACTTTTGCAGGCGGGTGATATGCCCAGCTTTCAAGCTTCTTTGCTCAAGGATGCCAGTAGCAAATCAAAGAGGATCTCCTGCCTGGCCTCAGACACACATGCTCCTCCAAATGGAGACAACTGGCCTTATACTGTTGGATGGCTGCAGCTAGTTCATGTGACTTTCTGATGATGGGAAGAAACTGCAGTGACTATGGTCATTGAGATATTTTTTTGGTTCTGTGTTTTTTTTTTTAATACTGCTTCCTCCTCAAGTCTAAATTTTTTTAGCTAATTTACCACATCAAGGTGCAAAGCTTCTGCCTTGCAATTTTTCAGTTTTGAAGACCACTAGAAACACTAGCAGTCAACAAATGCTAAATTTCCAGTAAAAACTCGGTACCCTCTTGAAGAGGCAACCCTTATGGTGAAAAACCACAAACCCATTTGGCCTGGCCAGCTGCTTTCATCTCTTTAGTTCTGCTGAGTAAATGGTTCTTATGGTTCACCCTCACCCCTTCCCTCTGCTTTATTTACTAACACGGGAGTAAGATCCAAGATACAGGGGCTAAAGAACAGAAAGAAACCAGTTAGGTTGTTTTTTTCTTCATTCTCTCCTTCTTTTGAGGACATGATCCTTGCACATAGATGTTTTTTGCTTTCCCAAATTCTAGTCCCATTGTGGAATGTACAGAGACAGTAAATAAATGATACTTAAAAATTACATAATTACATTTTCAGTAAATATGAAATTATCTTATTATTGTTGTAATAAAAAGACTATCCACCCACTCTCAGGAGAAAAGGCAAACCAACAGTGGACCAAATACTGACAAAAAACAATAATAAACAGTGTGAGCAATTAATGCTTTTGGTATCTGCTGAGACAGTAAAATCTTGTATAGACTACATAGTGTCTATACTAGAAATCTGGTCCTGGTTCCTTTTGGGTTTTGGCATTGCAAATTCTTGCAGCAATACAAGTTTTCTGCATCAAAGGTGACCAAACAGAGAGAGGAGGGCCACTACAGATTGGATCCAGATCTATGTTAACTGCTTTTGAGGAAAAGGTGATGAGCATGGGGAAAAGGTCAATCTGGGGGTCTCTGGGAGGGAGGAATGATCAAGTGCCTGGAAAAGTTTCTGCTTTACACTTTCTCTGGGTGTACAGACACTTGAAACTCTTCAGCTGGGATGTGACAGAGAATACTGGAAAACATTTGGTCTCATTCAATTCTCTTGTGAATGGTGCAGGCAGGTGAGGTGCAGGACAAAGAGCAGAGCAGCCACCCTGGGTGTCTGTACCTTGTAGGGAATCTGACTTGCCCTTTCATAGCAATGCTCATCAGCAGAAGCGCTCCTTTCTTTGGTCTTCTGTGGAGTTATGCTATCCCATAGCTGTGCCTGAGACAAGAAGGGGCAGGCTTTTATTACAGGTGAATTGTACGTCCTGTGGACCTCCAGCTGAAGGTTTGCCTCCAACTGTAAGGCTTCTGCACAATAAAATGTGCTCCCTAGACAAACACTGGGCCAGGGTCACACTTGGGCTGTCCACTGGGATTGTGCCATGCCTGTTTGCTTAAAGCAACAAAACTAAACCTAGAAAGAGGGACAGTTTTCATGGGTATGTCAACAAGTAGGAAAATGCTTGTTGAATTGACAGAGGGAATACTAGCTAGATAAAAAAAGCCCAACTATAGAGTACTTATGTAAAACAAAAAGATCCATGTACAGTAAAGTCAAAGCAGCAAGAATGCAATTTTAATATAAGCTATTGCCAGTATGATGTGAAATTAATTTTTTTTTGTTGTTATATTAGGTGCCAAAGAATCCAAGGTCTCAGCCAGAGAACAGTCTGTTTGGTTTATATTTTTTTCTTTTACAAAATTTGAAAAGAAAACGTTGCTCTGTTGGCATTAGAACAGCAAAGGAAAAGCGTAATAAGTGATTTAAGATGCTTTATAGACTGGTCCTCAGCAATTCTCACTTACATGGACCAACACGTTTATGCTTAAATTTCTGAGTAATTATAACCATATTAGAGTTACATTCCCTATCTTTCAGAAACAACAGTAATCCATCAAAGGGAATGTATGTGCCTCTACACAGACATTTCGCTGCTGTTAGTATCAGACCACTAAAACTTACCATGCTGTGGGTTTATATTGTAGGGCTGAAAAGCAGGGAGGTAACTGTTAGCATTGTAAAGGCAGAGATTCAAGGTTCAGCAGCTAGGACTGGCAGTCCCTGGGGAGATGAGGTGCTTGGTTAATGTGCAACAAAAGCTTGTGTTAAATGAAAAATGAAGTTGTAAGAATCTTTTGACCCTTTGAACATGGTGCTATGCAGAGGTGAAGAAGATGGGAGACTGCAAATAAACCAGCAACTCTTTTGCATGAACCAAGAACTTTACCCAGCCTCTCCTTTGTGTTGTGCCTCTGCTCCTTCTTCCTTTGATTCTGGCTTGAGAGGAGAAACAGTATTTTCTCTTTCCTGAGCCCACTGAAAGCAGTGCAGTGCATTAGTAGTCCTGGGATGTGGTAATGGTGGAGGCAGAAGTTTCCTCTGGGCTGAGGTGCTGAAGTCATTGTGCTAGCAAAACCAGATGACACTGAGAGGAGTGAGCCTCTTCAGAGAAGAGTCCTGGTGGACTTGCATGCATCTTAAATGTGTGCCTGGTAATGAATGTGCTGCGGAGGAGACTTGAACATCTGGTCACTTCATTCTAGTATTTCTTAATTTATAAGGATATGAAAATTTGAACATGATATTTGAGATAAAGTTACCAACCTGATAAGACTGTCGTTCCCCATGAGTGAGCATTGTTCTTGTGAATATGGAATGGAACTATTACTGTATCAGCTGTGCCTGTAGCTCATTAGCAATGTACATTTCTGAGCTGAAAGTCTACTTCATTTATGACTTTAAACTTGGTGTATGAGTGTCCCAAACTCTCTGCTGCTGCCTCTCTTATAAAGTTTCAGAAGTGCTACATATCCAGGGAAGACTTTTCTCTAAAAATATTCCATATGTGCAGTTTGATGAGCAGCTGACTTCTTATTTTAAGAGTCAAAACCTTTGGCAGATGAACTGTTGCATGCCTGGTGTGTGAACGTGCTTTCTGGAGTGCTATTTCTCTGGGAGAGCAGAGTTGGAAAAGCAACAGGCTATCCCTGGGATGGTCAGTACCAACTTGCAGCTCAGCTGGGAAAATCTCCCTGGTCTTGATAGAACCTGAAAACAAATTTTGCTGATGCAAGAATAAATTCCTGGTTTTAAAGATTCCCCCATCCCCCACGGGAAGAGAATGACTCTCTTAATGAACAATAGCAGCACTAACTCCAGGTGGTCCTGACCAAGGAAACAACATCCATCTAAAATCTACTTTTATTTTATTTGTTTTTATAAGCAGACCGAATGTTTGGTGTTCCTGCTTTCGTTTAAAACTCTGCCTCCCTGCCCATCTGTCAGGTGAAATGTAGGCTATAGCTTCTTCTATAAGGTGAAGGTCTTGTGTGATGCCAGCAGTCTAACTGTGGCCAAAGGCATCTGTCTGTGGGATGCTGGCAGATGCCCTAGGGAGATGGTGTGTTTTCAGACAGCTTAGGGTGCTTGTGGTGCTCGCCCTGTTACAAACTAGAGGTCCCAAGGTGGTTTTGAAATGGCTCACTGATCAGCATCCCCTCTGTGCTGGTGGCCAATTAGAAGGGATTGCAGCAATGGCCTGAGACAAGATCTTTGGTTTCCTGTTCTTCCTTCTTCTGTCTCTTCCAGGAGACATGGTTCCAAGGTGTCTTGTTGCTTATATAAGCTGTGAGGCCGAAGTGAGACAGATGCTTGCTGTTGAAGGAAGCCCTTAGAGGCAAAGGGTGTATGGCATGTGGGTTTAGCTCAAAATAATGTCTCTTGCTGGCTCTGGACCAGTTCCCTGTTGTGGTTCTGGCCAGCATGGCCTCCCCCCACTCCTTGGTACCTGGCAGCAGGGCCAAACGGGGCACACCATGCTGGTATCCCTGGTATGATGGGGAACTCACAAGTGCTTTGAAGAGAGGAGAACTTAAATGCACAAAGAATTAAAAACTTAACCATGTGATTCCATGGGGGACTGAAGAGACAGCAAGCCTGAACTGACTCCTCATGCTCCTGCTTTCAGTTTGTATTTTTTCCTGTGAAACATGGAGAAGTAGAGCTAAGGCTTACAGTGATAATTTGGAGTCAGGATGAGTGCCATCATCCTGGAATACACAGCCAAGGTTTTGGCCCATATTTCTGCAATTCCTATCCCTAAGAAAACAGTGCTTGGGGTTGTTTGGGGTTGTTTCTTTTTTTTTCCCCTTCTTTTTTTTTTCTTTCCTTTTTTTTTCCTGGAGACTAAAGTGTTGTTCATTAATGCTTACCAAGACTCTTGAGTGTTCTTGGAGGAGTCTTTTGGAAAATGTCACATTATATAATCCTACTTTTTTTCCTTTCTTCTTTAAGTTGCCATGTAGTGCCATACTTGCTTGAGTGCTGCGTGGCCAAACGGGAATGCCAGCCAGGGGAGGAGCCTTTTGGATCAGTAAATTTGGTCTGGAGAGCAACTACCATTTTCAGGGCAGAAAAATATGTTTCTTCTCCATCTTTGTCCCATAACAAAATTACAGCAAACTAGAAAAGAGAATTTTGTTAATCAGAATAGTCAATTGGGGAATCATTAGCTCTGATTTTAAACACTATTTGTAATTTGCTGTAGGGTCTGTAGCCTAATTCTTTCCTTTGAGTTAATTAAAATATGTTTGAATGTGACAGACATTTCCAAATCTTCCTGCTATCCAGGAGGAAGGGTAGGTTTTTTGTCATCTTCCATCAAGTATAGAGGCTCTGAGCGCAGAAGAATTTCACTACAATGCTGCAAGGTTGTTTACCTTAGCTCCTTCACAAAAGATAATCCAACAAATTACATTAATTATAAACCAATATGTTCTGTTCAATTCCCACATGAGCCAAACCTGGGTATGAGCATCTGCTCTTATTTTCTGAGCTGGGTTTTGAGGACAAGACTCACAACAATGCTCAATCCATAATTAACAGAAAAATTAAAGATGCAACATCCCTTGCATCCTGCTTTTTGAAGCAGCATGTTTAAAAATATACATGCACTGTCCTGGCAGTTTTTATTCAACATAAAAAAACAATACTCTATTGTTACCCTGGTGTGTTTTTGTTTGTTTAAAATATTTACATTTATGTTAGGCTTAAAATAAACATGTAAATACTTTCCATAAGAAAAAAAAAATTCATAATTCCCTCTTGTGCTACATTTTTTCTTTTCAATTGTTTCTCTCCCTCCCCCCAAAGATGACCTCTTTTCATAAAATGTGGTTTATTCTGCATTAAGCATATTGTTTTCTTTATGAAAAAAGAACTGGTTGGGCTTCGTCTTATTTTATTTTTTTAAGTGGCATATTTTTTCAGTTTCATTTCATAACAGGAAACAAAAGAGAACGTGATTGTTTGACCTGGTTACCAAAGAAATATTTGGCTAATAAAAATCCCATTAGCATGATGCCAAGTCCTGCTAGTTGTTTATGGTAAGCATGCCTATACAATTATACACCATTTGCATGTCGAAGGAGTGGAGGAAAAAGCGCTTTTGTGGTTTAGGCACTAGACTGGCACTTGAGATAAGAGATCAGTTCCCAGCTGTGCAGCAGACTGACTTTGAACAGACAGCAAATTTCCGTGGCTTACGTTTGCAGAAGGGATTAATAACACATCTTTTTTTCCCCCATCTTCCATGTTGTTCCTGTAGAAACCACACTCCTGAAGGCTGCTTGCCCTGGCGTGCAGCACTTGGCCTGTTGCGGGCCCCTGCCCCTTGTCCAAGCGGCTTTTGTCTTACATCCATCGCCTTTACCTCAGGCTCCAGCAGGAGCAGGACTAAATTCATAACTCCACAAGATTTATCAATGGGTGCTTAATAGAGTTCATGCAACATAAATGAAATAAAATATAATATGGTTGCTACCATCCCCTCAGATTTCATGGAGGAGAAACTGAACTTGTGCTTATAAAGGTCTTTCCTTTGTGCCTGCCTTTCCTTGGGTTTGCCCATGGCCATGTCTGACAGTGCTGACAACCCCTCAGCCACCAGCTGCTGTGGAGCAGCCTCTTATCCTGCCCTGGTCCTGGTCTGGCCATCTTTCCCAGAGGTGTCCTCCTTGCTGGAGAGCCCAGTGTGGGTGCTGGAGATGAGGTCGTTGTCCTGTTGTAGTCATGCTTCTTGTACTGCCGTGCTGTGCAACAGCCTCTGCAGGCCTGCTGGGCTTCCTGCATGTCGTGCAAGCCTTGTTTTAATGATCAGATAATTGACAAGAAAACAATAGAATTTCATTAACTACAGGGGGAAAAAAATAACACAGAAAAGTTTAACATTTTGGAAAGCATTTCTTCTGGAAAGAGAAAAAGAAAGAGGGACCATTTCTTTGAAAGCCAAGACATGTAGTCCCTGGAAGTTCAGTGATGTTGCCTCTGTTGCCTGAGCTTATTTATTCCCCTAGGACTTGCAGCATGGATTCAGCTGTGAACATGCTGCAGAGAGCAGGATGTGGTGAACCAGAGGCTCTGTGGGCTCCTTGCTTGGCAGCACAGTCAGAGCTGGCGGGGCAGTCCAAGGAAGGACTGTGGGAGCTTTTCTGGAGTGACTGGTTGGTGCAGAGAATTTTTCTTGCTTGGCCTTGCTTGTTGGAAGGGCCCTGAGCCTGTGTGTAATGTTCAGGAATGCCAGCTTCTGCTAAACATTCAGATCCTCCAAGCTTGTTTTTCTGGTGTTCTTGGTGTTCGTTAGAAAAAACAGGAAAACTTCCAACCCTTCCAGTTAAGGGGGTAAGCTCAGTGCTAAGGAGCAGGAATAAATCCCCCAGGTGTTAAATGCTGTGGTGTTTAGGCTCAGAGCTGTCTGGTGAACTCTGGCGCTGGGCGTACAGGTACGGTGAGTGACAGGTACTTGGGAATGGAAGGTGCTGCTGCACACAGGAGAACCAGGCCTGATGGGAGATGCACCCAACGAGCTGCCCATCTCCCTTCTGCAGAGCCAAGAAGGGGATGCTGGTGTGGGACAGAGCCCCTTGCACCTGGGAACCGCTTCTGTGTGGCTCGTGCCACCCACAGACACAGGGAATGCTCAAGCTGCTTCTGCCCGCAGTGGGTAAATGGTGGCCCTGGGGTTGGACCTTCAGCTAAGTTTTGCTATAGGCAACAGCTGTATCTTCCTGCACTGTAAATTGGTAACTACAGTGTTCTCAGTAAGAGAAACTTTCAGAGAAAGGCACATCTCAACCTTCCTTCAAACACTAAAAAATGATCAACAGGCAGCTCTTGGTGTCTCTCACATCTTTGATCATTTCTCCTCCCACTTCAACTGTTCTTCTTGAATTCTGGGACACACATGCCAAAACCTCTTCCTTTGCTGAGAGCATGAAGTTTTCAGCTGCACAGTTTTCAGCGTGCACTGGAGGAAAAGACTTCTGCCTTCAGCATTGCTCTTGGGGAGAGAGATGTGTGTTCACTGCACAACTAAGGCATGTGCTGTGCAGCAGCCCTTGCTTGGTAGGACTCCGAAAATTACTTCAAAATGGCACAGTGTGAACACTGCATGCCCGATGTGTGATATTAAAACATTTAGAACTGGATCAAATCAAACCCAGTTTTCACCACAAATGCTCAGAGGCTGTTCTTCTTGTTTGAAGACTCTTTTCTTGCCAAATTCCTTCTTTCCACACTAAGCTGCTTAAAAAAAGCCTTGTGGATGTATATATTTATATAGCTGAATGTTTTTTTGATCACATTTTACATACAAAAATATTGCCTTTTGGCAGGGAGTCATCTAGTAGGTGTTGGATTCAGAACGTATCGTAAAGTTGCGAGTGACTGCAAATGACATTTACACTCTGTAAATGTGGTAGGGAAGTGTTAGGGTCGAAAAATAAGGCTTTCAAAGCTGGGAAATGACAGAATTAATAATTGAATTGAGACGGAGATAGCAGCGTGGTAATGGGGAAGCATGGACATAGCTGGGGAGCAGCGTGTGAATGTAAGTGGTGCTCCTGTGGGACCTACAGATACCTGGAGAAGTTACTAAAAAGCCTGCAGCTTGGATAAATAAGTCTGACTGGATTTCCCATTAATGCATGTTTCCCAAGACAGAATGCAATAGTGTTCCTCAGATAAAGAGTGCAAGAATCACCCAAATTTAAGGAAAAGCATATGACTGCACCCAGTGTGAGCCCATGCCAATAATCCCTAGCCCATTTTTGAAGGAAGTTTTGTCAAGTAAACTCCAAGGAAACAGGTCCCCTAACCTCCCACAGAGGTTCAAGTACTGAGCTAAGTTTCTGGGTTTTTTCTTGCTAATCATAATCAAAGTGACATTTGCTGTGAATCAAAGCAATTTCTTTCTGTGCTAGTCCTAATATTGTTGGAGAGCAATTGCTCAATGTCTTTTTCGTAACCTCCTTTGGAAGAACCTTATCATATTATCTGTTGTTTCTAAACAAAAGTTTACAATGAAAGCTGTCACTTGGAGCGAAGACGCACGAAGCAAAGCCACGTCTGTATGTTGTTTCACTGGTTCTGCATTGCAGAACCTTTTGGAACCCACCACAACTTGAAAGGAAAACCTTATAAAGAATTTTTATATTATTGGATTTTGGAGTTATTTTCGGTTTTGGGGATATTAGGTTTCTGCATATTATAGTTGGCTTAAGCCTTCTTGTTTGCTTGAGGTTTTCTCCTCTTAGGATAATTTTTTTTTAATGGAATTTCTCTTTCTTTTAATTCTTTTTATTTTAAAGCAATGTGTTCATTGCATTTGGATCCTTATTTTGGAGTCACTTCACTTACTGAAGGATTAAATCGCATTTTTACATGTGTAAGAAGTTTAACAAAATTGAGTGGCATTTATTGAATGATCTTGTTTTTATTTATTCACAAAGTGCACCAGGATATTACTCGCTAAGGCTCAAGTCTGATTTTTATCTGAGGTCCTGGCCTGTGCAAGGGACAAAAACAAGGGCAAATTAAATAAGAACATCAGTACCCCTCTTTAAAACAAGCTTGTAAACTAAGTTAAGACTGTGAGTGAAGTGGAAGAAAACTAAAAGAGAATGAGAAAACTGAAGTCTTCTCACAGATTTGTGAGAAGGAAGTAGGTGATGGTGTGACGGCGAGTAGAGTTATCCCCATCTGCCAAGTGCCTCTGAGCAGTAGAGATGTCACCTGCCATCCACTCCCCAGCGAGGCTTTAGGCCAGACTCTGACCTGGTTTTCACCCTGTGCAACACTGACTGTAGTCTGTCTGCACAGACACAAGTTAGAGAAGAATTTGACTGGGTGGTTTTCTAAATATAAGTAAATAAAGGAGCACTGTTTGTGGTTTCTGGAAGTTCTGAAATGATGTTTGCCTTGTGTGATGGTAACTTCCTTGCAGTGCTTGCTAGAGGTGCCAGGCTGAGAGCCTTGGGCGATGTGTCCCTCACAGCAGCCGTGCAAGCATTACCAGGCTTTCACAATAAACAATCCTCCCCTCCAGCCAGTTAGTTTGGTCCTCAGGGACTCTGCTGAGACTCATAAACTGAGACCAAACTTACTATCTAAATGGAATAGATGTATAACACTGCAGTTTGGCAATGCAAAACTGTCTGTCCATAAAGGAGCAGCTTGTCCTGATAATTCTCTAAAAGGATACAGGTACCTCTCCAGTGTCGGCTGCGCTGCTCGTGGAAATCACTACGGGGCTATTAAACCCAATATATGTCAGACCAGCAGAGAGTTTGTTCTGGGTTATGTCTCTTGGCTTAGGAAGGTTTCAAATATGATACAACCCATACTCCCTTCAGGTACCCACACTAAATGGCTTGGAAGATGGAGAAGGGCTTGACTTGTGTGAAGGCATTTGCAAAGTGTAACTTTGGAATTGAAATTAACTGCTACAGCTGAGATACCAACACACTGAAGAGCTTCCTCTTTGTTACCAGCCTCTCCTGGAGAAGCCTAGGGAGGCTGGCTCCTGTGGTACCAATGACTTGAGGAAAGTGTAATGCATTTCCCCTCAAGCTCAAAACTGCTCACCTAAATCCTTGTAGATGAGAGCCTTCTCATCCTCCACAGGGCTCTGCTGCCACTGTTGACATGGATTTCTGGAAACCAGTGACCACGTCAGTCATCCTTGAGCTTTTTATCACTGTAAAATATAATATGTCCCTTTTATTGCATTTAGAAAAATTAGTCTGTTCTAAGACAGCCAGCTGCTTTGAGGGCGTACAAGTATGTGTATGACAGCACATGCTTTTACTTTTTAATGAACTATTTCCCCTGGCTTCATCTTACTTCCACAGTCTATTTTTGTTGTTATAATGACACTGGTCAGTGAAGCTCAGAGGAAATCAGTCATCAAGATGCATGGTGCTGAAACAGTATTTCTGCTGTGATGGGGATTGCATTAATGCCTTTGGAGATTTCTTGCTGTTGTCATTGCTGCATCCACACCATAATGCAGAACTACCTAAATTGAACCAAGAGGCAAAATTTGGAGCTATGTAACTAAGTTACCTAAGAAAAATTTCTTGGGACATTAATTTTAACTCATGCTAGAACAGTCAAAGTGACCCCAAGTACGTTCTGTTGGGATGCCTGGCATCTGTTATCTTACTCTAATAAACAGGATTTTCTTCCTCCATTTCCTCACTAGCAGAACTGACTTGGAATCTGTGAAACTTTAAGATTTTGGAAATATAGAAGAACACCAAAATAACAAGGTTTTAGAAATTAAATTATTTTAAATGGTCACATATGATGAGATCAGTGTTCAGATAAAGGGTCCACCCAAATGGACGATCTAGAACTGTTGGTGTTTAACAGCTATTTCATAACTTTGCTTTTGCTTTCTTTCTCTGGCAGGTGCCCCTTTACCACACTATTTTGCACTGCATTTCTCCAAATGTTCTGGTATATATAAACCTGGTCTATGTACTGTAGCTCTGCAATAATCACATCAGATCAAACAAATCTGGTTTCTTTTGAAGCCTTTATTTGCTTCATGTCTTATCCCTCCTTGGTTCCTTTGCACCTTTTCAGAAAGGCCTAAATATAAGCTCAGCCTGTGGTGTTAAAATAAGAACAAGACCAAAGTTAAATGCTGTAGCCTTTTTCCTCAGCAGCCTGGGTGGCTATGTGTATATTCACCATTTATACTTCTGTATGCATAGCCCCAAATGTAATAAATCTGAATGTTCTTACATTTTCCCTTCAGAGCTTCTACCTTAACTACCTAGGATCTTGTAGGGATGGAAGCAAAACCCAGCTTTCCAGTTCTTTAGAATATTCATCTCTACTGCTTATTCACAATTGTGGTTTGCTTTTTTATTTTTGCTTTTTTTTTTTTTATTAGTTACACAGTGGATGTACTTACATATGGCAGACCATGTACCTGGCCTGAATGCCTATCAGAATGGACACCATGAATGCAATTAGTCTTTAATAATGCTCATGAAATAAAACTGATATTTGAAAATTATTTTTTAGTAAAAAGGACTAGTTCTTTCCTTTTTAAGAAATAACAGCAAGAACCTGTGATATTTGAGACTTCAGATGAGAAGTCCTGCTCATTTTCTTTCTCAGTTTTTTTAAAGTTGATTATTTTTTTACCTGAAACTAAATTTGTCAGCTTCAGATGCCTTGTTAACATAAAATTAAGACAACAACAACAACTTGTAAATTGTAAAATTTATGAAAATAAAAATGGATTAATATTTTATTATGCATCCATAAAAAGAGACTTAATTACTCATACATTATTTATTAACTTTGGGCAACAATTTTTCTTGTTTTTACCTTTTAGAACAGCCCCTGAGGGCTGTGGTGCAGAGACACCTCTTGGAGTAGGAAGGGCTAGCATTCCTTCCTCCTAGGGGCTTGTTTTCTCTTTAGTCAACCATGGGCAGAGAACAAGCCCTCTGGTACTTTCAGAATCCCCCCCTTTTCACTGCAGACCTGCTCTTGCTGTCCTTGGCAAAGGCTCAGGCACAGGTCAGACATCAGGCCAGAGGTCAGCCCTGGTGTCAGTGGACCCAGCTGCCTCTTCTGCCTTCACGCACCTTCTGTGTCCCTTTGGCCCTCTTTGCGGAGGGTAAATGGTCTGATGGGAGACCTTTTTGTTGCAGATGAGGTAAATCGCAAAATCTTCTAGAAGACTCTTAATCCATGATTAGTTGGGTTTATGTCTCAGTGTGTATGCATAGAGACACTCTATGTATAGGATATGTAATACATATCAACGTGTTGCACTGTAAGTACATTCCTTCTCTTCTTACAGATGCATAAAAGCCTTTTTCCCCCTTCAGCTGCCCTGGTAATCTTTTTTTTTCTTTCTTTTCCCCCTTCTTCACCCTCCATAGTCTATTCATGCAGAAGAGATTTGGGTAGAAATGGTAGACGAAACCTCTCCTTTTCCTTGGGAAATTAGGGAACAAAACTTGGCAATGGCTGTCAATATAATGGAAAATGTTTCCATGCTCCACCAGCAGACAAGTACTTAAAAGGGCTTCTCATTAGTAAGTGTTGTTGCAGGCAATAATGTGAGGTGTAAAAGTCACTTTGCCAGAGATCAACTTTTGATAAATATATTTTAATTTCTTTATTGAGTTTTAAAGTAGAACAACCATTGTTGAATAGGTGCAACTGAAAACATGTTAAGTAGCCTTCAACTCTTCACATTTGTATTGAACATCATCTTCAGGAGTGACATTTCATGTTACCATGGAAACAAATTTGACATTTCAGAAATACATTTATTCCTGGGTCACTAAGATAGGAATTCTGAAAGAAAAAAAGGTCAGAAGATTTGCCTGTCTCAGAGATACTATAGAGTTTGCTGTATTCCTTTGGAGGAAAGAAATATGTGGTATCGTCGTAAAATAGCATTCTCCAGCTTGATCCAGTTTGAAAATATTTTGACAAGATGGTGGCAGTGTTACAGGTCAATATAGTGTGTCTCTGTCTCTGAGATTCTGCAAAGTGATTAAAACTGTTTCTTGGATCAAGACCTTTTCTGGATCAATTCTTCTTCCTTAAGGACTTTCAGTCATGGCTTTCATAATTCAGGTAGCTGTTCTCTACTTTATCATTCCTCCTTGTAGAAAATATTTGAAAGATTGATGTCAAGATTTTATTTCATACTCAGGAAAAAACATTGCTATCTTTAATAGGAATTATGCCCAAGCTTTATCCCAGATAATGCATTTAATAGGAATTAGGAAACTGAGGAATCAGTGCTAAAGTTTGGCAATGAAGAATGTGTGCCTGTATTTAAAAAAATAATTATGTGATTTAGATAGTATTTTATTAAGGTCTTTGTCATTTGTGCTCACAAGTAATATCTTTGAATAAGGAAAAAAGTGAGGGTTGAGGGAACGGAGGGAATGTGATTTTTGGAAAAATCCAGCTCAATTAATGATTCTAAGCAACTGCAACAAATGTCTGTGTGTAGAGGTGGCCCTGGTGCTGACTTGGACCTGGCTGGATGAGAACATGCTTTTTTCTGTGGGCCCTGGGTGCTCCTGCACCCTGTGACACTCCCTTGGGAGGGCTGTTCAGCTTCCAGTCCACACCTAGACTAGGTCAGGTCACCAGGCATCTGTCTAGCCACATCTCTGTAGGCATAGATCCACAGAGGATCAATGTACATTTATTGCATTAGACCAAGAAATACTGTTGAGATGGGCTTGGTCTGCTCATCTTAGGTCTGTGCTTTTGCCCCTTTGTCCCACAAGTATGTTCTCCAAGCATCGTGAAAAAGAGAATCGTTTGACTCAAAGCCATCTCAGAAGCAACATTAATTACCATGCTGAGCTGAATTGTCATTGTGGTGTGTGGGGACTGGGGAGGAGTACCTCCCATTAATATCAATGGACTAGTCCTGTGATGAAACCCTCGAGGACCACACAGAAGACTGACCTACTTAGGTATTAACACTGCCTGTTGCTAGATTTGTACCTGCCTTTGAATGCAGCAAGGGTTCTTAAATTAAAACCATTTATTTTTCTCATAGAAGAAGAAAAAAAAATGTCAAAATGTCTGCATAAAATCTGCCTCTGATCCCCAGGGAGGAGGGTATGAGTAAAAAACAGAATTTTTTGAATGGCCTTTCCTTTTCCTCGCTTTCTTCATGGTGAATATAACCTGGGCTAAGTTCTGCTCCTCTTTGCATCTGGACTTGCATAAAATCAAACTGGACCAGAAGTTTGTCTATTCAAAGTAAAATGTAATTGGAAAATGTTTAACATATTTTTTAAAAAAATCACTGGAGGTGGAGGGTGTGTGTGTAGGTGTTACAGCTAGATTGTAGTCACTATACAACTCATATCCAGCCTGTAAGCTGCCTTCACCGTGCAGGGCAATAAATCTTTGTTTTCTGCTGGTTCCTTTTCAGCACTTCCTACCTGTTCAGAAAGCAAGGTGTTAAGTACTTGCAAATGCAACAGCTGTGCAGCCAAACATGGTAGTTTGCAGCTTGCACTCGGTTGTATCTTGTACGACCTTGGACTGTCAGAGACAGTTTACTGAGAGGGGGTGTTGTCCAGGACACAGGGGTTATCTGCTACCCTCTCCAATGTCTCACCTGAAGCTTGGACAGCTGGGGGGACTTTGTTTCAATGTCGTTTCAAACACAGAGTTAATGCTACTGAGGCAGGGAGACTCGGGAGATTAACACCTATGTTTATGATGTTGAGCAAAGCCAAGTCAAACTTTGAATGTGAAGACACTAGTTAATATTTTAAATAAAGCCTAAACTAGCTGCAAAGCTAACAGGAATACTTTCATGGTATTGGCAGCTTTAAAGTAAGCTGTGGCAGTCTGGTACAACTCCTTCAGGTTCTCTGGAGCACTCCCAAGCTGAGTTTGGCTCATTCAGCGTGGCATACATAGGACTGCAAATCCTGAGTTATCAACAGAATTGCAGTCGATGTGCAAAGAAAATACTCGTGATGGCACCGAGTCAGAGCTGGAATCCCTAGCTGGGCCCCTAGCAGAAAAGGCAATTCCTTGTTGTCCATCACCTGCCCCTTCAGAACAAGGAGCTTTGGTGAGTGGGCACACCCGGTCTCCCTTAGGTCGGTGCTGGTGAGACTGCCTGTCTCTGCAGGAAGTCAGTGCTCAGCTGAGAATGCATACAGAAGGGACAGCCCTAAAACAGCAGCTTTAGAGGAGGGTGGTTTGAGCATCTGAACCTGTGTATGTGTGTGCATGGCATACTTTGCTCTGCTTTGTAGACATACAAGGTATAATCTCATGGGAGCTATCAAATCCCAACTGACCCCTTGGTGTGCCTGGAACTCTAGTTCAGTATGAGATCATACTCGCTGTGATCTACTGTGATTTGCTCTGAATTAATTCTAGTTTGAATTAAAGCTGATCTTTGAGGGATAGACTGTCAAGAAACACAGTCTCATCACTTATGTCTTGTTTAATTCCTTGCTGTTTTTGCTGTTACCTAACTGCATCAATTAGGACTTTGTTTCTATTTCACGCTTTCCAAATCTTTTTGGTTATTTTTATAATGCTCCTGCAAAGCTGTTTCGGTTCCTCAGCACCTACAGTCAGGTCACCAGATAGCACTCAGCAATCCAATAGCAGTTACAGCTGCAGCAAAACTGTGGTTATCTCAAGGTTCCTACTTCTCCTGGCAATGCTGCTGCTTCTGAATAGAGGGGGACGTTCATCCTTCTGTCTGCATCCTCACTGTGAGAGTTCCTGTGCAGGTGACTGTCTGCCAAGATGCTGTAAGTCTCTTTGAGTATAAGATAGCCTTCTCTCCATGCCCAGAAAGTACAACTCACCTGTTTGTTTGTATTTGCACTCCACTTATAAAGCAACCCAGGTTAATCTGTCTCTTCCTTATTTACTACTCTTTCACTTGTATCATCAACCTCCTTTATCAGTAATGGTAGCTTTTCTCCCAGGTCACTGAAAAGCATAGTGTAGGGTTAAAAGCTGGGATGCTGCAAGGGGCACGTCTGCTCAGTGAGATCTTCTTTTCCATATATTGTAATTTGTCAGCTCATCATTCTTAAAGCATTAATATGTGCCAAGTGGACCTTTTTTTTTTTTTGTACTAGTATTTTAATCAAAATGTCATGCAGTCCACTGCCTTTGTAGAAATAGATATCTATTACCTCAGTACTATTACATTTATTGGCAACACTAATTTTATTTAGAGAAAAGATGTCAAATTAGTTTGAGGTGCTCTGTTTTCCATAAACCTTTGCTGCTCAGTATTAGTTGTATTACCTTCCTTTAATTTTTAATTGATTGAATCCTGTATCTGCTCTTCCATTATTCTACCTGGGGTGGTTCTTTTTCTGTAAGTTAGTGTTTGCTTGGGCCATGCCATTTCTCTTTCCAAAGCATCATCTTGGCATTAGTTTTGCTTAATTAACCTGGATCTGTCCCAATATTCAGAACGGTCTTGAAAAATCAGATTTAGTTTTTCAGAGAGCCCTGAAATTTATTTTAAAAATTAATGAGAGAGAATTTCTGAGATTAACTTGGTTTAAAAAATTTAACCTTAGCAGCTGCTTGACTTTTGGCCCCCCCCATTGGAATTTAAATATGTATTTGCCAATTAAGTATTTTCTGTGTTAATTTTGACAAGTCTGCCTATTGGTCCCAGACGGTGATGTTTAATGTTTCTTTGCAATACACTAAGAACTCTTTATGGTTCTCCTTGTATTTTCTCTTGTATATTTATCAATTTTCTGCAGTTACTAGTTTTGTATTTATATTTATTACTATCTGCTTTTCTTTTAGATTTATATTTTGGTGTGTGCCTGTGTTTCATTTATTGTGGTGACTCTGACTTTCCCTGAACCAAGCTGAGTTCCTAACCAGTGTGGCCCTTTTTTGTTGATTGTGGCTTTTGAGTATCTAGTAATATATTCTTATGTAGCTCCCAGTTATCA
Source organism: Myiozetetes cayanensis (assembly GCF_022539395.1). Classification (NCBI taxonomy): domain Eukaryota; kingdom Metazoa; phylum Chordata; class Aves; order Passeriformes; family Tyrannidae; genus Myiozetetes; species Myiozetetes cayanensis. Next base: position 10,317,023 of record NW_026088185.1, on the reverse strand, counting down.
TTCATGTTTTTCTATTTAAATTATTTTTCCTAACTGATTTGGTCCATAATTGTTTTCAGCTTTGTAAAACTCTCTTTTTAAATGTGTATAATTTACTAGTTTGGACTTTATTCTGTTTGCATATAAATGCAATCAAGTCACAATCACTTGTATGTAAGCTACCACTAATTTTTAGTTCTGTGACCAGTTCTTCTTTACCTGTCAAAATGAGATCTGGTATAGAATTCCCCCTTGCTAGATTTGATCTTTATTGAGTTAAGAGATTGTTAGCTATAATTTTTTGAAATTTCTAGGATGTTTCAACACACAAGATCTCCAGTGTGTCACTCAGGTTGGTGTACTTCACAGTAGTGTTCGTATGTCTATACACACATGTGTGTATATAAGTAAACACAGAATTTGTCTGTCCATAAGATTATGGATTTCTGAAGGAGCTTAGATTGAATTAAAAAACCTCCAACAACTAGAATTCAATTTCTGCTGTATTTATAGGTTTATTTTGGGTTTTGTAGGGATTGCAGGGTTTTGAACAGCTACTCAAAATCTGCAAATTTAGAAATCCTCCAACCTGCTTGTGACTTCATACACATAGATAACACTGGTCCAATTTCATAATTTACCATTGGTGAATTCTTATTTATCTCTTTAAAATAAAAAGCCCCAAAGCCCTGTCTCTGGAGCCCAGGTGGAGCAGGAAATGTTCAAGTGTGCCAGCAGAAGCCATCAGCACCACCTGACTGCTCTTTGGTGCTGCATAGCAATAGTTGTCACCGTCAGACAGCATCCCATGGGTCAAAGATTCTTTCCTTCAACTGTTTGGCAAACACATCTGTGTAATACTCCAGCTTCAGCTGACCCACAAATAGAAGCTCTACGTGTAAATTGAATTGCATAGGAGAAAAATCCCAGGAAATCTGTTGGTGACCCTTACTACAAATTATCACAGATAAGTAAACTACTTACAGCTAAGAGTACTCCCTGGGCTGTTTTCGTGTGATATAATGCAAAGAGACTGTTTATATGCAGGGGAAGGGAGATGAACTTATGGGAAAGTCTGAGACCTTTTGCTCACCACCCTGGGTGACAGTATTATGGGGTCATTAATTTATCCTGTGTTCAGAGTGCCTGGATTAAATTTAAAAAAATGTCCTTGTTCTTCTCAGGATCATTTCTAGAATACAGTAGCTTTTTACTGAGATGTTTGGGACAAATCCTGCCTGTTTTGTAGCTCATGGAATTTCCCAATAGTTGTTCTTGAGAAAACTTACTGTATCTCACCTGCTTCCCACCCTAGTCCTGGAGTCTTCAGCTTCCTTGGTAAGCTCATATTCCTCTGCCCTTAGGGGTGGGGTACTACCTCCTCCCTGGGGTAGCAATGGCACCTGGAGGAGTTCCCCTGTGTGAGGGATGCCCTTTTGCGAGTTTTGCTGGCTAATGAGCACCCTGTGTCGAGAGAAGTTGCTGGAGGGAAATTCTCTGAGCTGCCTGATGTACAGGGGTGAGAAGCATTCGCGTGCCTTACCATTTGCCTTAAACACACATTCCAGCACCTTCGATGACCCCTTAATGGCTCACTTAGTGGAGGACACGGGCATATGAATGTGTTTGACAGATCCCCTGTGCCTAGTGATTCAACCATGTTAGGGGCTTGTTTTCCTGCATCAAACAGGAGAACTACACTAGGGTGTTTGAGGGGGGTGGGGAATAAACCAAACAAACCAGAAAAATCCTACCAAAAGAAGCCCCAACTACCCAACCAAACACAAAGCAAACCAACAAAAACACACACTACGCAGAAAAACACAGGCAGAAGAAATTTGTCTGGGTGGAAATAGAGGGGTTTCTTCCAGTTTTAAATAAGTTCTGTCAGTCCACCCAGCATCATATACCAGAGGTAGAAAATGCTTCTGGTTTTTTTGGCTCCTGGGGCTCAGGACTGTTGCCGTAATCAAGGCATGCTGCTTTTGACAGCACAGGAACGGTGAAGATCTGTCAAATCACTTTTTAGGCAAGGGACAGCCTTATCTTCTACAGTTAAATGTGTCTCCTCCTCCTCCTCCTCAAAGGTCTATTACTGGGACAGTGTCAGCAAAGAAAGAGGTAGCAGCAGTGGTGTGAATCAGAGGATCCAAAAGACACCAAAAGTGAGATCTGAGGAGAGACATCAATGGACAAAACACAGTGGTTCGGGGACACAGCAGATACTGGTTAGAAAGGAAGGCTGGAAACACCTAGAACATTACACCAACAGTCTCTGTCAGGATCAACCCGAGTATCAACATGTTTGCACTTTTTTTGCAACTTTTTTGTAAACTCAACAATTTCCCACTAAAATATTTTTTGCCTAAAGCAGGAGGGAGGGAAAACCAGGAATTTTTTTAGGTGAAAATGTTGAAATGCTTTACTGCTGTTGTTAGCTTTGAGAGAAAACCCCCTCCTGTTCTTTGCTGTTTTACTTTCTCTCTCCCCTCTTTCAAAGAAAAGGTAGATACTAAAAAGCCCATTTATTAACTTTTTTGAATAGGAGTCTGACAGTGTCCTTAAGGCAGGAGTGAAATCACAGCCCTTCTGATGTCTCTCATGAAATGTTTTCTTTGCAACTGGTTTGAAGTGCAGCCTTGTAAGCACTGAGAATTGAGAGGACCTACCTCAGAGTGCACCGGAGTGGGGTCACTGCTCCCTGCACCCACTGGGCAGGAGATGAAGCCTGGACTGCTGGGATGGGTGGGCCAGGCCTGGAGCAGCCCTTCCTGGGGCAGAGACCTCCTGCCTTTCTGCTGTGTGTCTCTTACCCTTAGGAAGGAAGGGCTTTGAACCGAGCAATAGGTTGCTTGTGTGCTGGCTGTTGAAAGTGGATTCCCAATTTCAGCTGGGAAATGGACAATGGATTGGCAGAAAGACCTCTCTCATTCTCTGAGGCTCAAGTCTCTCTCCTCTCAGCACAAGGCATCTTCTTTCTTCTTCATGTGTTTCCCTCTCATGATGCTGCCTTCCCTGCTGCCCAGTGTCCAGAGGAGCAGTGACCTTGTACTGCATCATGAGCTCACCTTAACTGCAGGGTCACAGCTCTCGACTCCAAGCCAAGCATTTTCCTCCACTGGCAGCTGCTCCTGGACTGCAGGCCCCAGTTGCTTCTCAGGCTTTTGTTTAAGACTTGGACAGTTTTTCATCTTTGTTCTAGCGCTGGTGCAGCTCCAGAGAAAGTAACAGCGGTGGAAACAATGGCTTATTCAGTTTTATCACTCTTTCCTATAGCTGCATAGTGTTATCCTTCATTTTTGCCTACAGGCAAGGTAAAATGCTTCCAGGTCAACTCTGAGGGGAGCCAAAAGGCTGTGCTGTGCTTGGTGGCTAGAGAAACCCAGTCTATAGTGGTGTTCCCCACAGGAGCCTCTAGCTGAGGTTGCTCTCTAGTTAAGGTGTGAGGCAGCATGATTCAATCAGGAGAAGCCTATGAGACACTGTCCAAATCCAGCCCAGAGTGGCCAGGTTGAGAAGTTATGCTCTTTCTACCAAAATCCTCCTAGGAAGGAGGTGGCTGTGCCAGGGATTGGATGTAGAACTCTGTTGTAAGGATAAAGGAAAAGATGTTCATCTCTTTTCCTATCACTTACTTGCGTGCAAGAGAAAGGGAGATGCAGCCCCAACAGGCTGATCCTGCAATTGCCTCTGCTTGCCAGTAGCCTGGCAGTGGCACAGACTTCTGCCAAGGCCAGTGGGTTCCTGCTATGAGAGGGAGCAATCTCAGACCCCTGAGTGTAAATGATCAACTGAAAAGTTAAGCAAATCTGAGGAAGTGATCTGGTTACAGGCCATATTTGCATGTATGACCATATCAGGCGTTATTTTAGGGAATGTCAATATTTTCTATTGAACAGATTAACTAGCGAAGGGAAATAGAATAAGTAAAATAAAAAAGACTTTTGCAGTGTTTCCAGTGAAAGAAAGAGGCCCAGGGCATCCTTCAGATGCATCTAAATAAATCTGGAAGTGTCATGCTCTCCTTGTTGGCAGATTGCATTGACAGGCCACCCATAATCCTTCCCTTTACCAGTTACAGTCACTGGGGCAGAGGTACTCACTACTGGGGCACTTGCAAGGATTAGTCCAGCAATTAAATGCAACAGCCTCTGCTGCCCCTGGTCAGAAGGCAAAATCTTGTAGTGGCATACCTTTCATACCTGTACGTTATGAAGCAAAAATGGCTCTATTTCAATAAATCTTGCTTAAATTATTATTTTTAATTGGGGGAGGAGTGGGGCACATCAAGAACAACTCAGCATAACAAAAATGAAAGAATTGGCTAAGTCCTGCTCTGGTAAATGGGCATAGAGGAGGGAGGAAAGGGGTCCATAGTCTTGAAACCTAGCTTGTGATGTGGTTCTGGATGCAGAAGGTAAATAGATTTTGTGTAGCTGCAGCCCTCGTAGGAGATGAGTGTGCTTGCCCACATTTGGCTGCCTGGAAAGTGGTGGCCATGCTGAGCTCACTCTGCTCAAGCTCGGCCACAGCTGCCTGATTGTACATGGCATTTGGAGCTGAAGCTGTGCCTTGGGCTTTGATGCTGCCCAAACACTTGTTCTTTTCTTTATCTCTTCTTTCAGGAGCCTGCAGCTGCTTCATTGCTCTTTTTCTTAGGCAGGGGTGCTGCAAACAGCGTGGTTCAGACCTGTTCATTCACAGTGGAATGAACAGAGTTGTGCTCCAGCGTGGCACTACATTCTGCACTTTTCTGATGACAGTAGTTGCGCTTTAGGGCTGTGCAGGGTTATATGGCATCACGTAGCAGTATATGCCTATATGGTTTTCAAGAGTATGCTTATGGTCTTACTTCCTACACTCATTCATTTAAAGATCAAGTAAGCTTAATTATCTCTTGGCACCTCTGCACTCTTCCTGCCTGTAAAGCTAACTTGTGAGACATTTTCATCTCCACTGGTAGATCTGACAACTTATTCTTCTATCTATTTTGATGGATTTGGTGATTCAAATATGCTCTCTTTTGTGCTTTAGAATTTCTCCTTGAAACAAATTTCTTGCTTTCACCGTCACTAGAGATCATGAGGATTTGCAGTCTAGAGCTCATTAATACTGTCTGCCCATTCCCCCAGACAGTCAGTCCTAGCTGATGTCAAGGAGACTACTCAGGAGAGAAAAATAAACAGAAATGCCTCCAAATATAAGAAAGCTTGGAGAGGTTCCCATTCCCCATCACTGACACTGGGCACAGAGGAAGTGCTGTGGGAATGGAAAGGACCTTGGTGCTTCAGGGATGAGGATTTGCAGGGAAGGCTTGGTGTGGACCGTGGGAGGGCCAGAAGACAAAGCTGGACCATGGTAACATGGCTGCCTCTGAACTTCATTTCACACTTCCCCTTTCGCAGTAAAATGCAGCCAAAAGGGACATTTTTAGTGGTTATTCTCTGCACCTCACAACAGGGCCTGCAACGATCCTTGCAGCCAGCTCCAGCAAAGGCAGGCTGGCATGTGTTGGACACGTCTCCTTCCTCTCATGTATCCAACAGCAGGTGAACAAGGTGAAGTCAAGAGGCAAATGGACAGACCCCAGCTGGCTTAGCCTGATTACAACTTGGAAAGGGATTAAACCAACCGTCTTGTGCCACAGGAGTAACAGACCCTGGGTCATGATTATTTTGCCCTCACCTCTGAGCATAGACATGCAAAACCTCCTTAATAGTGCTCTATAGTTGCTTTCAGTAAGCCAAACTCAAGAAATCACGAGGTCCCCTTTCTGTCCTTCAATGTATTTATTTTGTTTTCAGCTAAGTGTTTCTTTGATGCTACTTAAAAACATGTGGGAACCATTTTTTCTACTTCCTACCACCTTGTAATTTACGCTTTAGGAGTATTGTTGCTACCAATCCTTTTTGGAAAGATCTCTTTTTGTTAACTGTTGTTATTTTTTTTTTTTTTATTGAGAAGAAAACTCATTGGGAGATTTCCCAAGCCCTGTTTATTTAAATCACAAATCTTGGTCACTATGGGAGCTGCGTCTGTTTCTTTGATGAAATGGTAAACTAGGATTGTGGCCAACGCCTATAAAAGTGGCATTAGTAGAGTTGTAAGAGTCTAATGGCTGGGAGTTTAAACTCCACATATGATGCAGTAAATTTTACAATCCACATATTCAATGTAAAAATGAAAATGAGATACAATAAGCAGCTCCCCTGAGGTAGCAGTATAAAATCTACAGTAAATTTTTGCAGCACTACAGAAGAGAAATCACTGCTAGTTGCTAGCTACTGTACTAGGAGGAGTTTCCTGCTCACCTTACTTGGGGTTGTCGCTCTGCGTTTCTGGCCCTTCTGCTTTGTAGGTAGTTGTTAAACACAGCTTTGCCAGTTTTGTGTAAAAAATGCGCAGTCCAGAAGTGTGTCTTCTCTGAAGAGCTGGAGTCAGGTCTTCTTGCCAGAAAACAGGGGGCATGCTGTGCAACAGAGCAGAGTAGGAAATCACCTCTCAGGCATCAGCAGAGTCTGCCATCTCAGAGATAACCTGCAATGATAGTTTTAGGAAGCAGTGGTACCCAGGGGAGGACAAGACTAGGCTTGGCCAAATGCTGTAAAAACAGTACTGGGAGGTCCTGTTCTAGATCTGCCTTCATATGGCTCCCTTTTCACAGGGGGAATTTCTGTTTTACTGAACTCACAAGTAAAACAGGCTAGTGTGGGTTGGTTTTTTCCTGCGCAAAATTGAAAGCTGTTTTTTCCTTAGATATGGGATTGTTTTACTGGCTATAAGATAGATAGTACTGTACTGATTGTCAGTTCAGAGAAACCTTGTCTGGTAATGACAACCTGACTGGATTTGTGAAATAGTGTGTTAAAATATTCATCAGGAAAGTTAGTATGCTCTTTTGGCAGCTATAAAGAAAAGTTGCTTCTGTTTGGTTTCTCCTCTGGGAAAGAAGTCATTCTAAGTGGGATGCTTTTCCTTTGTATCTGCCCTGTCACCCCCCAGGGCTTCTGGGGAATTGCTTATAGGTGCCTAGACCTGTGTGTGACTTGGTTCCCCACCTGCCAAGAAGTGGGGAACTGGAGGCTGCAGATGCCCACTCTGCAGCCAGCACAGCCTTTGGCAGCCTCGCATTGCCCTTTCTGCCATGTCCCCTTGGCAGGCTTTTCCCACCTGCTGCCCCGTCCCACTCAGGGTGTGATAGCACAAGGTGCCTGCCCAGGCTGTCAGCAGAGATGCCCATGCTTTCCATGCCCCAGTCTTGCATGGGCATGACAGACAGTGCAACATCTACTCCCAAATATCTAGATGAATGATTATAAAAAGTGCTATTTTTGAAGACATAGCAGTCGATTATGCATTTGACAGAAGGTTTTAGGAAATAGGCAATGTGGGATGTACTGGGAGGAAAAAAAAAATCAATCTGTGTATTTGTCTTTTAACTAGTTGGAGACACATTGGCACATATTTTTGGCACATTAATGAATTCTGCCTTATTTAATCTCTGCTACTCTTATAATATGAATTTGTGTTCCATTTGGGTGTTAAAAATCAGAAAGTCAGAGAGTTAAGTTTCTAGAGGAAGTTATAATCACTTTAAGCTCCTGAGCTGGAATGAGGAGGCAGCCGCAGTTGCTCTGAAGGAGAGCAGTCAGACAAAAGGCTTCGTAGTGCAGTTTGTAGCACGTCCCTGTAGCTGCATCTCGGTGCGAGGGAAGGCTGTGCGTAGCACCGTAGCTCCCTGCAACTTCCTGGCAAACAGCGCGGCTCAGCCACGCGCTCCAGCCCAAGCTGCCGGCTGTGCCGGAGTGCACAGGCCAGGGAGCACTGACAGCCTCAGCAAGCATGCTGGGGGTTGCCCTTTTGCAGAATAAACTTTGCCAGTTTTTTTTTTTCCATCTGACTCCATCCTGCTTTAAAATTGCAAGTGCTCCGGGCTTCTTATCAATGACTTATTCTCAGTACGTGTAATTCTTTTTCCTTCTCCCCTCATTGTATGTCCACTTCAACTTTTTTCTGTATTTGAAGGCGTACAGAACTGCCATGTACAAAAGATCTTGTGGTTTGACAAAAAATAGCTTAAATAAAAAAGCATTATATCTCCTGTGGAATAAGGTTCAGTTAGATATTCCCCCCCCCCTTCCCCCAAGGATGAATATTTAAGAAGACAAAAGGGGAAGATTTTAGAGAAACCAGAGCTGTTTTGTGCTGAGATAACAGCTGGTCTTAACAGCAGTGCTATGAGCAGCCCCAGAGAAGCTGGATAACTAGCTCAGTTGTGCAGTGTTACACTTGCTTCCACACTGTGTTAGGGAGGATGGCCGGGGTGGAAGCTGGCTGCACTCTTCTAGCTGCGTAGTGTATGCAAACCGCACAATTTAGAGTTTCAACTAAAGGTGGCCTACGTTTTTCCATAGTATGTTTTCATGGTAATCAAAACATTTTATGAAAGCAGGTAAATTGTTGATATTTGTGAGGTGAAAAAATGCTGATTTTTTTTTTTTATTATTTTTCTCCCATGCTTGAGAAAACAATTTTGTTTTGACAACGTCAAAATAACAGGCTTTCAGAGAATTGTTTGGAAAACTCAAAAAAGTGATTTTGACAAAGCCATTTCTTTTCAGTGTGAAATTGTCACTTGATTAAATGTTTGATCTAAAGTTGCTAGAAAAAGTAGAGTTAAATGGGGGTGTTTAATTATGAGTAATTTTGTCTGATTTCCAAGGTTTTTTGCAATTCCCCATACCATTTTTTCATCTCACAACTCCCTTCCTCTACCTGTTCGTCCTCAATAAGGTTGACTCATAAAAGCACATAGAGTTTAGATTTATTTTACAGGAAACACTGAAAATTTGGTATTTGTTTTACCCCTTCTGAGACAAAATATTTTGAAAACATCATCAACAACAATGTTAGACACAGAAATTGTTTTTATTTTTATTTTTATTTTCTGACTGACAACAAAGCCAAATTCCAAAATCAGATTGGATTTTTTTATGAAATGTAAATGTTGAGGTCTGGTCTGCCTTAGGGTTTTTGGGTTTTTTCCCCCTATATTTCTGAAAGAAAAGGATTTAGCAATATAGTTATGAATGATTTCATTAGTGCTAAGCTGAAGTGAAAATAGTTTTTAATCTATCAGAAAATCCAGATCTTTTTCAGGCTTGCAAGGGATAGAGGAAGGTGTGAATTGCAGTTTCCAGCTACATACGGTGTCAAATACAGAAATGCAGCTGATCCTCAGGCTGAACAGTTTTTCATGAGTGAAGAAGGAGGGGAGGACACCAGGTTTACACCACAGAAAATTTAAACACTGCCCAGGTGGGCTCTGATGCCCCAGGGAGTGCTCCCTTGGGTAGAGCAGAGCAGCTGGGTGTTTGCAGGCCTGATGTGAGAAGGGCTTGTGCCACTCTCCCTGCGGAGTCACCTTGTCCGTGGCAGGGTGGATCCATTTCTGGTCCAGCTACTGGGAGCCCATGTGCCCCACTTGCAGCCTCATGCATAAGCACTTAGCGATTTCATTTTATGTGAAGTCCAGCTGTCCTCATTCTTTGAAGTACCTTCTCTAGCATTAACAGATGTTCGCTATCACTTTGCTGCTGTAATCAGGGTGTCCTTGATCTTCATTACAATGCACAGAACCTCTGTGTGTGACTCGGTGTGTATGTGTGTGTTTTTTCTACCTGGTCCTCTGGAAGTTCACACGTATGGAGGCAGTTCACTGCAGTCCCTGGGCAGATTTGTATGTCTGGTTGAACATTGCAGTCAAACGAGACAGAACAGCAAGTGGCTGCTCAAGTTCATCGCAAATGTACCCTAGATAAAAATAAATTTCATTTGCAGAGCTATTTGGAAAAGCCTGAGTATTGTCTTGTTCCGTCTAAGGTCTGAATTGCTGTGCTGTCCAGTTCTCACTATTATGTCACTTAAATTCCTCCTCATTTTGTGGTATCTTTTGAAGGAATGATTGGTATTTCTGGAGGTTGGTGAAGTGGCACAGATCAGTTTGTTTACAGGACGCTGGTTTCAGTCTGGTCTAGATCACCAGAAACAACTGCGCCGTTTAATGACTATTCAGTGTATTTACGATGAGCAAATTCTCTCATCCTATTTCCCAGTGGAAAACCATTTTATCAGAACTCTCTGAGAGGAAACTCCACTCCATAAACAGCATCCATTGGCAATGGATGGGAGCAGTGCCTGCCTACCAGTGCTGTTTCCTTCCCCACTGGTACCTTATTGGCAGTCTAATCAGTTCTACACCTCAAGTGTCCTGTTCCTCCCACAGCAGTAAGTCTTCCCATTAAATGAGAGATGTACCTTTTGGCTTCTCTTAGCCTTTTCACTGAGGCAGGCTGTGCTACTACTAAATAATGATAGATGTCCTCCTGCTGATAGTGATGGGGAGGTAATGCTTTAGTACAAACCTAGTAATAAGAAAACTATGTATTTAATTTACTGTAGTTTATTACCTATTAAATTAATGTCCCATGCATGTGGAACATGGTAAGTTTATCTGAGTTGCTTGGTAGGCAGGTTTTCCTGAGTTTACCTCCTATATACGTTAGTGTAACATGGATAATGGACACATGCTTTCTAACACCAGTGGAATTTGTCCTTGTCTTCCTTCATTATTACAGATCTCCATTGCAGTCTTTTTCATGGGGTACCTGCTGCAATGGGTGCTGAAGGGCCTTCAGTGGCTCCAGACCAACTCCTGGCACAGCCTCAGCCCTTTCCTGCATCAATTTGCTTTTTTGATGAAAACAGAGGCTCCTTCTAAATGTGCTGTTTTTCTTGTAATATAGGATGAATTTTGTGAGTTGTGCAAGTGAATCTATTAGTTTGATAAAACCAATCAAAACCAGGTTCCTTGGTAAATCACAGATCATCATTCTGTTCTGACACATTAGTTGACCAGAGCAAACATTTCAACTGTCTGTATTGTCAGATGGTCTGTGTTGGCTGTATTGAAGAAACTCTCATGACTATGATATACTCATGAATGTTACCTAATTCCTACTATGAAATTGTTGAGGAAAATAGTGTCCTCCAAACCCTTCAGCTGTTGCACAAAGGAGCTGTGGTACTGGGATCGCAGGAGGTAGTGCTCCACCTCAATATAGAACTGGCACTGAGACGGAGGGACATCATATATCTATGAAGGGCTTATGTTGGGAGATTTTTACCCTCTTGTTCTTGAAATGCTTTGTAGCCTGTGGCTGCCAGTACCCAGAAGGTTTGCAGGGATGCTACTTGCTTCCTTGACACACAGGGTATGGCAAAGTCTTGTGGGAAGAAGTGGGGTAGCCTTAAAGCTACTGGATGTAGAGGTTCTGGCTGGTGTTCTCAACTCAGGCAATGCCAGCAGTGCTAATGCAACTTCTCAATAGCAGAAAAAGAAGGGGCATATCTGCTCCAGAGAAGCCATGACGACGTTTTGAATGTGTCCTTTGGCCTTTGCTCACAAGGCAAAGCCTCTCTGGCAAAAGTGCAGTGCGCTGCACATTCGGGTGATTGAGCCCATGATTCAAGGCACTCTGGTAAAATGAGGCATCATCCACAACAATGACCTGGGGATGGTTGCCCCTCCTGAAAGCCTGGCTATGCTGATGGTTACCTTTTTTTTTTGACTCATTTGGTTCTGGAATGAAGCTCTTGGTTCTAAGACAGTTATTAAGGGAAGTCTGTCCAGTTACTAAAGTTTTCAGAAAATTTATTTGGAGACAGTTATACATGGAAGACTTCATGTGAGGTGAGAGTCCTACAGCTATGAGGTTACCCTTAGATTTGTGGTCTGAGCAGATATGGTGGTTGTCTTCTTTTGGGTGTTTCCCTCCCCGTATTTAAAATCTTTACCATCTTTTCTGTGTAGGATTCAGAAATATTTTCTGAGACACGGAGGCATACAAATGAGACAAATCTGGTTGCTTCAGGGCAAAAAAAATGAAGGGGAGAATGGGATCAAGCAATAAACCCCCAATGAATACTAAGCTAATAGATGTTTAAAACCAATATTCATCAACTGAGAGATCACAACTACTAATCATATGGTTATTACCTGGCATGAGGTCTGTACAACTTCACAGTTCTGGATTGGAGCAGGATACACCTTTAGGAGACCTGGTTTACTTTCATTTGGCTTTTTGACTCTTGTTGCTGATTCTGTGTACTCCTGAAAGCAGTACCGTGTGTTCAATTAATGTTCACATTCATTGAGTACTAAAATAATTTCTGGTTTGGGATCAACCAAATAGCCAACAGCAGGTGGAGATGTCGGAGAACCCCTTGTAATAGCAATATAGAGAACAGGTGATGGAATAGAGGGCTGTAGTTGCTGACCTCCACTATATTTTGTGGACTGAAGTTTGTAACATCCTTGTAAAGGTATTTTTCTGTAAAGTACTGACATGTACTTTCGCTCTTCATTTTCAACTTATTTATCATACATATGTATGTATGATGTCTTGAAGCATTTAAGGCACTTTACTTGTTGATCAGCCACCAGTGATTTTCTTGTACCAAGGAATTGCCTCCAAAATAAAATGTAGCTTTTAAAATACTGCCTCTTGGGATTAATTCTTCTGTTTTCATGCATGATTTGTGCTGAAGTCAGTGGGAATTGCTATCATAGAACAATGAAAACCAAAACCATGGACCCTGAAGCAGGAAAATGGTTTGTCCTGTGCAAGACATCAGTCAGAAGGGCTGTTCTTGCCTTATTTCATGGTGGTCAAAATAAAAACACTAGTTAGATTTGATGTGGACCACAAAAAAATTATTTGCTCAACTGCAAGCCCAGCTTCTTCTGACAGCTGAGGCACAGCTTCCAAAACTGTGTTACAGTGATCTCTTTGAGATGCGAGGTTTGTCCAGTGTACCGTAGCAATAGAACCCCAACTGTTTATTTAGGAAGTTGTAGGTATTCGTTTGTGGAGGGTGAATTTCAAAATGGCAGCTTGGCCTGCTAAAGAGCAGCCTCTGGTAGGCAGAAGCCTGGTCTGGAAGTATGGCTTGTGCCAGCAGTTATTCATTCTTTAAATAAAAATTCACATAAGATTATGCCTTAGGGAGTCAGATCTGTAATAGTGACAAGGAGCCATGGGGTGTGCTCACACAGTGGTAAGAAGCCAGTGCTTGGGACTGGAAATGTATTTAGGCTCATCTTAAGTAGACCATTGTGTCAGTTCATGCTAGAGCAATCTTTTACACAGTTGTTACTTATTATTATTTTCCAGATTGAATTAGATGCTGTACAAGCACAGAACATAAAGATGGGCCCTGCCCAGAAAAACTTAATATGGATGTGACTGCTTAAGCCATTTTTTTTTTTTATTATTTGAAAATAAATACATAACAGCTGCTGCCGTTCCAGGGGAAGGAATGAGCCTATGAAATATCTGGCTTATATAAAAGTTAACAGTTCTTTTAAGTTAGAGTCAAGTGATCGAGTGGGTGTGAAGGGGTGGGAAAGTACTCAAATTGCCCACAGCCCTGGACTGGCTGGGTTTTCCTGCTAATCAGATCAGCAGTGAAACTGTTAACAGTGTTGACATTGACATTGTCACCATTAAGCTGCAGCCTAAACACTCCCTTTTGATTAAAGGCAGCATCTTAAATCTCTCCTCACTATTGTTGGAGCATTCCAGCGGCTTGAGCCAGCAGTCTGTCCTTACATCCCTTCTTGGAAGGTTTCCCTCCTAACCAGAGAACTGAGAAACTTCACTGTCACTGAAAATAGCTGAGAACTTGCTTTCCTTTGTGTGGGGCAGGGCACATCTTGCCAGCTGTAACTGCAATATTTTTTCCCTCTGTTGAGAGGATGTGGCGGCCTATTCTGTGACTTGGCTGCACACAAAGGCAATGACAGACGGAGGTTACTTGACTTTTGCCTGCAGTTCAAACGTGGGTTTAAAATTACAGGTGCAAGTTTTGTGGTTGTAAATTACAGTTGCAAAAAGTGGAACTGGCCCTGGAAAAAACTGTGCCATCCGCTTTAGCAGTGGGAAACTGAACATGCATGAGGGATGTTACTGGAGAAAAGTTAGCATCTTGTAACCACCTGTCCCGCTGCAGTGGGATCTTCGGAGATAATTAAAGACAAATATATATTCAAACAAAAGGCAGGGCTTCTCCCTCTCTACTCCTTCATCTTCATTTAATCAAAATCAGGCAATACGTTTTTGTAGGGGTTTGTTTCCTTTAATAGCGTGGAGGGAAGTGAATTTGCCCCAGTGTGTGAAACAAAGCCCAGTTAAATCCAAAGCCATGCTCTAAGACACCCATCCAGAGCAGGGTTTGAATGGAAACATTGACACAGCCTGACCTGCAGTGGTAGTGCAGTGCCTCATTACAGTAATCACAGAAAGCATGGGAAGCTGGAGGGCAGCCCTGGGCGGGGTGCAGCAGTGGTAGGTTTTATAGGCTGCCACGTGTATTGGAAACGTGGTCATAAATGGGCATAAAAATTATCATCTTCAACTTACTTAATAAAATGACTCAGAGTAAATAGGGAAATGTAAGAACATGTTCTCTGCTTGTTTTATTGAATAGGGGTTTGGCTTTAGAGTTATGGTCATTCTTTTCGTGGAAGCCTTTTCCATCCCCTTTTTCTCAGGGTATGTGTGTGAGAGTGAGGATACATAAAAAAAAAAAAAAAAAAGGAAAGAAAGAAACTCAATCCATTTATAGCTTTCCTAAGCAGCCTAACTGTATTGCTTTGTGTCCTCCCCAATCTCTCTCTTCACTGGGCAAGAGTTTGTAAATGTTTTTTCCCCTCACTGCAGGGCAACTTTTAAAAGGCTATGAGTGCAGGAGAACGCAGGTCACATCTACCTGCAAACCCCTGTGTGGACGCATGGGCTTGGATACTGGACAATGCCAGAGACATCTCTCTCCCCTCAGTGCTGTATAAATATGAGTGCCACAGGATAGGAACATAAGCCAAGTTAAAAAAGTTAGAATGGAGAAAGTTAGAAAATCTTCATAGGAAACTGCTGGATCTGCTTACCTCACAGTATCTTGATTGGTTGTGTGGAGGTGTCTTAGGCCTGTTGGCTGCTAATAGTCTCCAGAAGCTGTGAAGGAATGTTTTATGTGTGGCAGTGCCCTGTATACTCTGTACTAGGGAAATGACCAAGGGCCAAGTCCTGCCCTCTGCAATACCATGGTAGGTGGTGAAGACTTTTCTTGGGCTGGGTGCTGGAGCCCTGAAGCTGTGACAGTGCCTGATTCCTTTACTAGTTGAGCCCTTCTTTGCTCTTTGAAGTCCAAAATAACACCTTCTTGTAAAGGGAAAAATGGGGGAAATACTTTCTCATTTGTCCAAAAAGTAACGTGGTCCCAGTGGTGACCTGGGGAGGTTTGGCTCTCCATATGCCACTCCTGCCTTCTGCGGCATGACAGATGCAAAAGGTCCTTTCATGTTTATCATGGTGGCATGACAACAATGTGTTTGTCCCTGATTATCAGCAGTGTGTCACTCCCAAGGTTATGGAGTGCAAATGGTTCTGTAGCCATAAAAAATTAATCTCTATGTTCTCTGATTTGTCAGTCTGTACATAATTGGCCACGTTCAAATTTTGGTCAGGTCAGTGAAAATTAAGAATAATCCAGCCGATTTTATAATTGCTCAATCTGGTATTACGTTTAGCCAAATAAAGTGTCTGCCTTCCTCTCTCCATACTTATATATTTATGTACATATAAAAATATATGTCTGCATAAATGTGTCTGTATGTGTAATGAAAATGCTCCATACCCCAGAACACCTTTTTTCAAAGATGGAAGGATACCAAGGTCATACCGGAGGGGCAGTAACCATGGCAGGGGGAGAGAGGACGGAGAACAGTATTATTATGAGCAGTATGGATGGGAGGGGGAGATAAATAAGATTTTTGTCTGTCTGCATTCCAGTCCTTGTGTGTGCCTGCACCATTTTATTTGGAGCATACTGTCATGGCAGAAATAAAAGCGTAAGTTCATTTACTCAGAGGAAATGAAATAAACCCATGAAGGCTTAAACTAGCAAAATGTAAAACATGCTGGTGGCATTGACCTCCTCCTGCTTTACCTTGACAAAAAAATAAATTAAAATGGTAATGTTTCTGAAAGGAAACTGATGCTGTGACCTGCACTAATTAATCTGCCCATCAGATCTGATTAAGCACTTTGAAATCTGGCAAATTGCCACTCTTCTTGAGACAGAAATGTAAATAAATATGAAGGTGGTAAAACACAGCCCTCCAGTGATACCTCTGTCAGCAGCCCCGAGCAAAGAGCAGCAGATATTGAGCCTCCAAACACTTCGTGCCTGATAATAAAAATGTTTTTTCTGCATGGGGATGAAGCAGAGCAAATCACCATCTGCTCAGACCTCTCTGATGTTGGGCAGCTCAAGCACCTGCTGAAAGGCTGTCTCTCCTGGATGCAGCCCCCAGTCAAACAACAGGTACAGAGCTGGAGGGCAGGGCAGTGCCCTCCCTCAGTGTGGGCTTTCCCATGTGTGTTTGCATGGAGGTTTGAGGCAGAATTCGCATACAGAAGTTGGTTTTTGCTGGGAGAGCAGATGAGCCACCTGAAGGGGCTGTGCTTCCATGGAGAGAGGACTTGCACCTGTTTTCTAGAGCTGCTTTTGCAGTCGACTCACAGTTCCTTTGCACTATCAGGCGAATGGGGGCAAACCCTGCGAGGGCATCTGCAGAGCACCTTCCCCTCGCTGGCAGCAGCCTGATGCTGCTTTCCATGCTTCGGCTCCTGGCCTGGC
This sequence comes from Myiozetetes cayanensis, assembly GCF_022539395.1. Lineage (NCBI taxonomy): Eukaryota > Metazoa > Chordata > Aves > Passeriformes > Tyrannidae > Myiozetetes > Myiozetetes cayanensis. The sequence goes on along the minus strand of NW_026088185.1, from coordinate 10,300,283 downwards.
CTGACCCCGTGTAGCTCCAGGAGATGGAACTATGCTTTATTCTAAAGTGCCTATGATTGCACTAGTGTCACCCCTTAGTTTATAACTCTCTCTCTGCTTTGGGACTATCTGGTGCAGCAGAGACTTCTAAGCAACATGTATTGAAATTGGTGAAACACTTTGATTTGATCTTCTGGTCTGAACTGTAAAATTATTTGCATGAATTGTTGGCCTCTGTGTACCATTAAGCATTTAAGAGTTTGAATGTCTTTGTAGTAAAGGCCTGAAGTCATTCCAGGTAAGGTAATATTACCTTCAGTTACTCAATGTTCTGCAGGCATTGATGGATCAGTCCCACCTACTCTGCCTGTGTACATATAATAAAAAATTAACAAAATATAGATAAAAGTGCGATCTGACTGTTCAGCAGCTCTGACTGTGCCTATAAAACAGTGAAGTCCTAGAAGTTTATAAATGCCATCCTTATTTGGATCACTTTGTTACAGACAGTTAATTATAACAAAGGGCTTTAAAGTGTGTAAAAAGGGAGAAGGTTAATGAAAGTGAGGGAGAGGGTAGTATGTCAAAGGCCCTCTTTCTGAGTGTTCAGGTTTCTGAAGGCTGTAACTCCCAGTATTTCCAGTACAGAAGCTGTAAAATGGCTGTAAGTAACAGCAACCCCCATAGCCCCTGGTGCAGTTGATGCAATGAAAGCTGACTGGCTCATGCAGGGATAGTGATTTCTCCCTTTTCACACGGACTTTGAAAGGAAAGGTGAGTTGGCGATGCTGACAAGTGGTAGTCTCATCCTCAGAGAGGCTAGTATTGAAATCTGAGCTCTTTTAAGGCATTTAGGTCACAGTTTTCTGAGACTTGAGTGAAACAGTTTGAGGGTGGTTTAAATAAAGATCTCATATCTTCATGTACCTGAGAAACGGCCTGGTTTTCAGAGGTGCTGAACCCACACTTGACGAATGATTGATTGATTTCTTTACAGAAATCCTTTTCTTTGTGTAACTGCCTCTGAAGTTTAATCCTGGGTTGTAGGTGGTGCGAAAACCTGTTTAGGGGAAAAGAAAAAGGTTGTTTTTTCTCCCTCTGTATTACACAATAGCACTGAAATTACTCTGAGAGAGCAAAGTGATTTACAGCTTTAAAAGACTATCCCAGGATGGAGTACTTTTCCCTGCTCTGATATCCACGCGGAGCTTGGCTGGTACAGAAGTAGCCCACAGCTGGCAGGAGGCTCCCTAGGGTCAGCAGGACTCTGCTCTTCCTTGTGCATGGCCAGGCTTGCAGGTCTGTGTATTTCTCTTCCCCAAAAAGCCTGCCCTCCTGTAGACAGGAGGGTTATTGCTGGGTACCTTGCTGCCATGGCATAGTCCCTTTTGCAGGCAGTCTGTGCTTGTTACTGTTCACTTGCACGTAGGTTTTCTGCATCCCTGCCCCACAAGATCACACAACCTGCACTTCCTTCCACTGCTCCCTTTGAGCCAAGAGCTGAAGACTAAAATAGGGCAGTGCTGAAATAGGGGAGGGCTAAGAAGCTTACAGCAAATGTAGCTGGATGGGTCTGCTGCAGTAATTTCCCCGCATGTCTAGTTCAAGACAATGCAGTCCCTTGGCTGCCTTAAGGGAGCGAGTGCAGACAGAGGCCACTGGAAGGAGGGAGGGGCAGTGTGCTGCCAGAGTAGAAGTGAGTTATTAGGTCATGAAAGGTGCCTCCTTCAGAGGTGAGGCTGCATTGGGAAATGGGTTCCTGAGCCTCCCTGTGTGATCACTTTGATCTGTACCCTGTGTGACTGGCAGCTGCAGGGTGAATGAAGTGCATGATCACAGTCAATGCCCATGCCTGGCAGGTAGCAAATTCATTTGTGGAAGGAGTCAGTTGTGGTGATTTGCTTGGGGATGTACAGATTGGGCTTGGATGAATGCTTGTCAGTGCATTTTCTCCTAGGCATTGCTCTCTCATCTCAGGCTGCTAGGTTTCCAGGGTGTCAGCCCTGCTTTACAGTTCAGAACAGAATCAGGAGCTTCCAGTATCTGTGCCACGGCAGTGGAAGGGCTGGCAGACTGGCATCATGTGTGGTTCAGCTTTGATTAGTGTGATAGAGCACCCTGAGGCTTGAGAACAGCATAGCATGAGGAATTTTGGACAAGAGCTACAAGCTCTCTTTTTGGATCTTCCTACTAATCCAGGGCAAGTACAGCACATTGCAGCCATTAAACAATATTAGTTCAAGGGCTTACGTTCCTAGGCAGAGTTTGGTCCAAAAAGTAGAAAAGGTCTTTTCTGTCCTTCAGACTGCTCTGTGCTTTGAAAATGCTCCTGTTCTGCGCTGCATTGTGAGGGAGATGGCTTGAAGTGCACTGCAGGGTCTGAACCAATGACCTGTGAACTTGTCCGTGCTGTGGCAAGTCTTTGGTCTGCTGATTGTTTTCATGAATCGACACAAAAGGATTCTTTGGCTAGTGCATCTCCTCCTCCCATAACTTCACAATGCTCTGAGCAAATAATATTTTCTTAAATACAATCAAACAATAGTATCTTACACAATAGGGGGACGTTTGTTGATTCATTGATTCATGGGGAAAGCAAGCCTTGAATACTTCATATATCTTCTGTACAAAATATGTGTTATGGAATGCAGCCTCTGGCAAAATATATTATAATCCATTAGCCTTGTAGGAATGACTTTAAAAAAATCCACACCAATCCCAGCCAAACCACATAAAACTGACACCTCATGTTTCATAAATGAATTAAGCAAAGTAGAGCAATTGTCCTTGGCTGCAGGTCCGTGTTCTTACATGACAGTGCCTTCCACACAATTATTTCATCATAAAGGTGTTTACTAACATTATTTTCCGTGCAACAGTTTTTAATAACATTCTTTGGGGAACACTTAAGAGTCTTAAGAGTCTTAAATTACTAGCTTTTTTCAGACGTACATATTGGCACTTGTGTTTATGAATGCATTTTACTGTTTCTTTTTGTTTGAAATGTGGATTAGTAGATTACGTGAGACTCAAAAGAGAATAAGTATGGTTTTAGCCTCCAGAGCTGATAGTAAACGAAAATCTATTTTCATGAACATCTACAGTGCTTTTGAAGTTGTTTTTTTATGAAAGTTAAAAATGAATCAGTTCCCTGTCTGTTCACCCTATTTGTTTTAAATGATATCAATATGTTTGAGAATTTTCTGTATCTTCTCCCAGTTCAACAAGTACTACTACAATGACAGTTTAAATAGGATTTTTGATTTATGAAAGGAAACATTTATTTTCCCCATGAAACCCATATTTTGGTGAAGTTCATTACCATTTTCTGTAAAAGCTTTTTTTCCCCAAAGGCTGTATTTAGTAAAAGGAAAAAACTTCTATAAATATGAAGAGTGCCTCAGATTTCAAGAAGAGGGATGGGGAAAAGCTAGAAGGAATAGAGGCTCTTAACCTCTTGCTTCCAAACCTTAAATGTTCCATAGATGTTAACATACCTGGGAAAGGGTAGGACAGGTGCTCTGCTACTGGGTTAACATTGGTTGGGTACATGTAAACTGTTGTGCAGCTACCTCAATGAGAAATGCTTTACTGCTCCTGCTCCTCTCTCCTGCTGTTGTTCGGGTTGGCAATCTCGAGCATTGTCATCTCCATAAGTTGTGCCAGTCAGTGTGTAGCATTTATTGCACCTACCCTTCTCTGAGCATGGTTCTTCAAGGGAGATAGAGAGCGCTAGCTTGGCTTCAGTGGGGTCAAACTTGAAGCTTTAGTTGGCCCTTGAGAATGAATTTACCTCATATCAGGGGTAAGAAGAAACGCAGCAAGTGCCATTTGTGCATCTGCCTAAGTTACCATCCACAAATTGCCCACATTCTGGGTTCAGCTCTCAAGAGAGGAACATCACAGGCAGAGAACTTCATATTCAAGTGAGCAGACTACAGCATTTGTGTTTTATCTTCCTTTGAGTTGCCAGGTGCCATTAACATGGATTTTCTATCTCTTTATTTGCCTTTTTTACTTCTCCTTCTATACCATTCTCACAAATTTAAATTTATATTATGAAAAAATTGTCACCAAGAAAAAACTACCCAGACTCAGTATCTGTGATATCAATTAAAAATCAGACAAAATATTATAAGTGGGTACAAATTTTATTATGTGTGGCCCAAAAAGCCATACTAAAGATCAGTCAGCTATTGCAAAGTTTCAGCTTATTATTTACATGAGCCATTTGCACAATGGTTGAAAAGAGAGTAAAGATTATTAAAGTTTCTTCTTTATCTAAATGTGCCTGTTTTTCTTGGTCTAAAATAACAACTAAAAGCTTTAGGAACTCAAGAAATAAAGAACAAGAGCTAAACTCTCTTCTTGTTTGCACCTGCCAAGCCACACAGAAGTCAGCAAGCTGGTATGGGTGGAAACCCAGAGAGAATGTCAATCTTTAGGTTTTCTGCTGTAGAGCTCACACTTGCTGCTTGAGAGAGCCACAAAAGTCTGAATCCAGTTTTCTAGGTCTAGATGCTCTGTCCTGTCAAATTGGGTGAGTGCTTGGCAGCTCTGAGTTTGACAAGAACCTCAGAATGTTTTGGAATTTAGAGAAGGATTTCAATGGCTAAATATTATTTTTGAGCCTAAAGTGATCTTCTACTTGTGTAAAATTTGGTTGTATCAATGTTTAGATAGCCATTTCTGTTTTGTTGGCCCCTTCTAAAACTTGGGCTTGCTTGCCCGTTTTGGATCTGGTTAGTAGGTCAGACTCCAGTTACCCTCCAAAATACATGATCAGCTGCCTCAGGCTTCTCAAAATCGAGTAGTTTGTCTTCCTAACAGGAAAAATCTTCTTCTCCCATTGAGATACACATGAAAATTAAGTTCATGCATGGCTACAGACATGTTTCTGCACTTGGATGGTTTATAGTACAGGCCTGTGATGGATTTGAAGAATGAATGGAGCAATACTTAGATGTCTGAGTTTGAAGTTGAAAAGATGTGAAGACTTTAAGGCAAAATCTCTATTTCTTCTCTAAATGTCACTTTTTCAGGAGGAAAAAAATTGGTAGACTTCACTACCTACAAATTCCCTTCTTTGCCCAAAGAAGGTTTCTAATGTTCAGTCAATCTCCTATGGTGCTTAGCCTTGAAAATACATAGCAGTTGGAAGTCTCATGTAGTGGAAACCTTTACAGTATCACATTTCAATTCCATAAAGTCAAGGTAAGAGAACACTTCTTTTAATGATTAAGTCATGCAATTCCCAACTGACATTAATGCTGGGTGAAAATAGAAGCGGTTGCAGAGAAGTGGCTTTTGTTAAGTGTGTTGGTAGGAAGAACTGCCATATGCCTACGTCCCAACCCATGGCTGGTTCCCATGCAGAGGGGACTCTCTCCTTATCTCAGAAGAATGACAGTGCAATAAATGGGGATATGTGAGTTGCTCTTTGGTGGGACATAAATACTGTCTGAGAGAGTTAATGGGCTGAGTTGAACTGCTGGCATGTATTATTCACTGCAGTCTAACTTTCAGTCTTGGCACCACAGTACAGTAGCAGCTTTACACAGCAAACAAGAGAAAAAGTGTGTCTGAATTTTTCCATCAACAGTCAAAAGCCTTTGTGTCTGAAACTTGTACAGAGATACTAATTCAGAAGAACCTTGGCATTGATTAAACAGGTCACATCTGATGTATTATGCATAAATGAGCCTAAAAAGTGCTAGTCTTCACAAATAAAGCAAATACATTTCTTTCTGAAAACCAGCAGTCACTTGGACTCAACAAAGAGTAATTAATACAACTTTAAAAGATACTCTATGTAATTCCATGAATATTTAAGGCTAGGATGAAATAATACCCTATATTGGTCTTGAACCACAATGAATAATATGATTATTTTTACTTTGCAAGAGGTCACAACAAATGTTTGAGATTTAAGCTGCCATAGCTACAAATTTAGCAGAAAGTAGGCATTTAATGATAGATTTCATTGCTGTGGTTTAGGTTTTATTTTGAATGTTTGTTTTGTCTTAAAAACACTAATGCTAAAATGTTGTCTCAAATCTTTATTTTCAAATTACTTATTATATCACCATAAATTACAGGGTGCAGTAAAAGCCAGATTTAAAAGGAGGCATACTTTACTTTCTCATATTGCTAAAAATAGTGCGATGCTTATGAAACAGGAATCATCATTAAAAAAGTTTTTTTTATACAGCTGGAGTTGCTAGTGCTGAACTAGCGGCTTTCCTCCAAGTGGCACAATGGACTGCTCCAAATTTAGGTCTGTAATGGTAGAGGTTAACTTTAGGAAGTCCGAGTAAAACTGTAATCTATAATCCTACCACAATTACAATGTTTTCTGTCAAATGATAGTGAAGTCCCTGGGGTGAATGCTAGCAAATACCTTGTAAAGATGTTCTTATGGCTTTTATTGTTTTGATGCTTTTGCAATTTCAGCACATGTTACTGGATTCATCAAGAGACCTGGGCTGCAACCCAGGACTGTTTAGAGGCTGTGGACTGCAGTCAGCTCTCAGCACTCAGCCAGACGCAAAGGGTGGAGCACGTAGTTGATAGCGAAGAGATGCATATGCCACGTTGACAAGATGACGGGTAAACAAAGCTTTAGGGACACTTGTTAAACTCCACACAGCCAAAAATGAATCTTTTTAATGGTATTTTTAGAAGGCTTCAGCCTAAGGAAAACATTCACCTGTGTGACCTGAGTTAAAGTCTGGAGAACTGGTTGCTATTTAGCCATCAAAAAAACCATATGTGCATCTTTTTCAGATGCCCTCATCAGTTCTTTCCTTCCGGGCATATTTTTGGAAGACTCGCACATCTCCCTCTGTGAATCACAGTATCCTGCTGGCTTGTCAGAGTGAGGTGGGACCAACACACGTCAACCCTGAACCTAAATCATCTCTAATAGGTGTAACGTGAGGGCTGCCAGCAGCCAGTGCTCCTTTACCAGGCCACTGAAGCAACTCTGCATTACTGCTGCAAGTGCTGGTGCTTGTTCCCTCAGCTCATGGTACAGTCTCTGTAAGGGGGAACCTAAAGGACGTGGCCATTACAGTGATGCCTCTGTCTGGAGGTGAAAAGAGCTGGGTGCCTGCCAGCATTTAAACAAAGAGCTCCAGTGCGAGGAGGATGACTCTGGAGAACTAGGGGTAGCAATCCATTTAGGAAGCAGTGAGGCCGGAGGGCTGTCAGCACCATCAGGGCTTGGCCCAGGCAATATAAAGGTTCAGAATCAGGTGTTGAAAGCGAGTGTGTTGTCAGTGGGAGGCTCCCGGGTCAGCACGAGGCAGTGACATCCTGGCTGGGGAGAGCTGCAGAGGGACCGAATATGGGGCCACTGGTCTGTGCAGGGGTGCAGAGGAACTGCTCCTGGTGAAATGGGATCTCTGAGCAGGCATTTATTAACGAGTTCATGCAAGGATACCCCAAATAAATGAAAACGTAGGGAAAAATCTTTCTTAGTTAACTTCACCAAAGCTTTTGGCCTAACGTGCTGCAGGCGTTAGCGCAGCAAGTAGGTGGCCTGTGCTGCTGCCCATACTCTGTCAGGAAGACAAAGAATCCGGGAGAAGCATCAATCTGTTTCTCTTCACAGGGCTGTCTCTTCCCCCCTTTGTCAGTCAAAGGTGTCAATGTCTCTCCCCTCTATCCTCCCCCCTCCCTGAGTTGAGTAGTGTCAGTCATTCCTGTTTTTTTCTTTTTATTAATGATTTTGCAAGGCTATGTCATTACTGTGCTATACATTTTTATACAGATGGCACGACTGTGCATTTTAATGGCAAATCTGTTTCTCACATAACGCCTGAACTGCAAAAAGACTTTGACAGACTGGTTCAAGGAAAACAAACTGGTTTTAAATGTAGCAAAAACTAAAACAATGCCTTTTGGCTCTCCTAATCATCTGAACTCAAAGGATGATTTTATTTGAAAGTCAGAAATCTTAAGGAGTGGACTAAACTTGTGCGTTGAAAGAAACCCAGAGGAAAGAGGAGTTCATCATTCATGGGCTGCATGCTTTGTTAGCAAGACATAGAGGATTCATCCTTGATCCTCAGCCTAACTGTGTTTGACCAGAACTGAGTTTGGCCTGTAGATCTGGGCACTTTGGACACTGCAGGGTTTTGAATTTCAGGAAGAACCAGAGGTATTAAGGTTATAAATGCGAAAAATAGATTGCAGGAGGGGTAAAAAAACAATCAGAAAATGAAAAATATGTGTATGTTAAGTATCGCTAAAACCAAAGAGCAGAATACATATCTGTCCTTTTTTGGACAACTTCTTTGATAATATTTTTTATATTTTATGTCATTTTAAATATGTATAAGTACAAACAGTTCTCAGTGGTTCTGTCATCTTAATTCTCTGAAGAAACACATCAATTTCTGTTTATGTGTCTATTCATGTATCTCCTTGATATCTTACCTTGCAGCTGATACATGGACACAATTCACAGTTGCCCTGATCCTTCATTGGCTTCTGGGCTGTGTAGTTGACTGTCTCTGTTTGTTCTGCTCTCAGTTAATTATTTTATATGAATTGGCTGAGGTCAGTAGAAAGGTATGATATCTCACAGATCAAATGCTGGTATCTCACAGATCTTGCATGTCTGAATTATCACATCCTTGATACCTTTATTTCCAAAACTTGTGAACTTGACAATTCATTGCTTTGGCACTTATATTCATAGTGAATAAAGTTCAGTGGCTCTATTGGAAAGGATGACCAGGAGAAAGGTGGGGGAGAATTCATTCTTATTAGCATTGCAAACCCAAATAGTTTCTGAGGGTCCCAGATAGCAGAAAATTCTCTGTGTTCTTGTTTATGCTGACTGCAGTGAAGTGTAAGAGTAATAATTTTTGAAAGTCTGTGAATATAAGCTTTAACAATGTTTGAGGAACTAGGAAAAATGAGTATTAGATGGAAAGCATAGAGAGACCTAGGTGCTATTATTGACAGCTCAGTCTCTTGAGACAACCCGAAAGTCTCTCTCTGGGTAAGAGAGATCAGTCAGTGCTAATGATGCTCTGAGATACTGGAAAGACAATATAATGTACAAGTATTCTCCAAATTCTCAGTAGAAATCAGGATTTTCTGGTCTTGTTCTTCATCTCCTGGAGAGATCCATCAGTGTTCATATTTGGCTCCCAGGATGTTCTCCTTTTTTTGTAGCCTGACTGATGGTAAACATTTGTCTTTTGGTAAGTCAGTGCTTCAATAACATTGCAAAAATTGAGGAGAGGGAAAAGCACTTCTTGGAGAGTTTGCTCCATCTTTTTTCTTCCAGGCTTAATGGTGAGCTAGCGTCAGACTGAAATCACATGGGTGTTGACCACAACTGCATTTTATTCTGCAGCATGTGTAGGACTATAAACATAAATTACTGGAGAGTTGTTCAAAGAACAACAGTGTATATAATTAAAAAAATCTTCATTTACAGCATTCTTTCATGACAAAGGGTTATGTCTCTTTTGTTTCATCATAAATAAAAGGGGCCTTGGATAAATTCTTGGCATGATGAGAAAGCTGCCAAACATGAATGTGGCTTGAATTTATCGTGAATCATTATAACTTTTATTCACCATCCTATATTTGTGTGGTGCAAGTAACTTCCTCTCTCCACCCAGAAAATGTGGCAGGTGAAAGTCATTGCACTGAGACATCACAATGTTAATTTTTTTAAAAGCTATTCCAAATTTTTTTTCCCCTGAAATGTTTGTCCTTCATGAAGACTCTTCTCTAGTACTGTTGCCTGTTTTTTTCATATTTGAGTGCTCCATCAACCTTCCAGTACTCTTAGCTAGCAGCTGGTTAACTCAGACAAGGTTGTAGGTACGTGTAGACACAGGTAAGCTTTTCAAACCCATCTTTAATGACTCTTAGCAATAACATTACAGGATTGTAAGAGTTTAGCCAGCATCTTGCTTTCTTTTGAAATTTTCACTCCTTATTCCAAAGCTCTTGTGAACATACTTGTCCAGATGCTCACCCATGTGAATTTGTACTTGATGTAAAAAGATGAGCACAGGCTAGCAGTTTGAGCCGTGGCAGCATGCTAATGACTGCCTTCATGGCAACAAGGAGGCATAACATCTTTTAGAGAGTGAGATATATAGTGTCTGTGGGGGTGGGGGTCAACTGGATAACAGCCACTTATTCTGTGAGGGGCTGAGAGAAGGTGGCGAGCAAAGCTGATTTGTGGTGGGTGTTTTAATGGGACTGTTTGGTACTAAAATAGTTGAGTGTAGGAACGGGAAAATTTGCAAGGGCTCCCGTCTTTATGGATCAGGGTAGGAAGAGATTTCAATCCATCCCCTACCTTTGCCCAAAAGGTAGTGGCATTGGAGGTGTAAGAATTTATTTACTATTTATTCTCTGTTTCTCCAGCAGGTAACCGCTTACTCTGTGAAATGCCCCTGAGCACATAAGTTGTGTTTATTTGATGATGTTTTCTACACATTTTGTTGTAACTCTGGTTTGCTAGTTGTTTCTCAGTGGAAGTGTATGTAATTGTGGTTACTGTGGGACTGTCACAAGTCACCTGCTATTAGAGATAAAGATAGGATTTTGCTCTAATGATAAATTCCTCAGGGCAAATACCTGTGGAAGTATCCAGTCGAAAGGAGATCATAGTGGGATTTATTGCAACTCTCTCCTGAGAATTGTTTGTCAGAGTGTCTGAGCACCTACCCTGGGTGCAGCAGGGCTCCTTTCTAGACCAAATCTTATATTTTCTCTTTTTGGAAACCAGATGTAGGGCACTGGTGCAATAATGAGTCCTCACCCTGGGGTGGAGGCAAATGTGGCCAGGAATTCAGCTCCAGGCTGAATGTGGTCATTGCTGCTCTTCACAAACAGTGGCAATTGGATCCTCCTGCTGAAGGGAAACCCCTGGAGGAGATCCATGTGTTGGCCATGCAATTCATTCTCTGAGTAACACTCATGGAATATCCTACCTCCTATGACAAATGGCAACAAAGCTGTTGTTCACACGATAAGATGTGTTTCCCCTTTTTATTAACAGTGCATTAGGAGAACTAATTAGCGGCACCTTGGAGATTTCCCTTCTGGGAATCCAGGCTATAAATATCTTCACAGCTCAGCAAGGAGCTCTGCAGAGTGGGACTGTATAGGAGATGCTACAGCTGGTTAAACAATGCAGCCTCTATGTGGGTGTCTCTGGAAGATTAAGGGAAGCTATAAAGCCACTTCACTGAAAAGTGGTTGTAATTTTTCATCAAAATGTTTTTTAATTGAAAAAAATGGCTTTGATTTGCTGGAAAAAATTATGTGGTGAGCTTCTGCTTTGGTTTAATTTTTCTGTTTTCCTTCTGTTAGAAAACCAAAATAATTTCACTTTTATCAGCAGGAAAAAAAAAAAAGGCAAGGGATTGGAAGGATGTGGATAGAAAGAGAATAGTGATCTTTGTGCTGTTTGGCCTCAGAAATTGACCCCTCCATTTCCATTTGTTTAGTAAAGATTCAAGTAAGAAATTATAAACAAAGCCCTATGTGTGTGTGTGTGAGTTTGGGGAGTTTCACAGTGACTGACTTCAAAGATTTCTTAAGAGGCTGAAGGAAAGCATAGATCTTCCCCAAAGAATGTTTCAGAGCGAGAGCCTGGTTTAAGCACTGTGTTTCCACCCAGTGGATTCCAGCCTTCCCCATTGCCTGAAGGTGCAACCTGGGCAGACTAGTGCCTAATCTAAATTTGGGCAGCACAAACGTTGAAAAATGTTCATTTTGTTTGTTTTGTGTGCCTTTGTATGACTGTGAATAATTGGGGAATTTTTAACCAACTTCATGTCTTAGTTGTATTCATAGAAACATGACTAGAGGTGAGTTTTGACCCTGACTGTTAGTAAACGTTAAAATGAGAGAAATTAATAAAAAGTTGTGATAAATGTCCTGAGGAGATGATGTCTATAAAGTTATGACTGGCATTGGGAGGGTGGATATGGACTGCTTGTGCATTGGGTTTTATTTCTGTTGTAAGGGCTGGAGGACACCATGTGAAGGTTGTGTTTCCTCCCATGGTGTGCAGTACCTCAGTGTGCTCCCTTCCCCTTGTATGGTGCCACTGGTGGCTGCTTGGCTGCCTGTTTGGACACCGATCTGAGAAATACTTTTGAGGTGACTGTGGGTGGTGAGCAGGAACATGGGGCAGTGAGCAGCTTGTCTTCTGCGTCTCTGGCACAGTGTGACTTATGCTATTTTCCCCCTCTTTTTATGTTTTTCCCCCCTCCTCCTTTTTCACTGGTCACAGGTCATCAGAGCAGTGGGTGTTGCTCTGTGTGCTCCATGGCTGCCATGAGAGCGGCATGGGATGGGCACTGGCAGACTTTGGAGGCTGGATGCTGCATTCAGACAGCCCCCAGCTGTCCCCTGTGGCAGCTCCTACTTGCTCATGTCTAGCCCACCTGCTTATTTGACAAAGTTAACTCGATCCTTGTTGCATGAAGTCAGGAGGTTGAGATGTGAGCTGTGAGTTTGTGCTGTGTTTGCAATTTCCCACCCAGTGTGACTTCAGCTGAAATCAGCACTGAGCATTTTCACCGTGCCTGGCAGAAGGCAGAATGGTAGCAGAAAGCTCCGCCCTGGCAGGACCACATCTCTGTCCAGCTGTGTTCTTCCTGGGAATGCACCCTTGCATCTTTCAGACAGTTTTACAGGGGTTGTACTGCAGGGAAGCAGAAAGGGCAATCCCTGAGGAAGAGTTTGCAAGCCTCAGTCATTCCAGAGGTGGGGCCATTGGAGTCTGGATAAGGAGTACTCAGTAGTCCAAGAAGTTTGGCTTGGTGTGCATAAGTTTGGGTGGGAGCATCAGGAGCAAACAGCACCATTGGGAAGAGGAAAGAGGGATGGTGCAGGGATTTCTGCAGAAAAGAAGGACATTGCAGAGACTAAAAATGAAATTGTGGATTTGAAAGAAGGTGAAAAGAAAGCAAGCATGGGACAGGGAGAGGGGTGGAAGAGAAGATCCCTAATGGAAAAACTTTCAGTGACTTCCCTGGAACTTCTGGTTAATTGCTGTCACTCAAGAAGGAATTGGAGAGGGGAAGGGGCCTTATCACTATGGGCTGTATTTGGCTGTTCAGGCAGTCTGTGCTCAGGGACACACTTGTGTGGTCAGCTAAGTTCCTCACAGCCAACAGAAAGCTCCAGTTTGTTGATCTGTCTGACATTGCTTGCAAACAGAAACACACCTTGATGGGAAGCAGTGGCCTTCAAATGACATGAACCCAAAAGCTGTTCAGGAGTAGAAATGCAGAATATTTTAGGGAAAGGTTTAGTCTGTACTTGGATTTCCATATTGGCAGTAGTCTGTCTTTCAGTGTCTCCAGAATTTTGTATCTTTGCAGCTAATAAAAAAATATGAAATCTCCTTATTTTAGAATAATTAGTAGACTTCTAAAAAACTTCCTTCATTGTTGTTTGAAGAAGTACAAACTTCTTAGGTCAGGAGAACTGCAGAATCCAGAGAGAATAAACTGCATTAACATTTTAGCAGTTGTGTGACCCTCATGCATGCATATTTGCTATTATTTCTAGGAGCTCCCTCATGATAAGCATGATATAAAAAATTTAACCACAAAGAAAAAAAATGTATAAAGGACCATTATGTGTCTCACTAATCCCAGGAAAGCAAGGAAGATCAGAATTCAGCTGATTCCATCTCTAGTGCCGATTGTGCTGGTATTCATTACTGTAATCAGAATGTCAGATGATGCAATTTACCACCAGCTCTGTATCACCTAGAACATTTATACTGATGGGTTTTAAAGTCCTTGAAACATAGGGCAGGAAGAACCTTGAGAGGTCTTCTCATCCTTTGCAAAAATGTGGAGTTGAACGTGTGTCCCCATCACTGGCATATGCTTGTTGAGGTTTTTTGAAAAACTTCTGGAGAAGTACAGCCTGCAGTTTTTTCCCCTCCAGTATTTCTTACTCTGTGGCCAAAAACCCAACTTGAATCATATTTACACTGGAGGTGGTTCATTCTTTTTGCTTGCTAGGTTGGTTCCTGAGCCTTCAGGTTGGTTTTGAGCAGAGCCTCATTTTCAACATTAAAACACTGTGCCTCTGGTATGCAAGGGAGAACCAGGTTCTCAGAGAAGAGAGGCAAGAACGCAGTGGCAGCCCAACTGCGCAAAGGTTGGAGATGCTGTCATTCCCATCAGGCCAGCTGGAATACCATTTCTAGGCTGGGCTTCAGGCAGAGACTGAAGTTTCATGTAAGACCATTCATTTAGATGGTCATCCTTGTGCTCTGAAAGAGCTGTCAGTCTCCCTCCTTTTTCTTTCAGCTGGTGCAGACTGCTCCAACCTGTGGAGCTGGGAAATGGGAAGCAGCAGGGATAGGCTCTGGCCTGTACAAACCCCTCGTGGGAGAGGGACACTAAGAAAGGTCAGATGATACCAGGTTTGGTTGCCACAAAATAAATTACTTTCCCTCCTTCTTCCACCTTCTTCTTGCTAAATGCAACTTGAAACAAGCATAGAAAACAACTATATATTGTTGTTGTACCTCAAACCAAGTATGAAAATGTAATATGTTTTACCTTCTCGGTGAACAAAAGGGGACAGTTGCTGGGGAGCCCAGCAAATACTTCAGCACTGACAGTATAGTCAGCTGACCACTACATGTATCTGAACCAGAAATGGACTCTATTGGCCAGAGCTGTGCTCATTCCTCTTTTTCAATTTGCTTCCCACAGAAATTCTAGTGGACCAAGAATTATTCATAGATGTTTCCAAGAATAATGAATAAAACCAAATTGTAAGCTGCTTGCAGGCATAGTCAGAAGGAGATCTAATTTTCCAGATTACTCAATGTGAATTATTAATTCTGCTTGACTAATGTTGAGCAGTCTCCTGGTGTTAAAGAGGAAAGACAGTCTGTTTTATCAGTTCATTGCTGCTACCTCCCTGTATTTTTCACGTCACATTATATTTAACTTATTCTGCTTTCCTGAATCAAACCTAGCACCAAGCGAGGGAGTAGAAGTGCTCTGGCTTGAACAGCTCTATAAGACATGAGCTATTTGATAACTTTACTGTTCACGAGGACCCTTCAGTCCACAAACACACACGAACATGTTCCTTCTAGGACATGGAATCTGTGAGGCTGCATAAAAAAACCCAACAAACAAAAATCGCTTGCATAAAGCAATTTACAATAAAACCAAGACAACAAAAGACACCCCCTGCCCTGTGTTCCTCAGGTGTAATAATTTGTTGCCTTTTTGCTGTGGTCATTCAAGCAAACTGTGCCAGAGAGACTCAGTGCTCTGCTGCCTGTGGGTTGCTGGGTTTGTGTGGGTACGCACAGGTGGCTGCTCTAACTGATGGGCTGAGAAGGGACTGGGGTTTAGCTTGTCTGCAAGGAAAGCCTGTTACAATTTCAAGGTCAAATCCTACATGTGTTATAATTTTGGAGAAATTTCAGGGATTTACTAGAGTTGCTTGGGATTTACTCAGGATTTACACCAGGATGAATTTCATCTGATGGATGAAATGGAGCTCGGAGCATCTGTGCCGAAATTGAAAAAAAATGTAAACACTTTAGTCCCTCAAGGACGCTCACCCCGAGTGATGATGGGAAAAAAAAAAGGAGCTTTGCATTCTGGCAGGTAACTCTCAAGACCTAATAAGCTGAAGGACATGAGAAAAAAATAAGAGCACAGTGAACCAAGCCATTGCAAGTACTTTATAACTGACCCATTTTAAATGGTTTTTAAAAAAGGTCAGAAATCTCAGATCTCACTTCCCCTGTAAAGCCAGGAGGCAGTAAGATGTGGTGGTGACTGTGTGCTGTAGGAGTAGGCAGGACAAGCAGTGCTCAGTCAGCTGGAAGGTGAGCTGCAGTGTGGGATGGTCCAGGTGCCACCTGTCTGGAGCCTCACTTGAGTAACACCCTAGTAAGTGTTTTACAATCTTCTCCGATCTAGTTTGTAGCAAGTATGAGAAATGTCACAAAAATGAAAATCTTAACAGTCAGCTCTTACTCGTCACGCAGAGACATTCTCCGTTGTATAGTATAACACATTCTAGCCGAAAGCAGCCTTTTCCTAACTTTCCCCTAGTTCCTGTGTACTCTGGTATATAGCTGGTCTTCTGTGGCTTGAGCTAAAGAACTGTGTTCAAACTAAAAGGATAAATCCAGGGAGGGTGTGTTTGTGTCACAACTACAGATGGTACAAAGGGGCGGATCCTGGTCTCCAGGTCAGCACCAGCAACTCTTATCACAAGATTTATTTTTTTTTTAAAGTAAAATAAATAATAATAATAATAAAAAAATCTCAAAAAGATTGTTACTCATTTTCCTGTGCCCAGTCCTGATTCTTCTTTTCAGGCTACTTGATGTATAAGTTACAGTTGCTTAATGACTTATAACTCAGGAAACATTTTCATGAATTGCACTCAAAATTTCTATAACTGCTTATTTTAGATAGGAATCATACATTTTGAAGTATGCAGCATCCCTCTTCTGTAAAATACACGGTTCTGTCCACTACATTGTATTTTAGTCACTGGTTTTGGATATCCTTTATCAAAAGAACCATTAATGAGACTTTGAGATTCTCTTTCTACGGGCACATAATATGCTCTATGTCTTTAATTAGCACCTTCGTTCCTCTCCCCCTTCCCCCTCTCCCAGGAAAAAGCCAAACCTTCTTCACTACCAAAATGGCCTGTCAAAACCTGACAACTGAAGTTCTGCCTTGTCAATATAAAATTGTCTGTACCACTATGCAAGCTGAATATTTGGGGCTGGTGTAAAATAGCGCACCAGCTGCATTGTCTGTTTTCCTACTTTATTCCATTTCTGCTTAATTTTTTCATGGCTACTGAAGGATTTCTGGACTCCCCTGAGCATTTGCTGTAGAAAACAGATCGTGTTTCCTTGGGGGCTGTGTGGAGAATTTCTCTAAGAGAGTATTTGTGGATGCATACGGAAATTGTACATGTGTATCCATTTCTATATGCTTTCCTATGTGTATTAGTATATTCAGAAGCGCTGAGAACTCTTCTGTCAAAGGGTACGTGAATTCAAGCATTGTTTTCCTTTCAGAAGTGGGATTTTACTGGGAATGCTGGCAGGCCCCTCACAACAGAAGGACGGGTGGGTGCAGCTACTGTATGTATCTGTTGTCACATTGGATTTTGTGCAATAAAAATAAAACCCTTGGTCAGAAGTGTCATAAAAGTTTGATTGACTTTCCTCTTTAATTGCTTATCATCTTTGAAGAGACTTCTTGGCATTTAGAAACCAGTGAATCTGTTTCCCATTTCTTCAGGCTTTATAAATACACCCTGTTTATATTAAAATGATAGACAAATATACATAAAGCTGGAAAACATGACCACAAACTCTTTTCCTCTCTCTATGCATTTAAAAAACAAAACCCTAAAGACACTTTTATTGTTGCTAAACTTTTGCCCTTGGCTGGTAGGGCCTTCTTTATGTTTTAACAGATCCAGACATCCTTTTCATGTGGTCTTTGGATGTTCTATATTTTATATCTTCTGTGGCTTTATAAAAAGGGAAGAATGAGCTTGCTGCACAAACATATCTGATGGTAATTTTTTGTTGTTTTTTCTGCATGTCAGAAGTATTGTGACGGTTCCATTTTAAAAAGAAACTTGTTTCTCCCTGCTCTGGGAAGTTGTGTTAAAGAGTTCCAGTAAGCCAATGGAAACTGAATAGATTTTGAAGTATTTTGGAGGTGGATGCTGGGGGCAGCCAGGCGAGGGCAGAGACCTTCCCTTGCTTTTGCTGTCATCTCCCATCATCAGAGATGTGGTCTGTGCTGCCTGCAGCCTGGTGTGGGTAGAGCTGAGAGCTTCCTGAAGCCTTTGGCACTAGGATAACATCCAGAGACTATTGCCACAAAGGTTTAGCTCATTTCATATGGGTTTTTCCCCTGCTGTAGCATGCTTCTTGATGTAGGACAGCATCATCCCTCAGCTGGGCTTGAGTCCCGCAGAAATGGAATTCCAGGCTCTGCTCCAGGAGCAGACAGGGAAAGGGGCCTTGTCTGCACTGGTTCAAGGAGTGGGTAAATGAGATGCCTTCAAGTTGTTCAAAGCAGTGGAGTGTAATCCAAATGGGGTAAGAAAATGGAAATGAGGAGCCACTAAAGTGTGGGCATGCGGCTCTGGAAAAGCTCTGGTGTGCCCTTTCACTGCTGAGGTGGGTAGTGGGCAGGGAGAGGGGTTCATGGAGAAAAGGAAAGGTCAGGGACTGGATGAAGGGCCACTGACCTCCCTGTGCCGTGGAAGTGAGGAAAAGTCCTTGAAGCATGGTCCTTGTGCAAGGAGATGTTTCACAGATCAGAAATGAACTGTTTTAAAAGTTGCCAAATGTGTCAGCACTACAGGGCAGTTTTATACCAGGAGAGAAAATTTGGTTTAATAATACCAGTCTTTGTTTTAGAGTAATAAAACCCATGATAAAGAGAGAGAAAGAGCAGCTCAGCCATGAAAAGATGTACAACAGACATATGAGAACAAGCTTAATGAACAACAGTTTCAGATGTTAGGTACTGTCTTCTTCCCATATAAAGCATGATTTCAGTGCAGGTCTGTGTCTGCATGGGTACGAGGCTGCTGTGAGCTTGGGGCTGGAGAGACTGAAGTAGAGAAGCAAACTCCCTAATTTTCTTTTTGAGGCACTGTATGCTTTCAGGGCCTGAGAAATTCAGCCCTTAGAATGAAATGCTTTTAAAATGCTGGCAGAAGGTGCCTCCTTTTACTGAATTAAAAAATTTAAGCTTATTTAAATAGACAGCATAGCAAGCCACATGCCCCAGAGGGCTAATTTTGATCTTTCTTCTTTTCAGGGCTCCTGTGTGTGTTTGCTAGCCTTGTGGTCCAAGCTGCAGTAGTTCTCATGGAGTGTTAACCTCATGGAGTGTTAACTTCGTTCTTTGTGTAGTTAACTCTTCTTGCACAGCTTCATAAAACAGCGTTTCTCCATGCGGCCGTACTGCTCCTGTAGACATGAAGGAAATTGTTCTTGATCAGAACCTTCTGCTGTGTGTGACAGGCAGTGAAGTTCACAAGTTCGGTGACGTATATGAAACACAGCATTAAGTTTCTGCAGCAGAAGCATCACACCTCCACGCCTGTGGCTGGGGTTAAATCTCCACCTGCAGCCCTGCTCACATAACACATAACTGCTGCTTCAGGAAGTCCTCTCACCTTACTGTCCTGTCTCTTTTGCAGAAAGGTAGTTCCTCCAGTTTGAATAAGTGACTTTCCTGCAGTTTGGCACTTTAATTCTGAGATTAATAGAATGTGACATCTTTCATCACTCAAATGACTACATAAAACCTTAAATCCAAGCTGCAGGTTTGCAGATTCTGAAAAATCAGTCCTCTTAAAAACAAAGGCTGGTGTATATATATCTATATCTATATAGATAGATAGATATCTCCATCCAGATACCAGTCAGCAGTTGATTGTCACCAGGCTACCTTCAGTATCTTAGAACTTTACAGAAACAGGAAAATACATTTGGAGAACAGGAATGACATTATGGTAGGCTTCAACAGTGAGATACTCAGGTTTTACTGGTTTACAGGATTTAAAAGTTGTATTAGGAGAAGTCTTACATGCCACCTGAGGGAGATAAAGGAGAGACACACTTGACAAGAAGGAAATGTCTTCTCTGCGATATTTCTGCCCAAAATTATTCTTAAGGTTTAATGTAAGAAAAGGGTTTTCTGCTAATGGCTGACCCCAAAGCCTTCTCCTTTCAAACGTGTTTCCTCATCTGCTTACTCAACCAAAATCACATTATTCTGGTACCTCAACCCTGCTTAGGTACCAAGGATTCCTTGATGTAGGGATTTCATCCTGAAAAAGGCCTCTCCCTGCTTTTACATAAGACTGTCAGATGCCCTCTTTGACCACCCAGCAGCACGTGCTACCAAGGGCTGTACTGATGACTACCAGACCCAGCTGATGTATCCCTGGCTCCTGCTGTTTAGAAGATAAGGGGTCTCAGGATATCCATGTGTGCCATTAAAGGCTCTGGTATGCAGCACCTAGGAATAAGTCACACGAGTCCCTGTGTTCACAGTATGTGAGAAGCTAGGTGGGTCAGTCACTTAGAAGATGGATTTTGTGACTCTAGACTGTTCTACATCAGTATTTTTTTAACTGTGGGCAATATAAACATACTCTGGAAGTTTTAAACACAAAAAATGTTGGAGCATGTTTCTCTTCAGCCAAGGGAATTCTGTACAGAGTAGGAGTATTGTAGAAGCAAGCCACTTCTTCCTTGGAGGTAGTTCACTGATCTGGAAGCCTTAATAAGGCTTTTGATCTTACACTTTTTCTGGAAAGTTACTATGTGTTGGTGTGATATCAAAGGGTTTGGGTGTGTTTTTTTGTTTTGTTAGGGGATTTTTTGGTGAAGTTTGCTTAGATTGTGGGTGAGCCCTTTTGTATCCTACAGTGAACTACTAGGAGCAGCCCTGGAATTTCAACCATGAGACTTGATCAGTGTAATTTCCAATCTGCAGCATGTTTAGTGCAGCACCTCCCCAATTTGCAGTTTGTTTGGACTGTAAGTAAACCAGTTGTTTACCAACAAGGGCAGGAGTAGCTGGCATTTTTTGACTATATTCCATCTTTGTGGCCTTACATGTATTTGCCTCTGGCATGTTTTCCATTGATTTTCTTTGCAGATCACTTGTTCAAGCCCTGTAAGTTGTCAAACCCAATGATAAAAGAAAGTAGGAGAGTTAAAATTGATTTTTCAGTGTGAAGACAGTAGGAAAATAAGTAATGTTGGAGTGGAAACATTTTAGGTAGATTCTGTCAGTAATACTGTTCAGCTGACAGAAAATCAAACCAAATCTACCATTTGTGTTATCACAGATAATACAAATGATACACATCCCACGTTGGCACTGGCAGGGCATCACAGGGAAAAACTGGGAAATATTAACCGAGGGGATACCAAGTGTTTTTTGTCAATGAATAGGTACTATGGGTAGAAAGATCAAATTAATTACTTTATTAGGTAGAGAAACTTAAAAAACAAACTTCGTTATGGTTTTTTAGGTAGCTCTGTTCAGCTGTGTATTAGTATACACATTTCTGATTACCCTTTTTTTCTGTGCTGGAGCCATGAGAGAGCCTCTGTGGCCCAGTCTCAAACTTGGTTTTCACTTTAGTCAGACTATAACTTGTTTTAATCAGATCTTTGGGGTTATTTTTCAGTTTGTTGGTGTTTAATGGTGGTGCTTTTTAGAAAGACGAGAAAAATCTTGAGAAAGCCATATTTTGAAATCTCTCTTTGTAAAATGGCCTAGTCAAGAAGATCATATTTGATTTGTTCTTTAAATCCAAAGCACTGAATGGAGAATGTTCAAAACCATTTAGCACTAGGGTAACACAGTACTCATTGACATTCGTTACCACTGAGTCTGACTGGTAACAGATCATGTTTTATATCCTAGGAAATTTGCTGTTAAAATTAGACATAAATAGAGGTGGGGTATAATTAGTTATTCCTTCCAGATGGACTAGACCGTGCTACTCAGCCAGATGATCCCAAGCAGTGCAGTGTACAGCTGCCTTCTCCCTCCCAATCCAAGCTACCCTCTCAGAGGAGATCCCCTGGGTACTGTCTCTGTATTGCCATGATCCAAGCACTGGGACCTTGGAAGGGTCTTCACATTCCTCCACCACCTGCACAATCCCACATGTACAGTACTGGGAAATCAGGAAGATTGAAATTTTCCTGATTTTAAGGAAATTTTTTAAACCTCCTTATAAGTCTGGAAGCACACACACTGTCTTCTCTGCTATGCTTTTACTCCCAGTAGAATTGGTTCCAGAGCTTTAAACGCTATCCATTAACTAATTTTTATTTCCGTGGAATCACATGACTTCAGAATAGCAGGTTTAAGAGAAACGGATGGTACGATAAAACCATAGGCGAAGTTGAGAGCATTTCCAGCTCTGTTTCTGGTCTTTCTGCTCATGGAGGTGTACTGCTAACTGGGGTGTGCTCAGATGAGCAGGTGGGGGCTGTGTGCCCTACGTGCCCTGGTCAGCTCAAGCTCGTAGATGTGCCATTGCACCACATAGCTAATGTCTGTGTGTGCCTGATAGAAAGCTTAGATGAATTTGTATGTCTCTTTTTGTTTGGTCTTTTGAAGCTTTGAAACATTGAAGCTGTGCTTTTTGCCACAGATGCTGCTGTAACTCACATTCTTCTCCCTGTCCCTGCTCTTTCACTCCGTCTGATCTTTCCCTGTTTCCCTTGTCTGTAAAAGAGATAGAAAGTGTTGGCAGGACCCATGAACCCTGTTAACGAGCATCAAATAGAATTAATTTTTCCTGTGTCTTAAAATACCTGTATTTAGTACCTTGATCTCCCTGTGAACGCTCTTATTTTTATAGTTATTTTAGAAAAAAAAAAAATTCCCATTGTGAATATAGTTATTATATATATGAAAATAAAAGCTCTAGTCAGCAAACAAAGGTTCATCTATGCATTTCTTTAGTCCCAGTTTTTATTAGCAGCACTAGAGGTATTTTTAAAGTGTTTATTTAATCCAACTATTCAGTAGTCTCTTGAGTCCAGGCTACTGCTTTAGTGCTGAATCAATGCTTGGTCAAGCCTTAAACTTTATGGGTTTTGGCACAGTGTTGAAACAGAAGCTTTGATGCTTGAGACTGCTGGCTGCACAGAGCAAATATAAATTCTGATCAGTATAGTTAAGTGTTTGCCATTTAAAATGCCAGTGGTGATCCTCTAACAATCCCCCTGGCCCCAGAGCTGCTGGGCTGTGTGGAGTGCCTGGGCCACAGGCACAGGACAGTTAAAGGCTGCAGTGCGTTCCTGGGTGCTGCCTCAGACCCAGCCCACGTCCCCTGTGTCGAAATAGCATTGTTGTCTGATGGCAGTTCAGGATGAAATTACTGTTTCTAAACTCCTACTGGGCAGTTATTCTTAGTCTTGCAGAGGCTGAGGGTTTACAAAGCTGTCCTCTCCAGAAGCTGTGGGTCAAGGTCAGGTGTGAGGAACTTTGTGCTGTGACCCGTGAGACAAAGCTGCAACTCTTAATGCTGTCATTCAAGGGTGCCTCAAGTCTGTTGCAGTACAAGAAAGGCTTTGTCTTCTACAATCTGGGCTGATTCTAGTGCTTTAACATGTACCCAGATCTCATTTGGATAATGTATGTAGATAAGTTTCTGATGCAGAGGAAAGCCAAAATTTCATCCTTTCAGAGCTCCATGGCTAAGACATATTTTTAACTTGGTAATCTCGGTGCATTCTTCAAGGTAACGTGCAGTGGACAAAAGCTTAATTACAAAGACTCACCTCCGGCTCCCTGCCATGGCTCTTAGGGAGACAGCCTGCGTATGCCAGCTGTCCTGCCTCTGCCCTGAGCCAGCAGGACTGCATGCAACAACAGCACCGTGTGCCAAGCAGAAGCAGGTTGTGGACACCGGCTCTCCAGTGCGCTCGGGAACTGAGATCTTCCCTTCCCACTATCTCGGCCTCCCTGACTCAGAGTGAGGCAGATGAGGAAGCACAGTCCCATGCAGCATCCTACATCCTCACTGCCTAGCATGCAGTGGTGGTTCTAATGTGAAAATTCCTCTCTCAGTGTCTTTACAACACAAACGTTTCCTTGTTCTCTTAGCTTGTATCTTCATCCTTTCCACCAGAGATGTGATTGCAACCTGGACTCTAAGTCCTGCAGTGCCAATCCACATTAACAGTACATGATGGAACGATATTGTTTCAGTACTTTACTTGTGACCCAAGGAATTGTGTTAATTTCTTCCTTTATGTGTTTTTATGTGGACATGCACAGCGGATGGTGGAATTTGGTGCTGTAGAGATTTCACTGACATACAAGCACATTATGTCTCCTTGATGGGAGGAGATATTTGATATTTCTCATTAATTTTTGTGTACAGTTTGGAGCATACAAGGGGCCTGCCTGGGTCCCTGTCCACCCCTCATTCGATGCTTACTTCTCTCTCACCTCCTGGCACTTTCTGCCATGGCTTCTTACCATAGCAGAGCCTATGCTGGGGGAAGCTGGCATCGCTTTCTGAGTAATACCAAAATGCCAAGGGTCCCACTAATGTTAGCCTGTGCCACCATACAGCATTTTTTGCAGAGTCAGAGTCTGTGTCACTCTGTGCTTTGGCCAGTTGTTTCCATCGGGGCCAAAAAGGCTGTCCAGTTGGAGGGTGGAGATGGCTCCTACTAGCTAGCAATGACTGAATGCTGCTATGGAAAGCAAATGCTTTCCTTTGTGGTGGTGTTTAATAGACAGTCACGCAGTCAGCTACTGAGAACTTTAATAGCATGCTTGACAGACACTGTGAAGTCTCAAAATTGACTACACAGGGAAAGGACCCTATATAACTTGACTGGACTGGGGTACTGGCTTCCTCAGCACATCCCACAGAGCAAAACTGGGACTGGGAGTGAGGGCGAGACCAGAATGGAGAATTACCAGAGGAGCTTATCCTAAAGTTGTAAATTAAATTGTGGTCTTCTCCTGATACATTTCCAGGACTGCATTTAAGAAAAAGAAAAGGAAAAAGTAAAATATGAAAATATGTGTTCTTGGAGCACTGTTAGGTTCCAGATATGAATTAAGGACAGGTTTTCCAACTTCATTTAACTACCCCAAAAATTCATGGCCTGTTTGTAAGCCTTTAATGGGATGCTGAGGGAGAAGAAGGACTTCCTTTCCCCTCTTGCAGTAAAGGGATCTCAGCAGTCTGTTGCCCTTCCTCAGCCACACTGGCACTCTGCACAGACACTGATAGACTTGGTGCTCTCCTCCCTCTGCTCCATTGCGTCTGTTGGGAATACTTATGGATGGGGACTCACCTGAATGGTACCACAGGCAAGCCCTGATCCTAGCGGGCAACACGTGGCACAACTACGACACCAACAGGTGAGGATACCTGGAAACACTCCCCATTATTTGTTCTGCAAAGCTACCCTCTGCACTTCCTTGGAGTGGAAGAAGTCGGACAGCTGAGCAATCTGCTACAGCAGCATGTGACAGCTGGATCAAGAAAACTTGGGCCCCGAAGCCCTCGGCTGTCACCAGGCACTCCCACTTGCTGGTGGGTGGTGTACCTTTCCTCTCTGAAGTGCCGGTTGTCATGAGAGCACTTGCAGGTTTCAGAGTTTCAGACCACGGCTGCCATAGCAAAGGGGGAGGATTGACACACCACACTCAGTAGTTGAGGTGGCTGAGCCATGGTGTGCCCATGTCTGCATCCCAGGAAGCTGGCTATGGATGCATTCAGCTTTTGTGCTGGTGGGAGGCTGGACAGGGGCCACAGGTGAGCTTCCTCCCTCCTCCCCTTGCTTTTACAGGTCCCTGGAGCTTGATATGATCTCTCTGCTTCCTGCCTCAGGAAGAGGGGCAGATCATAGCACCCAATACTTCCAAAGCTTTGTCATTCAGCTTTTTAAATGAAAGGAAGTAATTGCCATCTTGGTGACAACTTGAATCTGACTTGCTTTCAGTGGAGATAACCCTTCATTTTTATCATGCATTATGTTGTCTAAATTAGGAAACTTTAATAAGGTATGCAATTTATCGTAAGGCTTATGTGATAATGGTGGAAACTGACATAAAATGAAGAATTTATAATGCTGGATTAGTCTTATGAAACAGTGGTGTACCTTCATAAAGAGTCCAAAGAGCAATTATTATATGTGTTTGACTGGCACTGTAAAGTCGTTAGTTCAATCATCATTGACCAATTACTGCTTTATTGTATTTTCTTTTTATTTTTATGGTCAGAGAATGGCATTTTTCCCACAATCAGTCCTTGAGCACAAAGACAATAACAATTAAAAGAAATATTTTAAATCTGGGTTTTATCTGCACAGAGGGACCCATCCGTCACTATAAAGATCAGTTTTGCATGCAGCTGTATTTCAATCTAATAACCCCTAAATACTCAGTTTTTCAGAATCAGAAGTTTTAATTTTAAATATTCTTAAAAAAATAAGTAGTTTATGTTTCTCAAAATTGCTGGAAATATTAGAGTTCCTTATGACCTTATATTTGCTTAAATATTGCATGTTTACAAAGAGGTGTGCGTGATAAGGTTACATATGACACAGATTAGAGTCCAGATAAGAACGATTATTGTGGTCATTAGGGACAGACTTGGGCAGTATCCAATATTATCAGCCAAAAGAAATAGAGAAATGTAATACTGTGTGAAAATGCTTATTTATCCTGACAGGGTACTGACCCGCAAATAGGGTTTTGGTCTATAATTAAGCTGAAAGTATTACTTACAGTAGTGTAGTAATTGTACCTGTCCTGAGCTGTGTCTGCCTGATCTGAAAGTCAGGAGTGCAGGAGCAAACTGGCCTGTGGTTTGGAGTGAGTTGCCTCAGTGACAGGCTGGGAGATGACCTTGACTTTTGCAGGCTTGCATAGAGGACATGATTTTGGATTGTGTTCAGAGCGAGGAGTACTGTGTGAAAACCAGCTCTTGACATCTAACACAGTGTGTATCCCCTTAGCTGTGCCTGTGTGCTGTGTTGCCACCTGGGCACCCTGGGAACACCTGGCTGAGGCTGCCTGGGTTCAGGGAGCACCTTGCCATGGCTTTCCCTTGGGTGGCCAAGTACCCCAGGAAGCTCCGGGGAGAGTCTACCTGCCTGTATATGAGTAGAAGGCGCTTAGCTCAAGTGAGACTCAGTGTTGTTTGGCGTCCCTAAATGAATATAAACGCAAGCCCAGCATTTTTCTGCCTGGTCCTCTCATTCACAGCTCCTAGCACTGCCCAGAGGGGTGTCTCCTGCTGCTGTCCTGCTTGTGCTCAGCCTTTCCCTTCTCCCTCAACACCAGCTGCTTCCCTGCGGTGCCCACCTTTGCTTGGGCTGGAGCAGGCTCCCTTGGCTGTGCTGGTTTCCCTTCATCCTGTGAGGAGAAACAGCACGTGGCACCACACATCCTCAGGTTAGAACACTTGGCCTCATACACACGGCTCAGTCTTGTGCTGTCTAGTGGGAGCCATCAGCATGGCAACCCGTAGAACACTCACTCCTTTTTCAAAGCCCTTCCCAGTCCAGTGGGGAGTGGAGGAGTTAATATGTATGAGGTGATTGCATCACGGCTGCTGCAGGTTTTCACAGGCTCAGCACTAGCAGAGCACTAAAACAGCTTTTGGGAGGGGATTTTTAAGGAGTGAGTCCATCCCCATTTGCTGGTGTGGATAGAGGCAGTCGCTGTTCTCCGGGACAAGGTGCTGAGCACCTGTGCCAGTGGTCCTGTGCAGGCTGCAGCTTCCATACAGGACTGTGACCCGAGCTCACAATCAACTGGTCATTTGTTGGACAGAGCTGCTTACTTCTTGGGAGATACTAGTAAACCTACCTTGTCCTTCCTTGTTCTCCTTAGGAGTATATTTATGTTTTGAGCTTGAGGTGAGCTTTTGAACTAGGAGAAGCTTTTTCAAGTATGTAAAAAGTCATGTTGGAGCGTGGGGAGGCAGGAAAAGGAAGCAAGTCAGATGTTTGAAGCTTTGGCCCAGTCCCAGAGATTTGACCTCATTGGCATAAGTGAAACTGGTGGGATAAGACCTGCAACTGCTCCACAGGGTATTCCAGTCACAGGTTATTTAGGAGGGATAGGCGGGGCAGAAGAGGTGAAGGGCTGGCACTGTATGTAATAGAAAGGGTAGAACGTATGGAGCTCGTAATTGGCGCTGGCACAGTTGAGAACCTCTGGGTAAGAATCAAGGGGCAAACAAATAACGCAGATGTCATCGTGGGAGTCTGTGATAGACCTCCCGGCCAGGATGCTGATGCTGACAAATTATTCTTGGAGGAACCAAGGGACACTTCTAAGTCAACTGCCCTTGTCCTTATGGGGGACTTCAACTTGCTAGAAATTAACTGGGAACATCACACAGCTGGCACAATCTGGTCCAGAAGATTCCTGAAAAAGCTTTATGGAACAGGTCCTAAGGGAGCCTTCCTTGATCTGTTGCTTGTCAACAGAGTGGGTCTTATGAGCAAAGTGGGATTGGTGGTCATCTTGGCCACAGCAACCACAAAGTGATTGAGTTTAAAATCTCTGTTGACAGGAAAAAGAGTTCCAGCAAAGCCTCAACTCCAGATATGAGGAGAGCAGACTTCGGGCTGCTCAGGGAATTAATAAGTAAGGTCCCCTGGGAAAATGTTTTTGCAGGTTCTGGGGGCCATCAGTGCTGGTTGCTTTTCAAACATCATCTCCTTAAGGGCAAAGGAACAGCAGTTCCCAAATGTCGGGAGTCAAGCAGGTGAGGCAGAAGGTCAGCTTGGCTGAACAGGAATCTTCTTTTGGAAATAAGGCAAAAAAGGAAGGTGTATGCCCAGTGGAAGCAAGGTCAAGTGATGTGGAAAGAATTCAGAGATGCTGCTTGCCACTGTAGGGAGAAAATTCACATGGCCAAAGCTCAACTGCAGTTGAAGTTGGACAGAAATGAGGACAATAAAAAGAGTTTTTTCAAATATATCAATGGCAATAGGCAGTATAGAAATATCATCAGCCTGTTACAGGTTGAGGATGGTCACCTTTGAAACAGGGACAGAGACAAGGCAAGGTGTTTAACACTTTCTTTGCCTCTGTCTTCAACATAGATGATGGACACCAAGGGTGTCTCAGTGCCCTGAACTGAGAGGACCATGACTGCAAGAATGATCAACTCCCACTTGACTCTGAATTTGTGTGGGATCAGCTGCTCCAGCTGGATCCCTACAAATCTCTATGGCCTGATGGCCACACAGAATTCATCACAGAATCCTCAAAGAGCTGTTGATGTCATCAGAAAACCCCTCTCAATGAATTTTGAGCAGTCCTGGGAATCCGGAGAGGTCCCAGCTGACAAATTAGAAGACAGGGCAATCACCAGCCATAGGAAGTTCAACAAGGGAAAGTAATGAATTCTGCACATGGGATGGGGCAACTTTGGATATTCGTACAGAATAGGGAATGAGATGCTGGAAAGCAGTGCTGGGAAAGGGACCTGGAGGTTCTGGTCAATGGCAAGCTGATCATGAGTCAGCAGTGCCCTGGCAGCCAGGAGGGCCAACTGTGTCCTGGGGGGCATCAGTAACAGCATCATCAGTCAGTCAAGGGATGGGATTGTCTCTGCTCTGTTCTGGGGCAGCCTCACCTTGAATACTGTGTGCAGATTTGGGCACTATAATATAAGAACGATATTAAGCCAAAGGAGGGCAATGGAGATGGCGAAGGGACTTGAGGGGATGCCGTATGAGGAGCAGCTGAGGGGATTTGGTCTGTTCTGCCTGGAGGAGACTGAGGGGAGACCTCAGTCTACAACTTCGTCATGAGGAGAAGAGGAGGGGCAGGCACTGATCTCTTCTGTGTGATGACCAGTGACAGGAACCAAGGGAATGGCCTGAAATTGTGTCAGAGGAGGTTTAGGTTGGGTATTAGAAAAAGGTTCTTCTCCCAGAGGGTTGCTGGGCACTAGAACAGGCTCCCCAGGGAAGTGGTCATGGCACCAAGCCTGACAGAGTTCAACAAGCATTTAGATCAATCTCTCAGGCACATGGTGTGACTGTTGGGGAGGGTCCTGTGCAGGGCTGAGTGTTGGATTTGATGATCCTTTTGGGTCCCTTGCAACTCAACATATTCTGTGATTATGTGAAACGGAAAAAGGGCTACTGAAAAATAGTACATTATATAGTGGATGTTCCTTCTTATTGCATATTTCAGTTTCACTTTGGAGGTCATTCTTTTTTCCCTGCCTGATGTACATAAAAAAATTTAATTTCATTCCCAATTGGACAAAATATCTACGAGTCACTCATCCCTTCCGTTAGCTATAATTAAACAGTGAGAAAATCAGATTAGCTGAAGAGGTCAGCCATATCTCCTGACAAAACTTTTTTCCTCCTGTTTAGGGCTGCACTGGGCAGGCTTTCAACACAATCCATGGGTGATTTGCCCTGAGGTCATCAGTTGAGTTCCTCAGTCTTCACAGTCCAGTTTTGAAATAATTTCTTTTACTTAAATGCGGAAGCATTGAGACAAATCCCATAGTTCAGAAAACCTGCAGAAAGCTGGTGTTGTGTCTGCTTTCAGCTGACTTTCTGTGCATAACCTCTGCACTGTCCCTGGCTACAGAGGCCAAAGCAATGACGGCATTGGAGATAAAAGGCCTATCGTGGCTCTTTCTTTGGGACCCTCTCTCACAACTACTGACTAGGCTATGGTGGATGAGGAATGTCTCCTTGGCTGCAATCCTGCTTCATCCAAATCTGGGGAATTTGACAAGCTACACCCATCTCCTTCCACTCCTGTCCCAGTGATTTTATCCATGAGGGTGGTTTTACTAAGCCAGACCCTCCTTTCCCTCCCCCTCACTTTATTTTCTTAAGAGACTTAATCAAAGGTAATTTGAGTTCCCATTGCTCTATCAATGGTTGTATTTAAAAGGGGCTTATCTGATTTCCATCACCAATTATAGGCTCCCATTTCTTGTTTATATCCACCTCAAATCTGACCAGGTCCTTGTTTGATTTTGATAGGAAGTCAGGGCTTCGTAAAAAGCTAAGGAGACTCTGAAGCACATTTGTTCGGGTAAAATAATATCTTGAGAATTACTTCACTTGTACTGCACGAGAAGGGGGGTGGAATAGGGTGGTCCCTGCCACTTCTGTTGAAAAATAAATTCTGAAGCCAAGATAGTAAATATATCCCTGAGCCAACACAGTGGGAGGGAAATCACAGTGCCCAGGAATATTGCTATTAAGGAGACTTGAGGTCAGAGGTTAATGTAACAGGAGTTGGTCTAGCCAGAAAGGTCAGGAAAGGTTGGCTTTGTAAGTTCAGAGCTGTTTGATGACTTAACTGTTTTGGGCAAGAAAAACATCTCTGCCCGTGTCATTGGGAGATAGCTGGCAAAAGCTTGAAGTTTGTTAGGGAAGTGGCTGCTAAAAATCGGTGGGGCAAACTCATGCACAAAATGAGGTGTAGCTGAACCATTAATGCTTTTTCAGCTTTGACATAGCAGCTTTTAACCTGCTCCAGTGCCTTGCTGTGCTTGGTTTTAAAAATTCATTTATTTGAGGCATATGAATCCCTAGGATACTGCTGGAGCTCACTCAGAGCTTTAGTAGCACATATCAAAGTACATAGTGTCATTTCCAAACCAATTTATCTAGCATGCTTCTGGAAGAGACTGTGACCATACCAGCACAAGTGGTTGGGCTGGAGCAAGGACAGGGTGAGAGCTTATGCCTGCAACAAAAGACAGTCAGGGATTCCACATGCTAAAATTCATCTTCCTGGAAGACAGTGAATATCAGGGTGGTTTTGGCTCTTTCCAAAGCTATGGATATTCCTCAAATACACAAGATCCCCACTGTGTGATGGAGAGGGAGGCAGGGTGTCTGAAAGCTCAGCACATTGTGCAGCAGTCAGTTGGAAAAGCCACCTATCAGGCTGCCCTCACTGCCTCCTAAAGGCTGCATGATCCCCCTGTGATAACATGAGCAGGAGCAGCACAAGGGCTGAGAGAAGGTACTGCAGGCTGGATGCTCCACAGACTCAGGGAGATAAATCAGTACTTGTTAAGTCTTTTTGCTGGGCCTTCTACCCTGAAGGGAGTGATGGAGTGAAGCATAATGTGCTTTGGGAAAGGTGCATATTTATTGTGTAATGAGGAGCTCGGTTGCCTGCAGGAGGAGTCAGGAGCATGTGGAACCAGGAATCCTTCAGGAAATTTGCAGAAGGCTCCCAGCAGTGTACTCCAGCCACGTGCATACATGTCACTATGCAGAGCATTAGTGCAAAAGATCATGCACTGGAATTAACTGGTGATAAGTGCAATTATGAGGCATTTTGAAATGTCAGTCGCGTGGAACCAACACACAAAGTATTCTTGGTCTGTCAGGCTGTATCTTTGTGGCTCTCTACTGTCTCTTTGGGCTGGTTGAGTATTTCTTGCTCAAAAAAAAAATCTTTCAGACTGTTTTCTAACTGAAGTAATTTATTTTCTTTTGTGGAGAACCCTGAACTGAGCAAAAGCTATTGAGAAAAGAGGTTCTTCCTAGCCAACTATGCAAGCTTGTGCTGTCGTAGGCACTGAAGTATTTCAGAGGCAAGTTCTTCTGAAAATGGGTGATATGCATGTTTTGACACTCCTGTTATTTCTCTTTTGGGGGTAATGTCATGCCTCTTCCTCAGAGGACATCAACTTGGAGGTATGTCTAATTGTTTTGACTGGTATAAAATGTGAAAGAGCTGCCCTGGGAAGTCACTCTGCCCACGCCTTGATGCAAAACCCTGTAGAACTCACAAAAGTTCAATATTAATCGCAATAACTGGTTGCAGACTTTTAATTCCTGTTGGCACCTGTCTCTCATTACGAAAGGAGAAGCCCCTTCACTGTAGCTTTTCAATCCTCTGGCACTGCTGATTGCTTCTCCACAGTGATACATGCTTTCCCAATGCAGCGGCCACATCACACGTAACGTGGGGTTAGCGTCGCTCCACATTTTCCTCTCTCTTCCTATGAGATGCACGTTGGCCCCGTTCCAGTCTGCCTACTATTGAAAAACTCAGCACACTTGATTTACTGTGTGCACCGCGCTTTTTGGTTGTGTCTTTCCTTTCCTGCAGCGGCATGTGCGCTTCAGCTTTACAATGAAGGGTCTGTACGACACACAGCAGGATAATCGGACAGATATTGGCAGGGCATCGCATCAGTGCCAAGCCAATTAAACCATTAAACCTGATACAGTAAGCTTGATTGCAACTGGCTGTCTGAGGTCCTCACCAAATATGCTCCCGAGAAGGAGGATATGAACAGAATGTGCAGAAGGGGGCCCTGCAGGAGGAGCTGGGAAGCTTTGACATCCATGCTTTTGAGTAATTACATCGGTTTGGACCGTAATGCAGAAAAGATTTTTTTTTTAGTGCACGCATTAAGAAACAACTCAAATTCTTTATGATATGAGATTAAATTATTTCATCCCAGATAAAACTTAAGACCGGCAAAAATCCTAATGCTTGATTGCTCTTGAGGTAATATTTCAAGACTTGAATCATTCTGTTTTAAAATACCTCAAGTTTACAATGATAAATCTACGAAGCACTAAAAATCCTACTCAATCAACTCTGGTTCTTGAAATGGCATCTGCCTTTGAGCTATAAAAATAACAGATGATTTTTTGATAGCTTATCAGTTAACAGACTGCTTAGTTAGGATAGCACATTTTTATGCTAATCTTAGGGCTGTGATGAGTGAGAGAGAGAAAGAAAATCTATAGTATTATTTTGTATCTACTTTAAGTTCAGCCTAGCTTTTGGAAAAGATCCGTCCTCTTCTAGGAATTGCCAGCCACACGGGGGTTTCAACACTTAACTGAATGGAGGTGGAATTGATTTAAACATGTTAAAATGGTAGTATATGTGGCTGTTTAATGGTGTCTCTTCTGCACCGCAGAGCAGACAGAGGAGGCAAGCAAAACAGGCGCTGACTGCTTCCCGGCATGGCTGCTGGAGCATCTCTGTCAGCCCAGAAGAACAGGCAGCATCACTGTCTCTCTGAGGGTACAGGTATCCTTGTCTCTGAGAGCTGATGAGGCAGAGGGCAGAAGTAGAGACCTTCCAAGCCCATGATCCTGCTCCCTCCCATCAGCCCTGCTCCTCTGTATGTCCTCCAAGGGAGGGGGGAGGAGATACACAGTCAGTGCTGGTGGTAACAGAGTGGATGGCACAATGGGGAAGTACCTGGGCTTTCCTGTCTCAGTGTCAGATATGCATCTGTAGTCTTGTTGGAGGGGTGCAGTGGAGAAACGGTTCCTTCCATTTATTTGATTTCTTGATTCCTTAAGGCGGCGATCAGTTTAATGAAAAAAAAAAATTGCAGCAAATTTGAGGCTGATTTGGCATTTTGCTGGCATGAGTTAGAATTGACGGTGTCTCAGTGGCCAGGCAGTGGTACAAATTGAGTCCTTTTTCTTCACTCAGAAGAATTCTCACATTCTTTAAACAGATATGGTACTAACTTGGCTTGGTATCCACTACCAGTTCCCCTGGGAGATGAAGTGACAAACTAGATGGACCTTGATTTGACCTACAGTGTCACTTTTGCATTCTTGTGTCTTTGATCTCTCATTTTGAATGTATTCCTTTTTCCAGTTTCTGTTTTATGAAAAGCTCAGTGGGTTTTTTTTCTAAATAATAAATTGAATCCACATTCAGACCTGCTTTTCCTTGAAATTAAGGTGGGCAGGGGTAAGGTCATAGTGGTTTGAGTCTGATGCTCCTTATTGAGATTGTTTTCTACACAATTCTATTATTTGGAACAGAGACAATTATTTTAACAGAAAATTAGTATGAGCATTAAAAATGCGTGTCATACAGTCAGCTTTCCTTATGTCTGTCCTCTGCTAAGATGACAATGACTTATTTCTCTTTTGTCTCATGAAAAATCATTTCAGATCAGTACAAAAGTGTCTCATGAAGCATGAGAGCTGCCTGTGGAGGTAAAGCTTATTCTTTTTGTCTGATAAACATGCCAACAGCAGTCAGTCTCCTTGATCTCTCTGGCAGGGACAAATAACAAGCTAAAACCAAATGAGGAGGCATGTGAAATCTTTGTCTGCATTTGGTTCAGCAGGAGATTGATACTTTAGAGCTAGGGTAAATCAAGGTGGCACTCAGACACTTGACCTGGCCAGTAGCAATGTGTTTTCGGTCAAGTTGTCCTGAGATCCAGAGATGAATTTTGTCACCCATGTGCCAGAAATGGGTTCTTTTGCTCTAAATTTGATCCAAAATCAAAACTGTAAAGGGTACCTGGAGATAAAAGCTAAAACCTGAGGGTGTGAAAGGCTATTAATCAATATGTGTAGACCACAAAATTAGGGATTTTTTTCCTTTTAGAATTAAAGCCAAAGAAACATACTTGCTTGAGTGCATGCAGGAATGAGAAAGGAATGAGACTGCTGCCTTCTCTACAGTTTGGAGATTTCCTCAGGCTCCTATTTGCCTTCAGATTTACCACTTGGCTCCAAGTATGGGAAGGAGGGAGGAATATGTCTGCCTTGGTCTGCTGTAGATCTTTGTTCTGAGGAAATCAACAAAGGTGCATTTGTAGAGGAGGAAGCCAACCCCTTCCTCTTTTGTCTATCTGCGTTGGTTAGTTTGTAAACACAGCGTCTGAAATGCAGGACTGCAATCTGTGCTTTCATGGGGTTGCCTCTCTTAAACTTGCTTATTTCTTTGCAGTAAACTTTTGTTGAAGGCTGCTGTACACAGAGAGCCTCTTTATCAGTGACACAGAATTGTTAGGAAGAGTCAATGTAACCACAATCAGTGAACAGTGCTGTGCTCCTACAGATCCCCAAAAATCTGTGTAAGAGCATTAAAAGAAAATATGTTTCCTGCGACTCCTTTAGGTTTTTATACTCCTGGGTTAAGTCAAAGGCCTGTAGAGATGAACCTTTCAGTTGTCTGCATCTTCATCCACACATACTTAGCAGGTAAAGAGAAAGCTAAATTACTTTTTCATTGTATAAACCAAAGTTCCGATGAATTTGGAGCTCATGGTTGGATAAGGCAGGGAAAAGGGTTCCTTGTAATCCAGTCTCTGTGCTGGCTAAGTTGTTCGTGGATTTCTGTGTAGACTAATCACATTTCCTGGATCTTCTACACGTTGCATATTACTTGATGCAGCACTACAATGCCAGACTGGCTCATCTGTATGCCCCCAACCCTCCCTGCTTCCAGGGCAAGGTGCTCTGTTATTTATACACACAGAAATTTACTTAACCCTCTCAACCAACAAGAGTGCCTTGAGAAAGGTGAAATTTAAAAAAAGCCTGATTTTTAAAAGCATTTGCTTAATAGTATGTGAAAAAGAGTAAAGAAAATCTTTTTTCCAACTTCACACTGAAGTTAAGCTTAAGTGGATAGAAACTGAAGACAAAGAAAAAGTGTTTGGTTTTATTTCTGAAAGGAAGGAAGTCACTCAGGTTTCAAAATGCCTGTAATACAATGAGTCTGCATGGCATTAAAATTAATTTACCACAGGAGTGTACAAAACTTTATAGAGATTTCATGAAATCTAATGCTGAAAATTTATGATAGCAAATAACAAGGCTTTGATTAGGCTGATGGGAATGAAAGTTCTTGGGGAGATTGGATAAGATTAAATGGAAACTAGCAGTACCTGCTAGAGACACCTGAGGTAAATATAATGATTCATGGCTCATGGTGACTTTTTCATATGTGGCTTCTTGGTTACTTGAGCTAGGTACACAAAACACATGGTGGTTTAAGTTGCCTTGACAAGGTTTCCAGGCATGGTCAGACCTAAACATTTTGCAGTTGCTGTATGTCATTCTGGTTTATTATTTCCTCCTTTCTAATGTTTCTTCAATTTATTTCCTCCCTCTGGACTGTGTGATATTGTGCAAAAGAGGCTATGTGGGTTTGGGTTTTGTACCTGTGTCAGTGAGAGGGAAGAGAGAAGTGTAACAGTGGCTAATTTGTGTTCTACCTCTGCCGTGCACTGAGCTCCGATGCTGAGACACAGTCACGCTGCAGGGATGGTCTGAGGCATTGGTTGGGGTTGTGATCTCCCAGGAGCTCAGCTTTTCTACCCAGGTCCTTTAATTGGGTGCAAACTCTCTGTGTAGGTGAGAGAGGTGTAGGAATTGAATCAGCTTACAGGAGGCTACAGATAAGAATGAACAAGGCGAAAGAAACTGTTCTACATTCTGTATTGAGTGTGTAAAAAATATCTGGTGAGAGGAGAGCAGCCCAACCCCTGACACCTGTCCTGGGCTTTTCCCAGTTTCCTCATCCAAACTATTTTGGCTGCTGGCTTTGGGAACCATCACAAAGCAGGAAGGAGAAGGGGTGGGAAGGTATGGACATCACTTTTGACCAAAACACTCTCAGCACCTGGAAAATTAAGTTTTCTTTCTCATCCCTTCATTGCTGGTTGGCTGCATGTGTCCTCCCTCGGTGGTCACAGCAGATCCCATCACCATCGCTACTGTCCAGGAGGCTCTTGGGTGCTGTTCATATTCAGTGCAGATGCTGGGCAATTTCTGCTCTCACTTTGGCAAATACTTAATTCACAAAAGACATTTTAGAAGGCCCAAAATTGCTCACAGATTTCACTTGAATTTCCTGAGTGGATAGTTTTTAAAAATTATGGGATAATGTTCACAAGATTGAACAGAAGAATTCGGTTTGGATGCTTGCAAGACTTAAATTATTGGAGCAGCATCCTCAGCCTTGCTTGCCTGGAAAGTGTTCCATGCTCTGTGACACAGGACACCTAGGGTGGATGTTTCTGTCTTTCCTGTGCTGAAATTATTCTCTTGATATGTAATATTTGCTTTCACCTCAAATACACATCAGGAATGATGGCAAAGTTATTACTGGGTGGTCAGTCATTCTGATGTCAGTCACTCTCCTCTCCCTTGTTCTAATGATTATTAAGTATTTTATGGAAAGCAGAACAAGTCCAAAAGGATTGAGTGCCAGCATTTTGTCTCGAATACCCATATTTTCTCAGTTAAGTAACAAACCATTGGATGTTCCTTCACCTCAGCATAGGAAGATGGCCTTTCCTTGGACGTTGCTCACCCTCACAGCAATCCATGAGTCAGTACCTTAGAAAAACTGAAAATGAAATCTTTTGGGGGGGCTATTTTCGGCACAGTAAATGAAGTTTAAGAAAAGTATTTCCACATCAATGTGAATCGTTTCTGCCTTTTTTTTTTATGTCGGAAGTTGAACCGCAGAGCTGATAAATGTGTTATTTGTGTGGTGCTATTCAAAGCCCTGTGATTCTGGGGCCAGGCCGCGGCCTCGGTATTTAGCCTGGATGTCAAGGTGTGGATCACACCGAGGTGATTGCCAAATGCTTTGTGCTGAGACATTTTGAGAGCAGCGACATTTTGCTCTGCAGAAAGGCAAGAAAACAAGCCATTCCCCTTTTCCCCTGCTGCAACGGTTTTTATTTTACACCACCAAGAGATGACATAAAATTTGATGAATTTCATCCTTTTTTTTCTTTTTTTTTTTTTTTATACCCACTTGAACTACTATATAAATATTAATAGCTAAACACATTGCAAACAGGTGGGACCCGTTCTGCCTCTGGAGAGCTGCCACCGCTAAGTGATATCTCAGATGGGGTGACAGAACTTTCCCATGTGGGCGCTGTCTCTCCCTGCCAGCCCCTCGGACATGCCTGGAGCTGAGAGCTCTTTGTTTTTTTGGGCTTTTTTCTTTTTATGGTATCGCTATAACAGTTTTTCTTGGTCTTTTAACAGCTCATTCAGAAGGAGAGGGACAGGGAATTAAAAGACAATTTTTTCATTATCTTTCCTGGTTAGTGGGGTGTTTCGAAGGGGGTTTATTCCTGATGGCAACCCGACCCCATGTTGTGTGTTTGTGTCTGAGGGCAGCATCTCTAAAACAGTAATAAAGAAGTGTTGATCTGTGAAATGCACGGTAAATTTGGCTTTCCACCACCACCTCTTTCTCTAACCTGCCTTGCAGGTACTGTACAGGCAGTGGCTGTGAGGATCTACCCTGTGTGTGCAACTGTGCTGGCAATGGCTGCATCTCTGATTTGTTCCCATGCCCCTGCAGCTGGGCTCTTTTTGGGAAGGACTCTGGGCAGCAAAGGGAAAGAGGTGGTTACAAAAGCTGAAGGTCTGAAAAGTAAGCCTGAGAGGTGATAGAAAGCAGCATGCACAGGGGAATGCCTGCATTACCCACTTACTCTTACTTAATCCGTGATTATTTCCTCCACCCCATCCTGATTATGGCATTCATTCATTCTTCACTGTAAAAATCTTAAAAAAGAAGTAATGCTTAGAGTTTATTTGTCACAGACTGTGTTGGGGGTCAGGTGGGTGCAGTGGTTGCCTCCAGCCTGATGGAGCTGTTGGAAGAGTGCTGCTGCCTTCCCAGTGCCTGCGGATCCTTCTTCTTTTCACTGAGTGGTGACCCTTTCCCTGAGCAAAATCATGGGCGGAGTTCGAAGGGGTCGTTTGGGTTTGGGGTTTTTTGCTCAAAAAATGGTGTTTCCACAATAACTGTCAGCACATTTTGACTTTCAAACAATCACAAATCCAAAAATGCTGGGCTGTTTAAAAATCTTTTTTTTTTTCCTAAAATAGTTTTTGATGAAAAATATACTATGTTCTTCATACCATTTACTTCTTTCTTGTTAGAACTAGAGAGATGCAGCGTAGCCCCAGCCAAATCTGGGAGTCTGAGAATCTGTGACTTGTAAGATATATTGTACTCAGAATAGTTTCAAGTGACATATTTCAATAATTTTTAATTTCTCTTTTTGTAAGAATTCAGAACAGAAGAGAAGGTTGTTTCAGTTGACCGTGTTTTGTTTGGATTTTTTTTTCTTCCAAAAGCTTGTACAAAAATTAAAGATTCAAATTTTCCTCAGGGGCAAGAACAGAAATATTAGTGATGTGCCACTTGCTTGGTGGCACCGTGGAGGGAATGGTACAGGCATGAATCAGGGACTGCTGGCAGAGTCACTTTCCAATATGTGCAAATAAAAATGCAGACCACATATTACATCTGGGGTCTGAAGATTTACCAGGCTGCCATAAGGCCATAAGTTTGGTTGTTTGCAGTTTTTGGGTTTTTTGAACTATCTAAACAGGCTGCATGAAATGTTGCCTCCATTTTTTTATTAATACATTTTTAAAACTGATTCTAGCTGGGGAGACTCCAGCATTCCTATTTAATGTTCTGATTAATGAGCATAAGCAATGCTTTTAAGATATTTTTTACCTGTGTATAATCAAGCCATCTAGCCACCAGTAACTGCAAATGTCACAGATTTCAATGGTCTCTTTGGGACTTTTAATCTGTTTGCTTTTATAAAGGAGGTGATTTTATTTTTACATTAAGGAAGCATTAACATCATTAAATGGGCTCCCACTTTATGATAACTGCAAATGTCACATTGATCCAGAAAGATAAGAAAATGTGCTCGTCTTTGGAACAATATCCAAGGCAAGAGCAGGCAACCCACACTATTTGCATTAAAAAACAAATTGTATAAATGCAGAAGATTGATGTGCCATCTGTTCATGTCCTTCACTTTTCTGGCTCTTCTGTGTTGAGATATTTTTATGGAATAGTTACGTTTATTATTTTGAAAATGACTCACAGGTTAAAAAAGTTTACGATGGGCAATATAAGTTGAAGATACTCATTTACAGTATCTCAGGTATAAAAACTGGCATTAAAATTAACTTCCATGCCCACAAACAAACTACAGTATTCTGCAGTCTGTATTACCTAGACCCTAGGATCAGAGAAAAAGACTTTACCAGCAACACCAGCAGTTTATGAGGTGAATCTGAAATATCTAACTTGTACATTGTAATTCTCAAGAAATGAAAAGGCATTCAGAAAGGTGTAACACCTAGAAAAAGCTACTGAATGGGCTTTGTAACAAGAAGGTCAATGTGTGGTGGAACCTGTTTAAGGTCAGGCTGTATGTTTCCAGTGAAACCCCTGCATTAGCTGAGGTGGATGTGGTGAGCAGAGTGCTGAATTGTCAGAAATTTTGTCTGAATGCTAAGCCCAAATCCCAGGCAACGACTGCTGCCAGACCTGCAATGCACTCCAGAAAGATACCATGAAGAGAACCTGTCACCACAATCCCTCACTATCACTTCCATACCCCTCCTGCTTGCCACACCAAGCCTCTCATTGCCTGGACTAATGACCATTGAGGCATTCCTCTGCAGTACCAGCTTATTGCTTTGTACCAAGATCCATTTAGAAATTATCCTTGTCCCTGACTCCTCCTGAACTGAGGACAGGATGGTGGAAAGGCAGGGGAGGGCAGGAGCATTGCTCTGATGGCCAGAGGCTGGAAGCAAGAACATGGGAGCTGGCGTGTGTGGCACAGCACATGGGAGGAAGGAGAATGAGGATGCCAAGGGTGAGAGACAGATGGGAGGGAGGGAGAGGATCCAGCTGCATGGGCTGACATGTTGAAACATCAGGTCTCCTGGTAATGCAGCCCATGCAGACTTTCAGCAGGCAGGAAATGGTGGCTGGGAGAAGGGGGCTGATACTCGTTACACAGGGTCAGAGAAACCACCAGCCCTGTGAGGCCCTCCAAATGTAAATCATGACACCTTTGTGTAAATCACAAAGTTCACATTTGGAGATGTGCATCGGGCTGGATTTAATGACATTAAATCCCCTCCTCTCTCCTAATGTTCCTCTTGCTAAAAATGGAATACCTCAAAGACTTCATGAATGAAGAGGGTCTTACTAGTCAACAGAATCCATGTAACTTTTTATTTTCACAGCATCCCACAGTGAGAAGTTCCTGGGTTAGCTATGCTTTGTGTGCAGACATATTGTTGCTGCCTTGCCTGCTTGGACCATGCCACCCATTTGGCTTGTCTGGTGCTCTTCCCACCTTCGGTTCTTGGCTTGGAAGAAACACTGAGCCATTGGTTTCCTTGAGTGATTTGTCTTCTCCATGTTTTCCTATGTTTATCAGTTTCTGATAATCTGTTAGTCACTAGTGGGAGCAGACTTCTTACCAGAAAAACATGCTGCATGTTTTAAACCCAACTGAAAATATTGCATTGGCATTGGTGGTGTGCTTGATAGCTCCTGCTGAAATGAAGATACTGTCCTACAGCCTGTGTTGGGTGGAGCCTGGAGTTCCATGATCTCTTCTGAGAGTCAGGGATCTTTTCTGAGTCATGGACTTATGCAGATCAAAAAATCCATTTTTGATCTGCATAACTCAGTAGTAAACAAGCCTGCATCTTCTCTACTGAACTTGCTTAAGTATTGGCCAGTTGAACTACTTGAAAATCATTTCAGTGCAATACCAAGACATACTAAAAGTATCTCATCCCAGAGATGTGCAGCCAAAACATAGCAAAGCAGGAAATGGGTGCATGGGCAAAAGAAGTGATTAAATGTGCCCAAAAATAAAGTGAAGAGCTAATGACTCATAGTCAGCATGGTTTTATAACCTGTATTCAGAGTCTGACTCATCATGCCACCTAATCGTACCCATGGGACAGGACTTGGTAAATGCAAAGTGCTTCCCGTCTTTTCAAGGTGTCTACATTACCCTTTAAACCAAACAGGTTTGCCACTGCCTCAGAAAATGCTGCATTTTTACATAGCAGTCAAGTCACACAGATGCCACATTAGCTGGGATATTGGCAGTAATATGATGATTGTTTGAGGTTTAGCTCTTGGTGTTGATTAGTGTAACTTCTGTCATGTCACCATACATAGAGCCATGGCTGGCGTCACGGCATGGCCATAGGTGAGTCATATCTCAGTAAGTTCTGGACATACATTCCACAATGGATCTTAAAGTCCTTATCGTTGTGTCTAATACTCCAGTCTGCCTCACAAAAATCAGCTACAGAAACTGAAGATGGAGCAAAAGAAACCACACTATTTCAGAACAAAGATAGTTTTAGTTTTGCTGTTGGAATACCTTTTATCTGCTTCAAATCTTTTCTAGGAATGCTTATCTAAAAATTTGAGATTTTTAATTGTATATTAAACAATACAGCACACATAGTACCTAGAAGTGACACATTTTTTCTTCAATAGATAAGCCCTGTCCTAAAAATTTTAAATATTGTTCTTTATTAAAGAAGATTGCCTTTAAATTAGAGAAGACAGAAGTCCATCTTTCTCTTTGGAGAATCTGATGTTTCTGCTCTCAGGTTTACTGTCAGGGTCACAAAATTATTTCTCAGAGTGAAGGACCTTCTCAAATAAATTGTGTGCTAAATAAGTTCACCTTGGAAAAGACCCAGCATTTACTTTTCACTTTGAGAGGGAAGACAGCTTTGATGGAGTCTGCATGTCTAAGACTTTTCAAACAATCTTTATCACACTGCTCCAGCTAACTATGTGCACAAAGTGAATCCTACCCTGCAGATCAGTATGCTGTACAGCTAAAAAGAAAATAACATTTAAAAAGCTCCAGATGTTTCAGCTGATGAAAAGAAAGAAAGAGAATGGTTCAGCACTGTACACACCAATCTTCACTCATCATTTTCTGCTCTCCCTCTCTCTGGGCTTGTTTCTGTCTTTCACTCAAGATTTACACTGTAAACAGAGCGAGGCAAGGACAAGCTGCTATGATGTTTCCTAGTACAGACACCAGCAAACTGACCTGGGTCTTGACTTGCAGCTGAAGCTCCTAGAGCTGCTACTGCAGTTTGAATGGGGGCTACTAATTCCAGGTGCTCCTAAAATAGTTCTGGAACATCATGATAGAATGTGGAGTGTCTGATTAAGGAAAAGTTTACTCCTTTTATCCATAATCCAAATTGTCACTTTCACTTACTTGAACCTTTCCTGTTTTGACGGAATGGATTACTCGATTTTCATCTGAGCCTTCTGTAAATCCCGAAGTCACTGGTGCTAGCAAAACCAAAAGGCAAATATTTGTTAAGGAATGAAAGCAGTGACTCAGGTTCTGTGCAAGCTTGAGATGGACACTGTGAATGTAGCAGAGTAGGACTGCCCACAGTCAACACCATTCAGGCTGCCATCACTGTGAGCAGCAGGCAGTAAGCCTCATACCTTCTGTTGTGCTCAGGGCATTTGGGCACCTACCTCCTCTTTGGTTTCAGTGGGCTTAGAACAAATGACTCTGTTTAAATTGTTCTGTGGATCCTGTATGACAAAAAACACACCAGGAAATTACAGAAAATTGATAAAAGCCCAGATAAACAATTGAAACTATTGACCATTTTGTAGGCTATCCCCTAACGCTTATTAAACACTCAGTGGTTGACTGTGCATCTTTCCAAATGTCAGGTAGAAAGTCCGTGATGGATTGCAGATAATTTTCCCCAAAGACTGTCAAGGTAATTGTCACACTTCTTTAGTTTTGGGGGAAAGAGAAAACTACTTCTGTGCTTGTGGCAGTAGGAGAACAAACCGTTGTACAATAATTTGGGAGTCTCATGCAGGGCTGAATTCCAGGTTAGTTTGGTCAGCTCTTCTCCATTTTGGCTTCAGTGCCTGTAGAAAGGCTGTGTGCCTTTCTCATATATTTCTATACTTAGCAGAGTTGTGAAATGCTTAGCCTTTTATATCCCTCTGACTGCTGTTATTACAGCTTGTAGCTCGGTTGTCTACGCTCCGTTTCCTTTCCAAAACCTGCTTAAAAGCCATCCTTAGTGTGTCTCTGGCAGCAGCACTCTGGCTGCATGGAATTGCATCCCAGCATTTGTTGGTGTGATCTGCATGCCCTTCTGCACACATACTCCTCATTTCTGTCAAGGGTGTGACAGCAGAGCTCAGGACTAGGCAGGGAGGACTCAGGCCTCGCTGCTTTCTAGGTGTAAAAAGATGCAGAGAGAGAGAGAGATTTACATCTCCGTAAGAATGGCTTGAGTTGCCACTCAGCAGCTTTGCTGGATGACCTTCGCACCAGAGAAGAGTTGGTCCACACTGAGTGCATTTTACTCCTATTCGTAGAGAAACCACATAATGTTTTAGCTGCATTTTGTCACAAAAATAGGTTGCAAAAAAGAAAGAGGCCACTAAACTAGCTGCCTCAGAGAGGAGGAAAGGGGAGAAATTCAGCACTGGTTTATGTATTTGTCTGTGGGAAACCTCTAGAGCTTTGCTTTTTGAGATGGCTGGGGTGTGGTGGCAGAGTTTTTTTTGTAATGGAAACCATTATTTATGTGACACTTAGACCACAATGCTCATTTCACTCATTAACTCAGCAACATTAAGACTGCTCTCCAGACAATGGGAGCTAGACATTCAGTGTATTGTTATTGCCATTCCTATGCCATTTATGCAATGGAAGATGTTTGCATATTACAT
This sequence comes from Myiozetetes cayanensis, assembly GCF_022539395.1. Classification (NCBI taxonomy): domain Eukaryota; kingdom Metazoa; phylum Chordata; class Aves; order Passeriformes; family Tyrannidae; genus Myiozetetes; species Myiozetetes cayanensis. The sequence continues at coordinate 10,255,374 of NW_026088185.1, read as the reverse complement.
TTGTCACAGACAACTATGGGGTATCAGATGTAGTGGTATTATTTTAAAATAGAAATGTAAAATGCAACTAAATATGCTCAGCTGCAGATAGCTTTGGATTTTCTAAACTGAAAATTCCCATAATCTTATAAGAATGTGGTGCAATGTGAATGTTAATGGCTCAGGGGACTGGTGAAGAGAAACAAGGTTTCTTAACTCTTGATAAATAGCACAAATCAAACCCAGCTTGATCATGTCTGAAAGTCACTATTATTCTCAGATCTATTTGTATTTTGTTTTGGTTTGGTTGTGGTTTGGCTATGTGAATATATGATCCAGTTTCTCAAATAAAAAGGTGACTCATTCTGATTTTTAAAAAAATCAGAGTTGAAACTGAAGAGCAAACATTTTTTAGGTACTAACACAAAATGAGGGCTTGCTCACTCTCTTCTTGAAATGAATGCTCCTAAATGAATCCTCCCCAGGGGAAACCTTTCTGCCCTCCAGGATGAAGTGACTGTGCTGGAAGTCAAGTCTGCACTCATTTGCAACTTGGGTGTGTTTGTAAAGTTTTACAGCATCTTTGGCCTGAGAAGGGAGTGTTGGTAACCTGTGGGAATAGCTCAGTGGGCACCTGGAGGAATGGGAAGTGGCAGGAGAGTATCCTGGGCTGCCCTACATTATCAAAAGAGAAACTAAGCTAGTTCAGTCCTAGGGCCACGCTGTGCTTCAGGGGAATAGATTTTGAGAAATTATGTGTTTTAATGAAGAGGGTGGTGAATGTTAAAAAAAACCTGAGGAGGAGCAGTGGAAAAGTATGTAAAAATCCTCAAGTCTGGAAATGCAGCAGGTAATGCTAAAAGACAGTATGGTTGAGGTAAAATATACAGCAATTTTGTTCTGCTATGTAAAATAAGCTTTTGATTTATGGAGTGTCAAAAATGTAGATTTCTACGCCTTTCACGATGAATTTTTTTGGCAAATTTTTGGATGAAAATGATTATGGGAAAAATGTTCAGAATATAATTATGGCTTTGCTGAAGAATTGAGGGCTCTTTAAAGATGTTCTCTGCTTGTATCTGCCATTGCTGCTGTCAGAGTGCCTCGCTGAAATACTGGGTGGCCCCAGCTGTTCTGTATATTTTACCCCCACCCCTCCTCCAGGGAGTAAAAGCACAGTTTGGCCCAATACTTGCTAGAAATGAATTGATTCCACTGCAGACTCCATGCAGTACATGCTGAGATGATTAAATAAGGACTGTAAACTGTTTTAATAAAAGATCATGATTTGAAGTAGGGATAATGATCTTCATTTTGTGGTAGGACAGCACCTATGGGGTCCTGGCCCATAATGCCAATAAAAATGGTAATACAGAACATCCTTCGTGCGTCTTTGCTTCTTTTGGGAGGCAAAGTCCAGCTGAAAGCGTTTTGAATGCTGGTTATTTGAATGAAAGTATTTTTATTTCTAGCTTCTGCAATTAGAACAGTGAAATTTGAGTGGGAACATTTTTCTACCAGAGAAAAGCTTAGTCTACAATTTAGTCTCAATTTATTTGGTTAGAAGAGCTGAACAACAAGGCTTCAGGGGCATTCACTGGTTAGTAACCTCACAGTGAACTGTCTGCAGTACATCTATTTTTTTAGCACTTGGCACCCCTCTTGTAAATATATTGTGGACCCCCTCAAGGACTTGCTGTTGCTTCCTCTGCTTTGAACACTAACAGAGAAGGAACCTCACCCTGTTATGAAACTGCCACTGGCCTCACCCCACAGCCCCACGGAGGTCATTCCCTCCAGGGACCTGGGTTTGGTATCAGTTTGGTACCTGAGCACCAGGTGTATCCCTTCTCTTCAAATCTGACCTTTCTTACTGCTTAAGTATTTCATACCCTTCATTATTAAAAATGGCCCATTTAAAATAACCATTTCCCCATTGTCCTAAATTTGTTTATAGTTTTCACAGGGGCCAGGGATGAATTAATATGAGCTGTCAAAGCCAGTCCCAGACCGAACAGGGACGCATCAGTGTTGTCCCTGTGAGGTGTGGGAGAGGGCAATGGCTACAACCGAGTCTATGTGCCGTGTCTGGGAAGATTTTATGTCCAGCAAATCACTTATTCTTTTCTTGCTGTAGTATGTAACAATTAAAGATATTAATTAACACTTCCCTCAGCACTACATAAGGTCTGCATTATGGTGTGCATCTACAGCATGGGCTCCTGAGGGAGAAGACATTAGTGCCAGGATGTTCTCTGGTGACCTGCAGGGAGGGTACCCAGTCTTCATTCCTTGTCAACCAGTGGACTTTTTTGCTTTGTACAGCCACTACAGATTTGGTCCAGATCCTGACCTGGTAAAAATCCATGTAACCTGACTCCAGTGGACCTATTCCAGCTTGCACAAGCTGGGGAGCTGGGCCTGTGCGCTCTCTGGCTTCTCTGAGCTATCGCTGCTGGCTGTCTTCAATGCTGTATTCTCCCCCTGCCATTAGTGGTACTATAATTAAGCTTCTGCCATCGTTTGCTGCCCTTTTCTACACATACACCCTCCTACATCTTTTGGAGGAACGTTCCCTTAGCAAAACAGTTTGCATGTCAATTGCTGATACAACATTGTGTTCTCGATGCCATGAGGTTGTATTAGCACTTATATTTGTGTTCACAAGGGTTGCTTGCATACATAAAGCCTGTCAGTGTTTCAGAATTGGGGCCATAGTATGCAGTGTTACTGGGCAATAATCTTATGATGTAACCATAAACCTCGATTGTCTGTTTAATATCTCAGATGTTTCAATTTGCATTTCGTTAAAACTTGGCAAAAGGTTATCAGCTCAGATCCAAAATTCTCACAAAAATTGTTCTAATATGTAAAGTAAGTTTTGATTTATGGAGTGACAAAAATGTAAATTTCTAAGCATTTCAGTTTATTTTTTTGCCAAACTTTAGACTAAAATGACTTTTTTAAAGTGAAATGATTTTGGATGTAGTTATTTTCATGCGGAGTAAAAGCAGTTGAAGATGTTAATTTAACTGCATTTACAAATAACTCTGGTAAAGAGCATTGCTTCCCAGGAAATGAAAAAGACATCTATACTGAGCTTATTAAGAGGGAGATGTATATACAGAGTATGGTATTATTTTTTGCAGGGAACCGGAGTATAAAATAAACTATAAATACATTTAATATTACCAAAAATATATATTGCTCTTGATCTCCTCATGAAAGTGGTTTACTCTTTTCAGAGCAGTTCTGCATTATAAAATATGACATACGATTGTTGGGTAAGACTTGTTGTAAAAGAGCACAGTACAAATATGTAGTGTTTCAAAGGAGACTTGTTTTGCAATAGGAATACCTTTGACCATTGAGGAAAACACTCATTTCATGCTGTATTTATTGCTGGAATATCTCTCAAAGTAACAGACTTCCAGTGTATATACATAGGTAGATTTTGTAGAAAAAACGTGTAACAGCAGATTGCCTTTGATGGTATAAAATTTGAAGGTTGGGATAGTCTCAGATTTGTAGTAGGACTTTGGAGAAGGAAAGAGCATCAGCACCTCGCATAAAAAAATCCTCAATTTAAATTCAGTTTTATTTTCCTTTAAGATACACAGAAACATGATATTTCTTTCATAAATCCCTACTTTGTTGTTGTTTTATACATAAAACAGGCAATGGGGTCTCTCGTGTTTAATCATTTTAATTAAAAGTGTGAATTTTGCCAGTTGCATCAGCTGGTCTGTAATTTTCTATGGAAGGATTTCTTCAGTGAAATTGGTTTTAAATCTGGTTACCTTTTAACATTTGAAATCCCAGAAAAGTGTCTGGATTCAATGAGAAAAATATAACCGATTAACTTTGTTTTTAATATGGGAAGGTTGTTATTTAAATTTGATATTTTCCAACAAGTCTTCTAAAATACTTGTAGGGTGGGGTGCAAGGAATTCAGTGTACTTGTAGGCACAACTTCTCTAGATAAAGCTTGAAATATCTCATGCAAGAAATGTCAGCATTTCCAAATTCTTTTCCCCCAGCAAAACAAATTAAAAAAAAAAAAAATCAGAAAAGGAACATTTTCACACAGCAGGGAAAGGATTCTGAGGAGTTTTGAATGGGAAATGTCAAAACAGAAAGTGTAACTGTTTCAATTTTCCATTTCTTTTCATTTTGATTCAAGATGAGATTTTTCATTTTGATTATCTCCATCACAGAATGAAAGGCCTTTGTCAAAACTGCCATTTTGACATGAAAAAGTTTCAAGTTCTAAAAATTACCTTTTTCCGGTGAGAAATCTTGTTGACTGAGGCAGCTGGACCAGCTCTGCTGTGATGCTGAACTGCAACCAACAGCTGTCCAGGACTCATATGTGGGTTTTGGGGAGGCTCTGCTGGCCATCCCAACCGGCTCTGCTCCTTAGCCAGGGAAGTCTCCCAAAGGAGCCTGGTGATTTGAAGGGACCATCTGGCTCTGGGTGGGTGTCAGGCAATGTCAGGTGGCAATGTGGCCCTGCAGTGTTTTGAAGGAGGATGCAGGCAAGGAGAGAGAGTGAGGCATGGGAAGGCATATGGCCCCAAGACATCCCCTTCATCAGACCCACCCAAAGGCAATGGGCAAGCAAGACTTGATGTGCCAGTGTGCTCCATCCTGTGTCCACAAACCGTCCCATTTAAGAGGCATCCAGGACTGAATATTCCCAAGATGCAGTTGATCAGAGAGTTTCTTACAGACTTGAATGTCTGAAATGTCAGGCACCGTGCTGATGCTTTTGGGTTTGATGCTTTCATATGTTTCAACCACGGAATAGTAAGGGATGAAGAACAAGTCTTTGGGTTCCTCCCTTGCTCCCCGTCCCTTGCCTGCCCGCATGTGCAGCAGGGCTGTCTCCTCCTCACCCTGTTGTAGGCACTTCTGGCAGAGCCAGGGCAGGCAGAGGTGTCTTGGGACAGACACTGCAGCTTCCTTCCCGGTAGGAAGGCTGGCACCCCTGCATGGTCCCCAGTCCAGCTGCACCCATGAGAAGGGGCGTCAGTCCTCCCTATGGGGGCAGCTGCTCCATGCTTCTCCTGGGATGCCAGCTGTATTTAGGGGTCTGAAGGGGTACTCTGGTGGTGACAACAGGACACCTTAGATTGCTTTCACCAGAAAGACTTATTCCTTCAAATCTTTTAAAGTGTGTGCATGCATGCAACGGACCTCCTTAAAAGAGGGATGATATGCCATAAGGAAAGCAATTCCATTGCTGTAGAAGAACAGGATGGGGCTTAAAGACACAAGGGGTGCTACAGTAAATAGGCATGTAGGCTCTCGATCCTTCAGTTATCTATGTGTCTAATACCTCATTGATCTCATCAGGATGAGTGATGTGATTTTAGTAAAATATGTGAGTGCAATTTGCAGGATGCTTTATAAAAGTGAAATTCCCCTTTTGGTGATAGAAACCACAGCTAGAATGTTTTTTGTATGCAAGAGGAAAAAAAACCCACCTCAACCTCTCTCAATCGCAAATTCTGCTTAATCTTCCCCCATATAAGCAGACCACTTTTTATTTTTCTTTTGTATTCCTGATACTGCATGTACTGTATGTACTTTGTCACTGTTAATTTGCCTAGGAAAGAAGTATATAATTAAATACATAATTTTTATATTTCTATATATTATTTAAATGTATATATACATATTTAAAAGGAAAAATATGCTGGTTTTTCAATTGCCTTTAGTTACAGTAGAGAGAAAACAAAGCTTTGATTTTTGAATGTTTATAAGCCATGCTTTCAGATCTCACTATAAAACTTATTTTTCCATCTCAGTACATGTGTTTGAAGTTGCTAATTTTGCAGTCCTTTCATCCTGGCAAAGTTTGTATGAGTTCAGCAGGTCTCAGGAGTGTACACCTAGGCTGTATTTGAATGTAGGTTTGAACATACCTAGGAAGTCTCAGTCTAAACAGTATCATCATCATTCGGCCTCCAAACCTTTTCCTAAGGTCCATAAGCCTTAACTCCTCTTTAATGCATGATTACATTTGATAATGCTCCAGCTTAACAACTGTCCAAACTGATAACCTCTGGGTAGACATCTTTGTGTAATATTCAGGCATGCCTTTATAGATCCTCGAAGCATGTGGCACCCCAAATTATTCTTTCCATTAGCATAACCAAAAGAAATGCAGTTTAAGAAACACCAGTATGTTTTTTCCTATATTTGTGTTAATTATAAGTACACCACACCCAAGTACTGATATAACTTTACTGTATAGAAGCCTTCAAGTAAAACAGTATTTATTGTGAAAGATAATTGCAGTTTCAATAACAACTCCTTCTTATTACTTAAAAAACATATATTTAGCAGATACCATGAACACTAAGTTTAGTTCACTTGGCAGCACTTTAACCAATACTTTTATAATCTTTGTATTTAAAATCTCAAATAAGCCATAATTCACTGGCCATGCTGAGTAGTGACTGTATGCATCCTATGTTTTAGAATAAAAGTATAAAATTACAGAGATATGATCAATTATTTAAAAAGATGTAAATGCAGTGAAATGGTGTAGAAGAGAACCACATTGGTCTTCATTACTCTGAAAACAGAAATTGCTGGGAAGCAGGGGGAAAAGCAATCTGGAAAGAAATGGTTCCTGGGGAGAAATGGCTTTTCTACAAATGGCACTGAGTGAATTCAAAAGCAAGTGGATAACAAGGCATTTGTTAATAACAAGCCAAGGGTGTTTCATACCCTTTCATCTCTAAAATTACAAATGTAAAGTAAATGTACTCTGCCTTATCACAGGATTACTCACTGGAGCCCATGTTTTTCTTTGGGACTGAGAGTAGTGTATGTTGAGTGACAATTCCTTACTGCTAAAAGTGGCCACCTCTTCTGAATCACACAGGGAGACAATAGGGATCCACTTGCATGAGAGACCTTCTCTCACCTTCATCTCAAATATTCTTGTACAACCAAGAGTTGGAGGAGTTTGGAAAAAAGTGTCTTGTTGAAATATGACCTTGAAGTTTTAGAGTTCTTCCTTCTTGAAGGAAAGCACCTTTGAAGGAGTCCTTCTTCTTCAAGTTCCTATATAAAGGGGAATTTTACACACTGTGCTCGCAGGAGCCCTTGGATTCAAATGGGAGGTGGGACAGGTTGTCTGGGTGCTGGCAGTGATCCACTCATGAAGGGACCAGAGATGGGTTCATTTAAAGCATCTCCTCCGAACTCTCCTGGCTAGTGCAATTCATTGTGGAGCAGAAGAAGGAAAGGTCCTGCTTCCACCAAGCAGGGATGAACAACCTCAGTTAATAATAACTAGGGGCAAAGTCCCCCCCGGAGCATTTAATCTGGATTGTATATCCTGAGAGCAGAGGGTGGATGAGCAAAACTTTTTAACTTACCTTGCGATATATTTAATTAGTTTTTTCTTCTAAAACACTAAACACTAGTCAAATAATAGCAGATACATACACAGTCACCTGATAAATATAGGGCTTTATAACAATGCAACATTTTGAAATTAACTTGGTGAGAATTAGCAACAACATGAACAACTATTGATGATAATTTAAAGCTTGGTTATAGGAATGAGCTAATATTCCAATATTCTGGGTTTATGATGTGGGGTTTTTTTCCCCAAAATCTTAAGAAATTGCTCCAAAGAAGCTGGGGACTCTTTTGAGAAAAGTGACCTCTAAAGACAAAGGCATTTTGTAGACAGTGCCCTAGGAATGGTCTTCAAATACATTTTCCTTTAGCTTGGTGTTGCTTTTTGGTGTCGTTTCCTTTTTTTTCCCTGTGTTGTTTCAATTCTTCTGTTGGATGATTTGTTAGGGATAGGGTATTACTTGGTAATGTTGTTTTGTGTATTTCTTGCCACATTCAAAGGCAGTGGAAACTGTTGGCTGTCCTCAGCCAAATTGTTTGTGGTAAAGGCCTCGAGGATAATTGATTTCCCCTCAGCTTTTAGGAATATATGTGGCTGTTTAGAGCAGAAAGGCTCTGTCAGTTTAGACAGATGGAGAGGATATGGCATGAACATGCATGTTACCAGCCAGCAGAAACTGAGCATGCCTGGAGACCTCATGTTGTACGGCCCAGGTACCTGCACCACTTTCCTAGCAGCTCACAGCCCAAGGCCCTGTGACCTCAGGCTTTGTTATTTCCAGTGTTGGAAGCGCATGGTAAATGTACACAGGCTGCACATTTGCTGTCACTTTGCTGCCAAAAGCACTAGTCCTACTGTCCATTCCAGTACTGTCTTTCCACTCCTGGCCATTGTGACAGCACCAGGATGCTCCCTGTGTGGCAACTGAGTGACCTTCTCTGTCCAAAAAGGGATTTTTTTTGGCCAGGTTTTCTGTAAGTTGATGAGATTCTTGATCTAGTCGCTGAGACAGTTGTGTCAGTGTTGATGTAGGCCCAAAGGATGAGGAGGATCCTGTGCAAGGGTGGGCTGCCCCTTTTGGTATTTTCAGCTGATTATGACACTGGACACTGGGGCTTCCAATGAGCTATTTATTTGTTGTGTGGTTGCCTTGTATTATTTTCTGCTCCCATTTCAGGTAAACCATTGTGACTTATCAGGAAAGTCACTCAGCATCTTTGTTGCAAGCCTTTTGGGTGAACAGCAGCAGCTTTGCACTTGTGAATTTTCTTCTGTTCCTCCTAACTATATTCTAATTTGGAGTTTTTTCATCGTTCTGTTTAACAAGAAAGATGCCTGCTCTAAAAATATAGAATATGGCTCCAGATCCCTGTTCTGAGAACAGCTGGTCACGTTCAAAATGAATGCCTAAAGAAAATAGCAAATTTGAAAAGAAATGTGAGTTTCTGAATTCTGGCAAGTGAAAGGCTGGCCTGAGGTAAGCCAGCCAATTCCTGGATGACTCCAGCGCCGGTGTGAGCGCCAGCACTTTTGCCTTCCCTCTTTCGCTGCAGAGCTGGTGCTAAGGTTTCGGTTTCATGTAAACTGTTCCCCAAATGGTTAGTTCTGGAAATAACAGCCCAGTTCCAATGATGACACAGGTGACATTTTCAAAATCAAAAACTGGGACAGTTCTGTAGTGACATTTTTAGGGTCTCAAAATATCCCTGCAAAAGACGAACGTATGCTTAAAAAAACATGCTGATGTCACTACTGCCAGTGTCTGCTTCAACAGCGATACATACATACTTTCCTGAGCACAAGGTTTTTTCCAGTTGCTTTAGTTCAAAGTAAATTGTGTCATGAAACACCAAAAGTGCTGCTAACATTCATTCTGGTCTTGTCTGATTCATGAGGCTGAACCAAATTAACTCAAATTAGTTCAGTAAACCAGCAGGACAAGTATGCAGAATCTCTTGGATTGTGTAAACTCATTATCTTTTAGCCCATACGTTTGATTGGTATGTGATAGCTGGCCTCAGCTCGGGTTTTAAATGTCATGCAGGCATTTGTGCACAAGGCTGCCTGGGTATGAAATCCCGGGGCTGTGCAAGCCACCATGAGTGTGGGAACACTGGCATGGAGAGGGAGCCATGTGGGGGCTGTGCTCAGTGGCCATCCCATCATCTCCTGGTGCGAGCTGAGCTCTGGGCTTTGCTCTCTGTAAGCGTGCAGTAACTTTTGCTCGTTTGGGAGGAATGTCTTGACCACCATGTGTTTTGCACCTAGGAAAAAAATCAAACATTTTTCAGTTTAAATCGAAAGTGGAAAAACTTGTGAACCTCATGGGCTGAAAGAAGTTTCTGGGCTGCCGAGATGTTGTATGGGACCAGGACAGTCTTACTAAAGCAGATGACAACGTTCCTTTTGTTTTAGCTATTAAAAACTAAAATAGTTTTTCACACAAAATTGCAAGTCCCACTAATTAAAAGTGGAGATTTCCTGTCTTGTCATCAAAATACAGTAAATCCTGGAGGCTCTGCTATGCGTACAGTGTTTGGGACAACGTGTTGGAGATAGATATCCCTGCTAATGAAGTACAGAACATGTTCCCTCAAGGACTGCAAGGTGCTCTGTGAGCAGAAATAGTTGAACTGTTGGAACAGCTTTTTGAAAAAGGTGCGTTTTGCCCTAACTTGCAAGTAACCATGGAGCTCAAAATTCTCAGTGTGAATTACCCAGCATCACATGAGGTGTGTGGGGGGAATGGGAGGCACATTACCAAAGCCTTGGCCCTCCTTCCTTGGCAGGGCCAAGCTCGTGGAGAGGCCAGGGCATAAGTAGCCAAGGAGGAGCCCATGCCACTGAGCAGCGCCCTGGAAGGAGCTGCAGGGCTCCCAGGCATCTGCAATCATTCTGAACTCGTTTGTGCAGACCCTTGGCTTAAGGACAACTGCTCAAAGTACTTTACAATGTTAAGTGTACACACCAAAAGGTGACAGGTACACAGAAGTAAATTGTAGGCAGCTTAAACATACTGGCTCTAGCCCTTGTTACAAAATGGCTTTTCTGCTGATGGGTATTTCCTACAGTGTTTGTCAAACAGTAGGTTCATGGCTTAGTCAGGGACAAAGTTATTAAGGACATAAAACGCCATCTGGATGATGCTAATAAACATAAAACCTAACCTTCAGATGCACTGCAGTATTGTCCAGACTGCACCAGACCAGATTACCCTTTGTGTTAAAATCTGAGCCCTGGACTAACCCTCATGGCTGCCCAACCTCGTATATTTTACTCTAAAAACCTAAAATGTGGTTATTCCAGTGAGACAATCAAGTGACCTATCCCTGACATCTTACTGGAACACTGTCTTGAAAGGACTGATTTCCTAGTAGAGTTTCTTTCTCAGTTTCTAAACACTTGGTGGTTGCTTTTAAACTTTTATTTAGGATTTCTGTTTCTCAGTTTAGTTGGCAGTTCATGTGGCAAGGAAAAAAAATTAAAACCCTCTTGCAAGCTGAAAACACTCAAACCTATCCTAGAAATGCATTTTGTACTTGTTTTTACAAGAAAATGTTGGGATTTTCTATTCAAAATCTATTCTGTGCTGTAGGAATAACCTAGCTATCACTTTACTCCCATACTGTCTTGCAGAGTATATCACCATAAGGAAGAGAGAAGGCTATGCAGGCCTAACCCTAAGCTATTTAACATTAAATGATTGTTTTCCTCTGCAGGAAGGGTTTGGTTTTCTTTCTGTGACAGGACATGGTTTGTCAAATGAATTTGTGCTAATCACTAGCACTTCCTGTTGAAGGCTGGTATTTGCTGACAAACATACCACAGGCATTTCGGTTTATTGTTCGAGATACAACTGCTTCGCAGATCACAGGTGAGAAGTGCTGGCAAAGGGCAGCCACCCTGGGTGCCCCCAGCAGCTCTGTCCTCTGCAAGGCTTGGAGTCAAGGTCCGGCGTTGGCTGTGATGAGCAGTGCCATGCTCTCCGAGGACTTGCACTCAAACCTGTGACTCAGCTTGCAGTCAGGATCTCACCCCTGTGGCAGCAGCGTAAATAGATATCTGCCTCTTTACCCGCCCAGGTTGAACTGAGCAGACCTCTAGACAAATGTAACTTCATGTGTTATTCAGTGTTATGAGACTGTGAGGAAGATGCACACATTAAGGTGTCCAAATCTGATGCCAGAACTAGTCAGATGCTTCCCAAATGAGCATGCACATGTGCGAGAATTGGAAATGTTACACTTAAAAAGGACAGAAAGTGAAGTTTGCTGTCTAATCAGAGGCTTTTCCATGCTGTCAGGCTGATTTGCAGCTTTGTGTATGGGGCGTTAAAATAGACAGGACAATTGTAAAGTACCTGTAAGTCTAGTCTAAGCTTCCAGCACAACCCAGCAGTAGAGCGGTTAAATAGGTTTGCCACCGTCACCTGGTACTTGTCAAACGGTGTCATTTTTGGAAATAAATAAATCACAAAACGCCATGAGCCCTGCTGTGCAGACAGCAGCAAAGCCTGACCACTTGGCAGCACCAGTAGGTGCCCACAGGCCTGAGCAGTAACTCTGGCATGGGGAAATTGCAGCCATGGGCACATGTGTTATCTTTTTCTCCCTTCTCTAAATAGACTCAGTATTAGAAAAACATTTTCTATAGGAGTAAAAGATGTTTCCACTGTGCATGTATGACGACTGCAGGGATAGTTCTGGGAGTAGTAGTGCAAATAGCTGACTCTCACTTTGTGAAATGGTGTTGATGTTAATTATTCTTCTGAACTTATACACCTTTGCTGTGATCATCATTTAATGCTTTACTGTAGATGATACTTCTGTTATGTAAGTTTAAAAGTATTCCCTCCATTCCCCTCAAAGAATTCAGCTGCTGGAGGTCTCCTCTCTCTGTCTCTTTGCTAATAACACTGCTGTGACATGAGCACCCCTCATCTCCACAGAGTAGGTGAGCACAAATGAAGTTCTTATGAGGTCTTGATCATTTTTTTGAGCCTCATAACAATGCACAGGAAGGATTTGCTGCCCCCAGCAGTGTCCAGTCTCAAAGGAAAGAAAAAGTGAGAGAGTTTTAAGCAAGAGCAGTGAGAGAAAGTTGATGTTCTAGTGCAGGTCACAGGTTTCCATCTGGACAAGTGTTCATGGCTCACCTCCACCAGCCGGTGTTGATGAGCAGTTTGGTGTCATGCAGCAGCTGGGCACTGGGCTTCCCATCCCAGTGCAGTGACTCACACGTGGAGAAAGAGCACTTGGTTTCTCCTATCCCAGACCCCTCTTCTCTATCCCCTACACTCTGCATTTGGGATATGGGTCTTTTGCTTATTCCTTGTCAGAGACATGAAGCGTAAATAAAGTGAAAAATGCTCAGTCAGTAGCATGTGCTCAACTAAACCAATTTCTACTCGTGAACTTTTAATACTAGTAAGACATTTGGTAAAAATCTTAATTTGGCTGAAGCCATTATGGGTGTATGACACTCAAATGAAAGTAGCATTTCTGGTTTTCATCTGATATATACTTTGGCTCAGATTTTACATTCCTTTTCAAGAATATATTGCCTTTAGTTGTCTCCATGTGTAGTGGATTTAGCTTCAGGTGAAAGAAAGTAGCAATTTTTGCAAACAAAAAAATTCATCCTTATGAAAATTGGTTGTAATTTAATAATTCATCGAGTAATATTCAGAACAAGAAACATCTGAATAAAACTTAACTAAATATTCACAGTTTGGGAATATCCATGTTTACTTGCTAATGCTTTTTGCAAAATAGGAGCCCAAATATAGGAAATCTGTGCTATTATTCATTACAATTAAATGGGCTTTGGTTCTCAGAGACTTGTGCTAAAACTGCACTCTGGTGAACAAGTCTGTACTGGATTATTTAGTGTCTGCTATTAATAAATATTTCATTGTGGTGATGGAAAATATTTCTTTTGCTTTGTGATACAAGCCCATTTTTTTCATCCTGAAGGAAATTTAAGGCCCCCCTTTTTTTTTTTTCCTTTCTTTTTCCCTGGGATAGGACTTTCAGCAGAGGCTGCTGCTGATTTTATTTAGCAGCTTATATTCAGGTTAGTTGGCTGGGTGTGATTGAGACAAAGTGGAAAGCTGGGAAAGGCAAATTGAAGTGATAAGGAGCTCAAATCATCCTTGGGAAACTGTCCCTTCCTTCAGTGATACTGAGATGCTGCTGAATTCAGACAAGGTTCCTGACATTAAACCAGGATTTCAGATGGAACAGTCTTTTTCAGTCAACGGTCTTTTTAAAGCCAATGGAAAACAAGTGAGTTTTCCAAAAGCCATTTTTCAATGGAAATATTCTTTTGCCAGAGATACCATGAGGAATCAGTTCCTGCCACCAGAATGGGACTCTATTGTGTGTCAGAGAATTGAGATGAAAGAGGAAACCTGGCCAAAGCATCTTTGTGTTTCACCATACAGCATTGGGAAAACAGGGAAATTTCTGACAAAAGTATCTTTTACATTTTTTTTCTATTTTTTATCAAAACACCCATGGGAAGATAAAGAGGCAAGAGGGGAGCTGCTGGGAAAGAAGGGGCAGGCAATGGGTTTCCTGACCAGGTCAGCTTCCTTGGCTATAAGACCAGAAGTCCTCTGTCCTGCAGGACTTGTTGACTTTCCCTTTCCTTGGTTGATGAATTCAATGGGCCACAGCAATCACAGGATTCTTTCTGTGCCACAAGCATCAATGCATATTCTGAGGTATTTGTGCGTGCTCTTTTCTGGTCTTGGAAAGAAGGCTTCTCAGAACATGCATCCCCCTCTGACAATATCTTTAAATGGGAGCTGTGCACTGGCTAGCACTGATGTAGCATGGGCATCAGATTCACCCCTGGATGATAATCCAACACTCATCCAAACTGTTGAAAATTGTTTATTCTCCTCAGTAAGAACAAGAGCAAGCCCAGTTCAGTCATCTGCCTGAGATTCCCACCTGTTCTTGGCTTCCCTCAAAGTCATCAACTTTCATGTTGAGTTTGGGCTTTTTTAAAAAACATCAGTGGTAGTCAAAGGAGCAACTGCAAAGTAATAGTGCTCAGAGCACAGCAAAGATGTGTGTGCAAGTTCTACACTTCCCATACCTGCCTTGAGGGCTGGATGTGAGTCGGGTCCTTGCTGCAAGCCCCATAACCTGGCACTCTTAGGGATCCCACAGAAGATATGGAAGAGGAAAGCACAGATGCAGGAAAACATAATGCCTCCTCCTGCTTCTCACAGCAGAGCTGCCCAAGGCAGCGATGGCTTTTTCTCCTGGTCTGTTCTCTGCTTTGGACTTTGCTGCTTCTTCAGTCCAGCATCCGGTGTGTGTTTATGGCAGATATCTGGGGGGAAGAGGGGGCTGCAGGCACTTCAGTTATTTTAGTACAGGGGTTTGTGGAAAAGATAGCAAAGTTCACACAACCTCTTCTTTTTAGGCAGTACTGTAATGTTTTTTATTTCCTGAAATCCAGGTCTAGTAGCTGTTTAGGAATCCAAAACATAAAGATTGACGATATTTTCTAATTCCTCCATTACTTCAGATGATTGATTCCATTTTCTAACTGAAGAAGTTGGCTTTTTGTGTTGAATGAACCATGTTCCAATGTCCTTTCATTATTTATGTTCATTAATGAACAATCCCCTTCCCACTCTACCACCTCCCATTTGCCCATAATGTAGTGGCCATTATGTCCCTATACCAAAATCACACACCCTTAACTGTTTTTAATAATCTGCGTGTGGTCTGTCTGGCTGTTCTGTCTGTCTGGCACAAGTTTCCAAGCCTATTAAAAAGGAAAAATAGCATTGGCTCCTGTCAATGAGACTGGGGAAGATTTTCAAGGTCAAATCCTGCAGCAAACTGCTTTCTTTCACAAATGTGAGAGACTTGTAAGAACCCCATTCACGTGATAAATATTTATGATTTGGGAGGAGGAATTCAAGAGTAAGCGAAATCTTCTGACATTGACTATCGTGGGAATTTGGGGGAGAGTAGGACGGGAACAAAATTAAGGGGAAAACCTTCAGCAATTTTAATCATTTCAATTGCATTTTCTCAGCAATTTACTTTTCACTTGGGAAAAATCCTTTTCCATTGGAAATAGTGAATGGGAGGGGAACTCTTTTCCTTTCCAGTCTAAGTTCCTTGTATTAAGCCTGTAAATCCTGAAGTGGGGCTCTCTCAGTGCAAAATACTATTGTGGTAATGGATTTGTTGGCATCCCTCAAAGCTGAGGGACTACATGAATTTGCCAATGTATGGATCTGCTTTCTTTCGTTCCAGGTTTCTCAGCTGACTTGTAATTACATTTCATGGAAGGCATATATGCTTTCTTGGGGTAAACTGAGATTTTGACCCAGGGGAAGAGTAAATTCTTATTCCTTTTTCCTTTCTTCGTGTAGAAGTCTAAGGAGATGGAGACCACTCCCTTTAGACTTAAACATGTTTCTTTGCCAAGAGCATTAGACCTTGGTTAAGGGATGAAGTGCGTTGAGTAAATATCCCTTGCCCGTTATTTAAGAGTTTAAACCCTGAGTATCCTAGAAGAGAATGGCCAAATTTTCTCATTAGTGGTTGGACATTTCTAGGAAAGTCTGGAAGCACAAGTCAGCACGATTCCTGTACAATCCAATTTATCTGTGGGATTCTGACTTTTTTCCCATTAAAACAGTTTCAGCTTTATTTAGTTGGTCCTTGTGTGACTTGGACTTTTCCTTAAGAAGTGAAATTCAATTAAATTTTAAAATCTGGCTATTCAGAAGCTTTGAGTAGAAAACATTGTCCCCCTAACAGAGACATTCCTTTGAGGATACTGAAACATCCACTCAGTCATGTTAGACAGAGACAGATAGGGAGATTTTATATTCCCAAGTAGTAATGTTTTCATTCTACCTCAGTTTGACTTTATGCTCTATTTGTGCATAATCCAAACATACTTCTGCATGGAGTTAGGCCGTTAGTCTAGCTACAGCCTCTGAGATGCACCTTTTGCAAAGTTTTCTGAGTATTTTAGGAGTTATAATAATAATTACAGGTATTTGTGTTCCTCTGGCAGGTGAAACTTTCTTTGAGCTGATGAGGGGAAAAAAAGAGAAAAAAAAAGTAGTTTATACACAGAAGCAAATGCTTTCAAGTATTTTTGTATGCAAAAGGAAAAAAAAAAACCAAAACCCACACCAAAACTACCCTGCTACCCCAAGAAACCTAGCCAGGAATTCATATATTAAAGCCCAGGAACTTCAGTTCTAGCACAGCATGTAAAAGGAAAATATTTTTCCACAGGTTGAGTAGCCCATCACCATCATATTCCTCTGTGAAGTCCAGAGGAAAACAGGATAGAACATGCAGGACATGATGCATGGCACCAGCAGGCTCCACAGATCCTCTTCCTCTGCTCATCTCAGACCTCCATGCCAAACCCTGACCCTCCTTTCTTCTCAGATCATGTTTCTTTTCAGTATTGCTCTTAATCTTGCTGGCTCCCTGGCCTCCTTATACACCCCTCATGCCTTGCTTTTTGGCCATGGTCTCTGGCACCTGGAGGACCTGCATGTTCTTCCAGAGACCTGAGAGCAGGGCCAAACAGACAGCTAAATCCCCAGGACATCAGAGCACTTGTACTCAGCCTCAGCCCTTCCAGTTTTGTAATATTTTCATGTAAAACCCAAAACTTTCCAGGCAGTGGTCTCAAAATATGGAAAGGGCTCTTATGCAGAACATCCAGAGAGTTCATCTGACCGTGGTGTGTGGCATTTAGGAGCCCCAGAATACCACTAGTGGTGACTTCTGTCCTGGGGAAACATAAAACACAGGCTATTTGTGTCTACGCTGCAGAAAAAAGTTCAAGTTGCCAAAAATCAAAAGGAAAAATTATGTCTTCTACCTACTTTATTTAACGATATGTAAACAAATCAACTGCTTTGTTGAGAATAATGTCTTCAGTTCTCAGAATCTTAGAAAGAAGGACTTTGCAACAGGAACTGCAGTCTATAATATTGACAAAGTTATAGTCCCTGTCTTCCCTACACTGACTATGAGAGAGCTTTATAAGCCTTTGCTTGTTCCTCCTGACTGGATGGGAGGGTGTTTGTCAATCACAAATAACGTTTGGCAACACTAAGGTAAATGTGTTTCAACTTTGATTTAGGCATTGATAAGGTCGGTGATGTTATTTCACATTAACATTTACTTAACACCACTTTTAACTTGATTAGTGCTTGCTCTGTGTACCCTTGGTAGAGGAAAGATGCTGAGCACCTGCCAAGGATAGGTAATGCTAAGTGAGTCAAAGAGGAAAGGAGGAAGTACTGTGCTGGTGCTGATGCACTGCCCCGTCCCTCTGCCCCACGATGAGAGGGGCTGGCTTCCAGTGTGTCACCTTCTCCTGGCTTCTTCAAACCTGCCATGCAATGGGAGGTAAAGCACAGCATTTCCTGTCTTCATCATCACTTCCTCAAGAAATGCAACAAGAAACAGGGGAACGATTTGTGACTCAGACTCAGGTTTTCATATTGTGGTAATTAGTCCTTTATTAGGAATGTAATTTTTACTTTTTAAATGTTTTTAGAGACTTTCCTTCTTTTATTCAACTGGCAGAGAGTGCTGGCAGCTTCCCCATGACCTGTGCACTTCAGGACCTTGCCTGTGGAAATGCCTCTGGTTGTGTGCATAAGACCCAAATGCCAAGCAGGGGAAAGAAACAGGAAGGGAACTGCACAGCGGAACATAGACCTGACTGCTTTATGTCACTGTCTTGATACAAACCTGCCAGCAGCTTCCTTCTGCTCCCAGCACCTTCTCAGCTTTGCTCCCATTTCCTCAGGGCATGTCCTGCCATTGGCAGCAGGGGATGGTAGTACATCCCATCTGTGTCTCGCAGAGCTCACATTGAAACCACAGAATATTGCACTGTGAGCTTTGTTTTTCAGTGCTTAGAGACCAGAGCATGCATCCAGGCAATTTAGCATGAAAAGTTTATTTTGAGATAGCTAAAAAGCCAGTTCGGTCCCACTCTTATAATAATTTTCCTAAAACTCTGTTTCTGCTTGATGTAAGTCCTGGAGATGAAGCCTGCAACCTGAGGGCAAGCTCTGCTCTCGAGCAGTGCTACATGAAGATGTTACAGCCCCACACAGCCCAGCTATCCTGCTCTCATGTGCCTGGTCCAAGGTTAGAAAAGCCTTTGGCTTTGTGTAGTTCACCATTCACATTGTTTGGGTGATTGTCCACCCACAAGATGATTAACCTGACAGTGCTGGTGGTGCCTGATATGGAGCAGAGCAAAGACAAGAGTTTACAGTCCTTGGGGTGCTGGCAGCCAGGTTCACAGTTTGCAGAAGTTAAAAACTCTCACTCGGCAAATATTTTTTCCCAATTAATTTGTGCAGGGCACTGAAATAAAAGTAACCTTTTCCTCTGAAGGAAACTGTGCTAATAATTAAGCTCTGTACCAGGACATTTAAGGAAAAGCAGATACTGAGCTGAATTCTAAACAAAAGTGAGACGGAAAGCGAATCTGTGTTTTCTGTCTAATTTTCTTAGATGTTAAGGCCTATTTATGATCTCCCTCATGCCTCAGAAACCTCTCTGAAATCAACACATATGTGCTGTCATGCAACCTGGTTATATTTAGCAGGGGATGAATTTTCATTTAGGACAACTGTTTGCTCAAAGCTGATATTGTTACAGTTTCAGGAGATGCTCTGGGTTTAGTTGTTACTAATCTGCTGCCTGGAGAGCTGCGTGATCATCCAGATAATTTGTTCTGCAACTGCTTTGTATGCACTGGCACAGAAGGTTCCTGCTGCCCCATAGCCACGGTATTGGGGGCCAGATCCTCTGCTGGTGTGTCCAGACTGACCGTCCCCAGGGTCAGTATGGCTCTAGCAGTTTGCAGCAGCTCAGGGTATGATCCTGCCTGCAAATGGCGTCAGCAAGTTAAACAAAGAAGTTACTGATTTTATTTCGAAATAACCTAAGCGGGTGGGGAATAAGACAGCCAAAGTACATCAGGGAGCAGGCTTTTTCCCCCCTGACATCATCACCACTGAGTGACTCCGTTTTCTAGGCGATAAGAGAAGTTATGTGTCCCCACTTCTGAAGTCTGCAAGCTAAAGCAGCCTTAAATTTGCCTCCTCAGCCCGTGCATGAGAAGGTTCAAAAGCTGGAGCAAGTGCTGCTGAGCACAGGCACATGCTGCTCTCACCCCTAGCACTGGTGCTGCAGCCTCGGACCTGTTCTCTGAGCCGATGGTTTTTCCTTAGTGC
Organism: Myiozetetes cayanensis; assembly: GCF_022539395.1. Classification (NCBI taxonomy): domain Eukaryota; kingdom Metazoa; phylum Chordata; class Aves; order Passeriformes; family Tyrannidae; genus Myiozetetes; species Myiozetetes cayanensis. Next base: position 10,235,740 of record NW_026088185.1, on the reverse strand, counting down.
AAAATCTTCTGCTGCACATGTTTAATCCTGAGAAAGAGGGCATTAATGAGAAAGCCAAAGGGGCAGACCTTTACCAGACCTGAGAGAGCAGCATCACTTCACCCAATGGTGCTGTGCTGGTATATGGACCCAAGAAACCAGTCTATTATTTTTCTGATTTTGCACTAGGCATTATGGATTTCACAGCTTTCACTGTTGTCAGAAAACAGTATTTAATAAGCTGACTCTTAGATGGGCAACCCTAACAACACTACCTTTTAATGAACAGTACTGTTTTGGTGTATGGGGATGTGTACATATGAGAGACAGTATATGAATAGTTGGTAATAGCTGGAATTTAATTTAATAAATGATCATAGAAAATGCATGGCTGACTAGTGAGGTGAATTATGGGCTTTTTCTTCACTGAGATTATGAGCCACAGCCCATGTAGACTGGAGAATAAAAAAAACCTTTTTGATTAAATGCAAGGAGTCTTAAAGGAAATTTGAGTACAAGCGTGTCATTTCTGTCTCATGGGGTTGCCAAGCAGAGGCTGTGGGAGGTCCTGGCTCTGTTGCCAGCTGCTGGTGAAACATTAGGGACCTGTGATAATGAACTAACAACTTGGACCCTACCTTTAAGGCTGCTGTTCCAGTACCCTGTATTAGAAGCCAGAATATGAAACAACCTTCTTGATAAACTTTCCTCACCCAATCTTACATAGCAGTATCTCCAGGAAACTGGGGCTTTGGGGGCAGGGGGAATGTTGTCAGGTTTTGAGGGTGGTTGTTTTGGTTTTTTTTTTAAATCTAAAGTATCAGCAGACTCCTAACCAAGGGCATTGGTTTTTGTAAGTTTGAGATTAAACAGAGATGGCAGTTTGGACATACTAAGGAATTTTTTTAAATGAGGGTATTTTCATTGTTTGCCATCACTGCTTTCCCCTAAGAGAGGATGGTGTTACCATATGTGAGAACAACTTGGTCTGGAAATTTTGCATCTGTTTTATCTACTGGCTCTTGCTGTGAACTAGTGTGTTTGATTAAAGTTTTTAAGCTGTATGCTTACTGCTGGAGCTCTTCTGTTTGAAGTGTTGGGAGCCTGAAAACTTCATCGGGTACTTTAAATCTTATGTACCTAAACCCTGCAAGAAAGTTATTTTTGTTGGCCATTTCTCAAGCACCAGCAATGTGCTTGGTGATGTGTGAAATGCTAATATCAGGAAACTTTCTTTCTCAAGTAATTTACATTAGAGAAGGAACAGATTCACTGAGACAGGGTGAAGCCCTCAGGCCCCTGCCATGAAGTCAACAGGAGATGTTTTCCTCCTCCTTAACCTGGGGTGGTTTTTTGTTTCGTATTAAGGTGCTTTGGAAGAAGTGATCTTCAAAAACGTCGGGCTTGTGCAGAGCATTTTATCTGTTCTAATGTCTCTGTGGTGGGAAGGGAGAGGAGCTGACAGGCAGGAGAGGGCCTGGCTGGGAGCAGTTTAGGGGCTCAGAGTAGCCCCTGCTCCATTGCCCTGGTGCTGTGGGGGTGCTCAGTGTTTGCACTGACTGCAGCGGCGTCTGCAGCTACTCACGGCACAGATGACAGGTTAGATCTGCTTCAAGTGTCCCAGGAGTCCCTGGACTTGTCATTTCTCCAAGTTTAAAGATATACCCGAGGATTCTAAAAATATTGCTTCTTCCCACGAAAAAGTAATAAACTGAAAACCGTTAACATTTGTTAAGGGCACTCACCCTGACCATGCCTAAAATCAAGGGAGTGTCCACTTAAGAGAGTACATATTCTTCCTATTTTAACCCACACAAATCACACTTATAACTTCCCCTGACAGACACTGTCTCTATAAATAAGTCCCCGTCACCTCCCCCGGGTACAATAACACAGTATACTAGAGGTGTCAAACATACGGCCCATAGGCCAGATCAGCCCACATATGTACTCAGAACTGACAGAATCTAATCTTTCATCTGAAGAAAGCGAAATCTCTAGACCTCAGAGTTTTTAAAAAAAAAAAAGAAAAAAAGAAAAAAGGTTAAAAAAAAGGGGCTTTGGCAAGGAGTTGAAACTAAGGAGTTCAGTAACATCTGCTTGAATCCATGGGCAGCCAGACACGGGGATGGAGGACAGGAATTCGTCATTGACTTCATTGGGATGTCAATGCCTTGGAAGGCTTATCAAGCCTCACATTTTTTCTTTGTCTGAGAGATCATAGTGCAATTTAACACTCTGAAGAAAATATTAATGTCCACTTACGGTTGTTAATCGCTAGTTATTTGCTTGTTATATATCTGTTACCAACAATTATTGAAAAGAATTTTCCTCCATGACACCTTTTCCTCCTTCTCCTTTTGCACTCCAATGATTCTGTAGCTACCATCACAGTCTGCTTCTGGCTTCCTTTTGCTGGGCTAAACCAGACAAGATCCTCATGATCCATGCCTCCCTGGTTGTCCTAATAGCCTTTCTCGCTACCTGTTTCATTTTTCCTGAACATGGGTGGTGGCAAGAGTTTACCTGGTGAAGTTTCCTGACCTTGAAGGGGTGGTTACTGCTGCCTTACTTCTGGGGGAATTACCTTGCCTCACCTGCCACAGCAGATGCCTTATTTTCTTAAGGCCAAGTAGTGCTAGTTATGTTTGTCCTGTGACCAGCCAATATTTCCAGGCCCTTCTCATCCGCTGCCATTCTCAGACAATGAGCTCGTAGAGCACTGAAGTGATGCTGCTCTGACTCCTTACAGCTTGTGGTTGGGCATGTTGTGCTATTGAATCTCTCCCCATTTCTATCACTTCAGTCATCCAGCTCCTCCAGTTCTCCTGCTCTGGACCAAAAATATCCCTCCTATGTACACTTTTTCTCTGTCTTTGTTGTGTTGATCTAACTGTTAAAACCACTAAGAACACTTGTTTAAAAGGATGTTTAGGAATTTTTATGTTAGGTTTTTAAATGCAGGGATTTTGACTCACTTCATTTTGTAACTGACAAAACAATGGCAGAAAATGGAATTTCCATTTTGACCTGGAAAATACAGTATGGATATTACTTTGATCAAATGCAATGGTTCCTCTGGTGTCCCAGCTAAGTTAGAGGAAATCCTTTCACCTGGAATTCTGCTCCTTGCTCCAGTCAAGGGAGTGGTCACAGGATGTGGTGACAGGAAATTTGGGTAGGTGTAAGTAATGTAATCTGAAGAACACTATTGGCCTCTGATGATTCAGGACTTTACCTATAACATTGTAAAAGCACTAAGATGTCTCTTCCTAGAAGAGATATTTGTGAGATTGTGAGGATCTATATTTTTTTCTTGATCAGGTCTCAAAGCCAGTTAAAGGAGCTTCTGCCTTCTTCCTTTCATGTACAAGGTTGTTTTTGCCACTCAGTGCTCTCAATTCCTTATTCAGTAGCAAGGGAGTCACACCGTGCTTCATCCTCTACCTTGAGGGGCTTTTATGGCATTTAAGCCCTGCTTCTGTTTATGTAAGCCCTGCATTTCCAGGCACAGACATTAAGGCACATATAACCTTTTCTGCACTAAACCAGGAGAATCCTGTTGTTGTGAAACTGGAAACCATCACACCCACACTGAAAACAGCATCATGAAGTATCAATAGGAAAGTGAAAGTTGAGATTCTTGTTGTTCGTTCTCATTTAGGAGACAGAGACATTCAGCATTGACTCACTGAAAACTTTACTAGGGGAAAAATCATCGAGATAGATCTGTTTTCAACCACAATACTCAAGTTGTTTTACATTTTTTCAGTCAGGTTATTTCTACAATGAGATTTTCGCACGAGGCGTAGAGCACAGGCCAATATACCATATCCATCAGGGCTGGGAAAAACCAAAATGGCTTTATTTTTGACCCTTGAAAGTTTCTGATATCTCCATTTGGTTTGGATTTTCTCAATCTCCAACATGATGCTGTAGCTGAGTAGAGCATATGGTCCTAATAGATATTCAGTCCAGATGTTAGTTGTCTAATATGTATCCTGAACGGCTGTGCCGAGCAGCATATAAGAAAAGCTGGTGGAGCAGTTAAATAAGGAACATGCACATTCCAGTATTCTCACCAGTTTATGAAAGTTAAGAGTTCCAGATTGCAATACCTCCGGTTCTGTCACTTTGAATTTCTGGGAAATGTTAAGAGCATGAAGCTTGCTGTACATGCTAAGAGCAGGCGGGGAACAGGCCCACCTGAAACCCAAGGAGAAAAGCGAGGCTGGGAGTTGTGCCGTGTCCTGGCTCGTGCGGGCGGCGAGCACGGACCTCTGCTCTGCACTCTTTGTGAGAAGTGATGTCTGTGGTCTCCTGGTGCCACTGAAATTTGGATAGCAGCTCACTGTCCAGACAGTCTTGGAAGGGGGGTTAGTCTGAGGGATAGCTCATGCTTAATGAAGGAGGGGAAGAGTTTCCCCTGCACCTTTTGAACCCAGGGGCTGGTCTCTGCTAAGCTTGAGCAACGTCTGTGAATGGTAGAGGTTTTACTTCTGGCAGACTAGATGGAACTGGTGATGGACAAAGAGCATTAATCCTGTTGCCAAGAGAAGGGCTGCTCTCAGAGTGGCAGCCTGAATGCCCCCCACCAGTGGGAAGAGCTTCAGTCAGAGTTGCATACTGCTCGGCACAAGAAAATCCCACCACAAATTACAAAGCCAAGGAAGCCTTCATGTTTTCCCTGCTGCTCAGAGAGCTATTTATATTTTAGTGTTCAACATAGCATGTAAGCTGAGAACAGACCTGCTTTTCTTCTCCCATACCGTGTCCTCTTCTTACTGAGGTGATGCTGGGACTTCTGGGGAGTCCCACGCTGCTGGTTTCTGTGCACAGAGCTTGTGCACGGCTGAACGCAGCCAAACTGGTTCGCAAGCAACTTGAAGTAGTCTGAGGCATCTGGCATGTGCTTCGTTCCCTTTTCTTTGGCTAGAGCTGAGGACGGATAAATCTGTGTGACACCTAACTATTCTTTAGCTCTCACAGCTAGATTTTAATTCAAGAATAGGGACAGGACTGTATCCACTGGGTTCCTTAGGGAAAAAAAAAAAAAAGGGTCAAAACCTCCCATTCTGTCTACTTACCCTTACTGTTCATGAGGAAGATTCATTCCCTCTAACAGCTCCCCATAAACTATGACCATATGAGGGTCCTGACCTTACTCCCTGGGTCTTCTCACCTCAAGCGTTGTTCTGATTTTCATGGAAGCAAAACTCCCTGTCAGAAGATAAAACAAATTGCTTTATAGTTTTAACTTTTGAGTGAAACTTACTCAGCAAGGAAATTAGCAGCTTCAACACATGCATAGGTACACACAAACCCTCTTATTACTCAAGGAAACCTGAAAGCAGTTTCAGAGCTACAAGTTTATTGACTGGGAAGTCAATAAAAAAGATTAGCTTTTAAGATTAACAGTAAAACTTGATTGCTGCTTTCAGCAGCTAACCTAATAATTTCAGGAACAGAGACTCTGTGAGCTGTGGATCACATACAAAAACTTAGTGAATATCTTTGAGAAGAAATGTTTTTTACACATGGCTGGAAATAATTTAAGTCACGTAAAGCAGCCTAGATAATGCTCTACTATGTGTGGGTTTTGTCCTTGTCAAATAGAGAAAAAAAGACTTTGACCTTTTTAGGAACAAAAGGATAGGGTTTTCTTTATGAGAAATACTCTTTAGTGATTAAGTATAAGTCTCTCATTGTGTTAATTCTCAGGGTCTATGCTTATTAATGTTCAGTTGTTGATTAAAGGCATTGTCTGTGATTAATGCCTGTCACTGATGTTTGCACATGATGATGGTATTTCATCAGAAAAGATAATACTGTTAATAAGTCGCAGCCCTGAGAAATAAGCAGAAGTGTAGGGGCCACACAGAGGCCATCAGTCACACACATGCTATTGGGTACTAAGCTGGACTCCTGCATATCATTCCTGTGCTTGCTCACAGAGGCTTTGTCTGCTCTGCAGATAGGCAAGTTTCTGCTTTTGGATTAGCCCAGGGAGGTGATGGAAGAGATGCAAAGGGAAACAGGACAACAGAGCTGTCTGGGTCCCAGTGGCAATCTTCTGATGGTAGAACTTCTGAGGTGAATGCCATGGTTACCTGGTCTGAAAAACACGTGAGCAACTCTGAATTCCTTCTCAGTGGCCTTTAGGAGAAATGTATTTGATTTTTCTCCCAGGTTTTCACGATTCTGCCTCACCATCTTTGAAAGACTTCTTAAGATACAGGATAGTTTGAGGTAATATTGTTTCTGTACGTGCTTGTGTTTCTGTCTGAAGTGTAGCTGTGTGTCTTTCCTGTATTGTATTAACAGCTTGACTGTGGGTCTCTGAAAGCTGGAGGGAATTTTCTCTTTTCAGGTCCCTCAGCCTCAAGCAAAATCATGGGTTTGAGGTGAAGCTCTCCAAAAACCTCCCATAAGAATAATGCAAAAGTGTGTTTGAATTCTCTTGTCTGAGGTAGCTGCTACTTGGCCAGATGAGATGAAAATAATGTCTACTTTTCCAGCCATCAAAGGAGTTAAAGGTAGGAAGTACATACTCAACAAAATAGAGAGTTGTCTTCAACAAGTCATTGGAGGAAAGGTGTTTAAGAAAAAAAAAAAAAAGACAAAAAGCAAATAGAAAGCAAATAGAAATTTTAACTGGAAAAATAACTCCAGCTCTATAGCAAAATAGCTATATGTGTATATATTTTTATTTTACTATTGGTTCATTACTCAGTGTTGTATCTGAAGCAAATCCTGACTTCAAGAGAGCTAAGTAATTTCAGTGACCTGGCCCTAGCTTCCAGGTTAAACTTGTGCCAGGACTAATCCCTGGCAGTTCAGAGAGGGTCAGAGTTGCTTCCTTTTAAGGCTAAAGTAGTACTGGTCCTATGTGGAATACAGAGCTGATCAGAGACCTGTAAAAGACGTGTATTCTTCCCAAAGGAGGTTTGAACTCCACACAGCATTTGTAGGAAGAAACCAATCCCTCCTGTTAACTTTAGAATCTACTTTTACTGCTCTTACTAAGTTTTGCAGACAAATAATTTTGCAAGAGTTAATGGGCAAGAGGAGCCCACGTAGCAACTGGAAAGCTCAAGGGGAGCCAAGGGGATGAGAGAACAGGAGATAAGTATGATGGGAGAGGGAGCCTGGGCACAAACTGACCATTTGTTTCATTATATGGACCTCAGCTTCACTGTGAATTTCAGGTGACCTTGCATAGGAAGTGGTTGAAGGGGCAGGAAGCAGAGCAATCAGGATTAGTGCAACAGGACCTCACCTTCTCATCCACCTGCACTGATACTCTGTGGAAGTCCATTTATATCATTAGGAGTCAGTCCTCTCTAAGGGCAGTTTAGTATTCAAAGCTCTTGTCTACCTGAAAATAGACCTTGAAAGGTCCAGTGCAAGGTAGGTCTCTCCCATGGAGAAAAAGGATCCTTAGAAAACAGTAAAAGTGTAGCACTGTTTCAGTTAGTCCCCAGCTCAGGTCACCCAGCCAAGGACCTCTCAAATCTCTGGCTCAGATTTGTCCAACCACAGATGAGTTTATAAGCTCCAGGATTTGACTGTTTAGATAATCTTCGAATATTGCAAGTTCTCTGTGAGTAATCAAGCTGCTCATTCCAGGATGAAATACCTTGTACCTGTGGGAAGTGTGATGCCATGCTTCCACCCAGGAAAATAAAACTTTCTGGCCTCCTGCCAATCAAGTTGCTGATGTAGCACTCTGCACAAAGCTGTGGCCAGCTCTGAACCATTACAGAGGGACTCCACCAAAGTTTTCTATCTTCATTTTTAATAGGTTTGCAGGAGGAAGAAAGAAAATAGTTTCAAACGACTTTCACTTTTGCTTATACAGACTGAGATTTCAGTGAAAGGCAGTTTGGTGCCTTATAAGTATTAAACATTCACTTCTTACTGCATGAGAAATGGAGGTTTCTATCCTCACATTGATAGATCATTCTCAACACAAACAGTTCTGCTTTCCTGAGCAACCTGCATCAAAAGAAGCAGGGTAAAATCAGCCTCGTGTCCCTAGAATTCTTGCCCTGTTTAGACATTCTTAGTATGCCTAAGTTTGGCTTTGAGATCACCCTTTCAGTGTCTCTATTTTCTTTTATTTGACCCACCTCATTTGTGGTGTTCCAGATTCAGTCAGGTCTCAAGTTTATTGACAAGAAGGTGCCCCTTGGAGGCTTCATCCACTGCTCAGCTCAGTCAGTGAAAGGGTCTGTGTTGACTTCAACAGATGCTGGATGAGACCTTGAGCGTCTTTTGCTCCATTATCTTTGGCGTCTACTGCATAGGGTGCACAGCTTGCAGGCATTCCAGAGCTTCTGAATTTGCCCACCATCTGCATTCCAGATAACCAAATACTTACTTCTTAAAAAAAAAAAAAAAAAAAAAAAGATGCCTATAAACCATCCTGGAAGTTTACATTACATCAAAGTTCAGAAGAATGCATAACTGTTTCATTCTGCTTCCAATCTTTAGTGTTGCAGTTCTAGGTTTTCCTTTCTGTTTTAGGAAAACCTTTAGACATGATGTGGGGTGTCATAACGTAGCTGACTCTGACAAAGGTAGTGTGCCCTTTCCGAAAAAATCATTGTGTCTATTTAAATATTAGGATTCAGTTTGTTAGTGAAAAATGTGTCGTGCACAGCATTTTATTTTTTTTGTGTGTGTGGGAAAATACAGTACAGATTTTGAAGTTTAAAAAAGTCTGGTGAATTACAAATTAGGATAATAATTCATGGGAGTAATAAAATATCAGACTTTTATTGCACTATTGAGAAGGGCATTAAAAAGCATCTGGGAACTTGAGGTTTGGAAAGATGGTCTTTGAAAGACTTGGTGGGTTAAATATTAATGTAGAAAATATGGCATCTGTAAATGCCTGGAAATATGCTAATAGGGCTTGATTCAGTGAAGGATTAAGCGTTCCTTTGGGGTGCTGAGTGCCTCCAGGAGCTCCTGCTGACAAAGGGAGCTGGGGGACCTCAGTATCTCCTAAAAGCCTATGGTGCCTGAGAGAGCTGAGTTTATAAGGAACATGCCAAGAGCTTTTGGTGTCAGCTGGGCCTTTTGGTGTCAGCTGTCAGTTGAGGGGGGCACGGCAAAGTGAGAGTCACCCACGCAGCTGAGGTGCCCCAGCACAGCATTTTCCCAGGCCAGCCTGGGCCCCAGGGAGCCAAGGGCAAGCAGCAGTCACCCCATGCAGCACTGGCTGGCATGGGACTATGGGGCAGGTCACTTGAAAAGCTGGGGTGAGGGAGGAAACAAAGGCTGTGCATCCCCCAGCACCTGTGGTCTGGTACTCTCTGCTGCCAGGCTGGAGGCAATACCATCTCTGTTATCTGTGGTAAGCTGCAGGAACAGTGGCCAGAAACGCTGCTGTGCCCTAGCATGGTGGAAATGGGAAATGTCTTCTTCTGGGGCCAGAAGAAAGACATCCTCATATTCTCCCCATTTCTTCTAACTCTGGGTAGCAGCTACAGTTATCCTTCCATAAAGTCCTATTCTCTTTTTACCTTAGTTTAAGTTTTATTCTTCAGTCTGTTGTTTGTTTAGATGTGCTGGTCTCTGGAGAACTGAAGTCCTCACTCATCAGCCTTTTTATTGTTTATGCTGAGGAAACCAGCCCTTGTTAGCAATGGAAGCCTCCAGAGGCATGTGCTTTTCGTGCTGTTTTTCAACACAGAGAACCAGTCTGTGTGACTTACTGTCCTTCTGAAGACACTGTGAGTGTGAGGGAGACTGGTGAACTGGGACAAGGCACCTTTCTGCTTCAGCCACCAATTCCTACCTGCAACAGGCTGCCACAGCTTTTCACCTTGCCCCAGCAGTGGCAAGTTGCCAACCCACTGATGAGGGCTGCACTCTGCTCTTGAAACACCTTGATTTTATTTACATTATTGTTTTTAATAATAATTCTTCTCTCACTCTCTCTCTCCATATACCTATGTGGTCTTTAGATTCCTGGAGGAGTTGCTGTACTATGTGCTCCACACAGTCTATGTGCAGCAGCAGAACTGTGATGGTGCACAGGGTGGTAGATCCTCGGGTTCCACTGGTCACCAAGGAGCCAGGAATGCAGTGCTATCCCTCACTCAGCCATCCAGGGATGCCAGCACTGTCAGTGCAAGGTGCCAGGAGAGCCTCGGTGGTACTGTGGGCCTTTGTTAGCACTTGTCACAGAGCAGAGCTGTGAGGGGTCTGCATGTTGCCTTTTCTGAGACAGAACAAATATGTCTCAGCTTTCTGGCATTGATTTTTGACAAAGGATTCAAGAAGCTGCAGCTGTGTTGGCTCATACCCTCCCCCACTTTATTACAATGCGTGTTGTTCTGAAATACTCAATTCAGCTATAAACAATCTCCTCTATCAACAACATGCTTTTGCACTTTTTGAAATGGTGCTTTGAGGCAGATAAATGAAAGTAAGTATGGCAGCTTGCCAGTAAAAATCCTGCAAACTGTATCATCACAGGGGCACTGACTAAGACAGCACATTATTTTATTTACTGTGGAAACTGAAAATCCATTTCTGCCCATACAATAGCTGTTTATTTCATCTTTGCTTCATGTTTGTTCTAATCCTTCTTGACACTTCTAGATAGTAATGGTTCACAAGCTGTTCAGATCAGTGCTCACAGGACTCCATCAACCAGCACTTCCTTCTAGTTTTAGAAGTCCAGCGCCCTCTTTGCTGCTGTGTGCCCACTGGCCAACAGCAAGAGAACCTGCTTAAGCCTGGACATGGGCAAAGTACTGGGAAGGTCCTACAACTCCCTGTATCTGTCCCCTGGGCTAAACTAGTATATTCACGCCTACCAGCCAAGGGGCACACAGAAGCTTGTATTATGAGTGTATTGCAGTGGCTGACCTGGACAAAGGAGTTCCTCAGGATTTGAGTTTTTCTCTGTAGATACTCAGTCTATCAAATGTTTACACTGCCAACTGCCTAAATTTCATTGTTCATCCCCTAGTAGAAAAACTGATTTTGGAATGGAGAAAGACGAGGTGACAGGGTGGCCAGTACATTCCTGCTAAGACCTGCTGGATTCAGATTAGCCTTGGTGATTTCCTAATCTGGGCGATGTGTCCTGACAGTGTGACGGCCTGTTCCTCAGCTCCCGCTCTGGTAGAGCAGCTCCTCCGGCATCACTCATCACAATGGCTTGGAGCCGGGAGAAAAGCAGGCTGGGGAAGAATGTTGAAACCATTTCAAAAACCTCTGGAGAGAAAATGAGTAATATTTTGTTTTCCTGAATGGTTTCACTGAAATTTAGGGAAAATAATTGCAGCTGAAAGATCTCAGTTTTTGTTGTTCTGTTCTTTCTTTTCGATTTGTTTTCACACGCTTCTTTTTGAATATACTTCCTCCTTTTCGTCTCCAGCCTCTACTTTGTTACTCCTTATCCCATGTCCCACCGCAGAAAGGTGAAGAAACAGTGGGAAAGAAAGAACAAATCTAATAAAGAAAAGATAAAAGATATTTCAAATGTCCTATCTCAGATCCAGAGAAAACAGTTTTTTGTTAACTTTCAGATCTTAGTAATGAGACTTTATGACCAAAAATCAGCTGAAAAATCTTCTAAGGAACTGTGTTTAAGTCATATTTGGTTACCTAGCTATTTCTGGGGAATTCCATTTTGTCCTTTTATGTAGCCAAAGGGCCCTACCAAATTCATTTTGCTCTGGGGAGTTCTGCCCTCTGCATATCCATTATAACCCATTGTACTGAACAGTAAGGAAACTCATGAACAGCTTTTGGTGCCGTGTTGTTGGCCATCTTTTATAAACTTATCCAGAGTACAGTCTCTTCCTACGTCCTCTTCTTGTCTTTGATTTGTTTGATAAAGTATAATGGTGTTTCATGCATGAATGTGTTCTTTTCACTGATTCTGTGTATTCTACATTCGTGGTTACTTAAGAAAGAGCACTTGTATGGAAAGACATGCACCAGAGGTCAAACAGCAGCCAAAGAATCTCTGTGTCCCAACGCAGGGGAAACACAGAACTTTGTGATACCTGGAAAATCTACTGAATGAACAAAACAAAACAGTTTTAGAGCCACCATCCATGGCCCACAGACAAAATTCCCTTGGTGCTTACACTAGAGCTGAGAGTCACAATCAGAGAGGGCTGGTAACAGTCCTGTTGTGCCCCTGGGGCAGTGCTAATGAGCAGCTGGCAATGGGAAGACAAGAAAGCTGTGTATGGCACGAGACTAGGCTGCTGAGCTGTTGGCAGGACAGCCTCTAGCAGAAGAGGGATGGCTGAAGATGAATTTTTAAAAGTTACTTTGTTTGGAGAGAGCTGTCCCTTTGAATCTGAGGATTTGGCCCTGCTTTTACGTGTGTCTTTCAAGTTCCGAGCAAAAATTGCTAATGCAATTAGCCATTTGAGATTAACCTGGAAGCTGAACATGCAGGATTGCTGAGCAATTTCAAATGGTTGCTGGCAGATAGGTGGGTGTTGTCCTTCATTCTGCCAAATTCAGAATATACCCCAGTGCCTGTATTTCTGTCTGGTTTATCTTACCTTGAATCGATTCCAAGTAAACTTGAACTTACAATTATATACGTGCTCTGTACATTTGAGACCCACAGGTGTACTTGCAAATCAGCCTAGGGGACTGAATTATATCTTTGAATAATTTTAGTGGTAAAGTGTCCCTTACTCAGCTTTCCAGTGCTCACCTATAACTATCAGCCATACTCCATATTGGTGGCCTTTCATATTTTTATTTCACAAAAAAATTATCTGTCTCTGTTTTCAGCCCATCATGCCTCAGATCTAAAAGAAATGGCCCTTCCTTTCTGCATAGATGTTTTCCTGGAGTGTCCCTGATGGTAAAAGGAATGTGCAATATTTTGGGTATACTCATTTTTGAAAAATTGTGCGCCACTGAAACATGAGTTTATTCTCAAATGACTGGTAATGTTTGACCACTGCAGAGCTGGGGTAAAGCTGTTGTGTGCACACAACTGTTTTGACAGCAAATATAAAATAATGATGTGAAAGTGTCTTGGTGAGTGCAGCTTATTTCACTCCAGGGTACTTAGTTCTGTGGTCTAGTTGACGTGGTAGTGTTTGGTCAAAGGTTGGACTTGATGATCCTGGAGGTCTTTTCCAACCTTAGTGATTCTATGCCAGACAAATAGAATCGTGGAAGAAGTTATCATCTTTGGAGCAATTCCTGTCTAGACAAGGTTTACATTGTTCTGGCATGGGAATGATTTTTTGCCACCTGTGTGATCCTCAAGTGTGTTCAGAGCTGGGGGGAATGAGAGAGGAGGGGATAGGAAAACAATATTAAGGAAATCCCACCAAAAATGCTCCAGGCCAGAAATGCCTTTGTTTGTTTTCTTAGTGAAAAACAAATGTTTTAGAAGATTTTCCTTCTGGCCTCATATATCAAACATGACCACATTTTATCCTCTCAAATACTGACAGGATTCCCAGCTCTTTCCAGAGGCGCAGAGAGCTTCCACAGGAATATGATCCTTAAAGAGACACAGAAATAGCAAAAAAAGCAGTGGACATTGTAAGGTGCCAGTGTAAGCAGGAAGCCAATGTCACCTCTGCTGTGGCAGAGTATACCATGTCCCTTTGGATCAGAGCTGGTGAATGGCTACTGCCTGTCTTTCTGTGTTCAGATATGCAGCAAACCACTGTTAGAAATTCCCATAAAGAAATGTCTGTTTGATTCTTCTCCCTTTCTTTTGTTTGCTGTCCATTTTCCTATTGCTTGTTTCTTGTCTGGAATGTCCAATGCCTTATTAAGCAGGATCAATTCTACCAAACTACGTAATCCTCTCTCTCTCAGTTCCTGCACAATATGAGAAGTGTTGTCACACAGCATTTTGTAGTGCAGCCATCCTGGCACAGGTGGAGTGACCCCTCTCACAGTCTCTTCAGTTCTTTGCCCCTCAAGAAGGATTCAAGCCCTCACCAGTGCCAGTTCTGGCCTGAAACCTGTTGATGCTGATTTAGGAGGGAAGTGAGGCAGGGAGGAGAGGCAGAGCGGTCATATGCACTGTGCACTCTGTTGAAACCTCCCTCTACTCAGCCAGCCCAGGAGAAGCCCAGAGGGCACTTTTGCACTGACCTGAGCTCACAGCACTTCCCTTCAGCACAGCCACCTGCATGTACCCTGAGGGAAGTGCTCATCCTCCTGAGCAGTCCCTCTCAGCCAGGAGGTGCCTGCTCACTCCACCTGCTTGTAAGGTGAGACCTTATCCCTCTGATCCCAAGCCTCTGAGACACTTGTAAGGCATTTGGCCAGAGCTGCAGCTTCCCCTCATGGGCATGCTCTTAGGAGAGGTATCACCAACAAATGGGGTGATGTAAGGGATGTGTTCTGGGTGCCCTTGAACACAAAAGATAAGATCTGACATCCCTTTGAGGAAATGACAGTCAGTGGTACTAGTTAATATAAATCGGGGAACCAGGAAGAAGTTTTCTTGGGGAAAGCAAAGTAAATTTAACCCCGCTGGCCCCCATTCCTCCAAAGAGTGATTTCTCTGTCAGCCTGAGTGGGAATTTCCTACTAAACAAACAAACAAAAAAATAGTTGGATTTTCCATGCAACAGATACCAAATGTAACTGCTGAGGGAGAAAGCAGGTGGAGAGGTTAGACATGCCTGGTGCTGACAGATAGCATGTTTATGTCTAATACATTGGAGAAATTGTTCAGGAACAATTCAGCCATGTGAAAATGCGACCCTTGTAATATTGCCAAGGTCAGAAAAACCTAAGGAGATCTGCTGAGTAAGTGCTGGTCCTGTAAGGAAAAACCATCTAGAGGCAGTGTAGTCATGTTGCAGAGGCAGTTTTCCATCAGGGTCCCATAGGGGCAAAGACAGGGAGAGGAGCTCCTGCTGCTTTTACCTGTTCTTGCTGATCATGAGGAAAAGTCCAGATCCAAGAAAGTCAAGATCCAAACCTGCTCAAGTCCACCTGGCTGTTGGCTCTTTAATCACTTCCAGATAAATCTTAAAAACCACGCTGATCCAGAGAGGTTGATGAAACCTGTGGGAGGGAGCTGAGTGTCCTGTGGGTCCTGTTTCCATGCTGTCTTCTTTTCCTTCTGCTCTGTTCTGAAACTAACAAAGTTTAGTAACCTGTTTTCTTCCTTCTCGTCCAGGTCAGTTTAGGGAAGAGAGGGAACATGGCTCCTCCTGTGAACATACCTCTGCCTGGAAAGTTCTTCTGAAAACACATAAGAGATGTGGAAGATTTTGGGGCAATCCTGGAGTGCACCAGGCACAGGGAAGATGACAGTTGCTTTTACAGAAACATCACAGACATACAGGCAAGAATATTGCTCCTCTGGAGTCCCCTCTTTCACTTCACTAAGGGTTTTGTGTGAAAGACCAGTCCTATATCTGCTAGAAGATTTAGGCTGAAGGGAAGTAATAACCAGATGCTTTCCCCAGGCAACTAAGAAATGCTGTGGGTTAGATGTCCATCATGCGCTGGCCAAGCGAGCTGGGCACAGACACTCAGTGGGCTTCAGGCCTGTAAGCAGGGAAAAATGCAAGAGGCAAATAGTTTTGGGTTGGTGCAGGCAATTTTCACGGTGCTAACTTGGCATTCCATCACTCTCTTGGTAGCATCTGAGGAGATGTTTTCAGGGAAGGCAGCTCTGGAGATGTCTGAGGCTCTGTGAAGGAGAGAAAAAAAGATGAACTTGCAAAAAGTTAATTAAAACTCTTCTGATTATGAGGTAGAATTTAATACTTTAAAAAATGCAGTGTGACACAGTGCAGCACTGCAGCTGAATTAATCATGAATGAGGATAGTAATTTTTAATTTTTGTGTGCATGAGAAAAACACTCAACAGATTTGACAATTAGAGCAGGGTAACAGCATTGCATGGCACAATGTGAAGTAGTTTTTCCCAGTGGTTTTTGAGAGGGAGCTAAACAGATGTGCTCAAATATTTACAAGTGCACAATATTCACATGCTTTTCAAATGCTGACCCTGCTGATTCGTGGAAGTCTGCCTCAATCTGGAGACCAGCTACTGTGGTGACACAGGCCATTTATCATAGGTAACACAGCGGCACTGCCGCCAGCTCCCTGTGTACTTGTGTGCTCAGTTATCTCCTACTTTACTGACAGTGATACACCACCTCAGCAACTCACCTGTACCACCAGTTTGTCCCAACACAGTCCTGGCAGCAAGCTGGGTCCTGCTGGCTCATCCCCAGCCTGTGGGATAGGAATGGCTCCGGTGCCACACCACACCACACCAAAGAGAAGCAGGTTTGCTTTTGGCCACAGCAATAAAAATCAGAGTAGTTCAGTTGAAGTGTCACGAGGGCAAATCACTCCTGTAAGGGTCTAATATTACATGTTTACACTGTGTGGTTCAACAGGGTTAGCCATCAATTATCTGTATCAAAGTGACCACCCAGAGACCCAGTGTATTTGGCCTCGTCTGTCTCTTAGCTGTCCCCTGTCATGCTTCAATTAAAAGCTTAGAATACCAGCTAACATTGTCCATATCACCAGCAATGCAAGGTGTTTCATTGCCTTTTTTTCCTCAAAAGGAGCCCAAAGAAAAGTCAGGTTTGTTCAGCACAAACTGTAGCTGGGGAGGATTCAGGTAAGCCAGATGGCAATGTCAGTGATGAATGGCACAGATACTGTAGGGCTGTGCCTGAATATCCTAACTGGGAAAGCTGAGCTGCACTGTACCTCATTGAAATATTGACTATTGCAGCAGTTGCTTTACACTGTTCAATTGGCTGTGTAATTGCTTTCACAAATTAAACAAAAACAATGGTGATAATATGTAAAATGTCACCTGGACTGAATTGTGATTCAGATCCCCAGTGAAAATGAATTTGGCAAACTCCCCTCACTTCTAGTCTGCTTGATTTCAGCCTGAAGGCCTCTCTGCTCTCAACTCCAGGTTGGTGTTGCAGGTCAGGCTTTAAATGAGGTATGGGTGCTGCTGTCTGATAAGCCCTGCTTATTGGATAATTAGTGCCCCATTTCTTTCAAGCCATCCCACTCATTCCATGCTTTGTATACTTTTTGGTTTGCTGTGCCTGTTCTCCTGCGGTTCTTTACTTTGAAGGGCAAACATGCAGTGATGCACTTTCCTCTGGAGCTCACCTTTCTTTTTCTTTAGCATTTAGCCTTGTAGATGTGATAACCATTCACTTGGTGAAGCCATCCAAGGGAATGAGAAGGGGCCAGATCATCCACTTGCAGATTTACAAGTCAACAGGTCCCATCTGTGCTAACCTTTCCTCAATAAGCTCAGTGTCAGAGACAGCAGGAAATCAGACAAGGTGAACAGCATGCCTGGCTCTTTCCTCTCCCTCCCTGCTCCACTGTGCTCCTCAGACAGCAGTTTAGGGGAATTAGACAACTGGGTTTCTCCTCATTCCAAGGTGTCTCCTGGCACACCTCATTCCAAGGTGGCAACCTGGCACACCTGCCTTTCAGTTTCTTTCCACTGCGCTTTTGGGGGCTGCACTTTACTCCAATTTCTCTCCTTTTCCAGTCTGATTGTGTTCCTGATGCAGCAGCCTGTGTTTAGGAGCAGTGTGCAGCTGCTGCATCTGAAGAAATTCATCAAGAGAGACTGCCATGACCTGCAGATAGTAACTGCAACTGCTGTGATGTGTCTCATGGGTTTTCAGGTAAAGAAGTTAATTATCCACTCTTTAGTGGGAAAACTGGTAAACGCTGCACTCTGAGTCCCTGTAGAAATTGTGATTATTCTCACGTTGCCCTCACCAGTGGGTGTGAAGACCTCTAGCCAGTATTAACAGCTACCTGGTCCTGGAGCCACTGAATGGATTGGTTATCCCTTCTAGTGATTTAGATTGGAGAGCTTTTTTAAAGTACCGAATGAAAGATGGCTCTGTTTCGGCCACACTCTCGAAAGCCAACGTGCTTTAGATGCCAGTTACTGTGTATCCTGAAAACAATGGGTAGTTGTGAGTTAGCTGTCTTGCATTTGGTTGACAGTGCCTCATGTAGAAAAGAAAATGAGATCTCTGCCTCCAGCTTGAGGAGCAGAGTAACCCAGGTAGCAATAGTACAATAGTCACTCTTGGTGAAACTTGGAAAGTTTCTGTACCAGTGAGAATCTGGATTGCCACAGCTGAAATCACCATCAGGCAGTCACAGGGATACAGTGTGTTCTATCAGGCAGTTTGGAGGAGCCTGTGTTTCTCATCAGATAAATGTAGTAGTGCTTTTTAATACTTTTTAATAGTTTACAAAATTATGATAAGCTCTGCAAGGCCATTTAAAATGGATAATCTTCAAGTGGTATTAAGGATTAAAATGGGTCTGCCTTGTATGCCTTAATGGGCCCCTCACAGACTGTTCAACATTATCAAAAGGTGATTTTAAGAGTCTGTAATAAATATGTTCCTTTGGGGAAGATTAGGAAACAGGGTGGGATTTGCCATCCTTCTGCTACCTCCAAATTGCTGTGCTTTAACTGAATTAATTACAGCATGTCTGTCTTGAACTCCAGAGCGCCAGTTCACTTCTGATCTCTTGCTCAGTAAAGAGGTTTGTCCTTAGGGGGAAATGTTTGCTCTAAGAGCCAGGGCTATTTAGTATTTGATTATCAGCCTAGGAGAAATTAGTCAAATAAGGCTCCAGCTTCACATGCATGTTTAACCTTCCATTCCTGAGGACTTCTTTAGACTTCAAAATGCAATAAAATAAAGTGTGCCTGCAGAAACCTTTGGGAGGCCAGGGACTACAAAAGTTATTTATTCTCAAACCAGAAGTGAGTGACTTCATTCAGAAGGTTTTCCTTGTGCAAGCTGTGTTTATCCTCTTCTAGTGTCCAACCTTAACTTTGTTGCAAACCCAGCTTTTGTCCACATCACTGTCCAGGGTTGGGTCTGAAATTACTGGGAGATTTGAGTATATAAGTGAAGCTGGATAAAATTACAGAAATCACCCTCCCTAAGCATCAATTTGTCATTTCACACTTTTTCGTATTGACAAAGTTCATGTCCTTGGGCAACCAAGTTGTCAGAGTAGTACATAACCCACAATAATAATCCTACTCTGTCAACTTTCTGAGGTTACTCTTTATATATATCAACTCCATTGTACATCAGTTAAAGGACTTAAAATACAGTTATGAAACTTGAACATTTCATAAAATGTTGAAGGTTGAATGATTTCTCGAGCAGCCCAACAGAAAACTTCTCATAACACCTACTGTCAGTGTCCTGCCAGCAATGTACTTACTGCTATTTTTGTGTGTCTAAAATGAACACACTGGAATTTATTGATTTGTTGAAAATTAACAGTTCAGGAGCATAGAGTGGTTTCTTTTGGTTTTACCAAGTCTATTTGATCTTTACTGTTTCTGAAGCAGGCTTTTACCCTCTTGGCTCCCCTAAGATTTGTGCTTTGGAGTCAGCATTCCCAGAGCTTTCATACCGACTATCTTTCCATTATTTTCCTTGCTGAGATACTGACAACCCATTAGAACTGAGATGGTCCGTGTTTTCATGGACCTTGAGTGTGACTTGGAGGCCTCAGTTCAGGCAAAGAGCCTTCAAAAGACAAAATAATCTTTGTACATTACCAAAGGCTTTTGTGTAATTCTAAGCTTCCCCCAGTGATGTGTGTGTGAACCCAGAAAACTCCACACTTAGCTCTAGGCATCTTTCTTGACTGACAGGTTATTTTAAGTTATTGTCACCCAAACAGATCTTGCACACAGGATGTTAGTTTCCTTAATTTGCTTAACCATATGATTGCAAAATATTAATATGTAATACAAGAGCAAAAAACCAGTAATATAGTAATTTGTATTAACCCCACAATATGATGATATGAGAAATTGCCATCTGTATGTCCAACTCACACTGTTTTTTAATGAAAATATATTGTAAATAGAGGTTAGGGTCTAGAAAATGTATTGAATTGGTCTGGTGATTTCAAGGAGTTAATTTCAAGGAGTAACTGAGGGAGGGGCAACGAAGGGGTTTTTGGGTCTGCAAACCTGCTAACCCTGTGCTGTCAGTTGGTTGGTGTTCCCAGTTCACACAACAAGCAGAGCACATATTCAGGCTGAGCAACACCCCTGTCCCAGTTTTGGCTGCATTTGCTTTTTATTGTGACCGCCTCCAAATATGTAGCTCCAGTTTAACTGAGCCTAAAGACACACATTTCCTAAATTTCAGATTGTAGTTTTTGGGTCTGTGATTAGTGCTTAAACTCTGACTCTGGGGTTAAACTTTGACTCAGGAAATTGAGTCCTATTACCTTCTGCATTTCACTCATTTAATCCTGTTTTTAGGCATCCTGATGAAGCAGCCTAACATCCTACTAATGAAAATGCTAAAGCAGAAATTTGACTTCGAACACATGAAAAATCCTGCACCAACATTTAAAGGCCAATACCTTCTAAAGCCAAGAATAAGCTGAAAAACTCCAATGAGGTATGTATTGCTTTTACTTTTATCCTACAGGGCAGTGGTAATTTTGCCTGCAGAACCATGCTGAGTGACTGAAAGCATGTGTGGAATCTGGAACGTTTATGGTGCAAACATCATTTCAGCATTCTCCTACGCAAGAGATGATGAAACTTCCTAAGATGAGAGCCTATGTAAATATGTGTTATGCATCAGCTAGGCAACCAGATGAGGCACTGCTGTTTTTAGAAGCTCCAGATGATGGCCATGATCCTGTAATGTGATTATTATGACCAGAGACACACATCTGTAATGCAACTAGTTCTTGTTCTGCAGATCCAATGCAGGACTGGGGTCTAACTCTGCACTGCCACCAGTACCAGCTGTGATTCAGGAGAACTGAGCAAAACCAAAAAAAGCTGAATCTGTCACCCTAGAAGAGGTGGAAAGACATCAGAAGACCAGGAACCCTGCCATCTGTTCTGAGACAATACCTTGCTGAATTAGGCATCTTCTGGCTGCATGGCATTAGCCTGTATGTCAGTGTCCAAAATCCCTGGCTCACTGCTGACCTCTGCACATCATCATCATCATCATCATCATCATCATGGCCAGGCTTTGCGAACGGAGATTTGAGAAGGGCTCTACCCACGCTTGCTGCAAGCGCGCTGATGGCTAAAAAGGCCAATGCGAGATAGACAAGTCCGGGTGCAGAAGGCACAGCAGAAAGACTCCCCAGGTGATATCGACAATACGCGATTCTTTCTGTGTTGTCTTTTCTCCTCGAGTGATCCTGTGTGTGTTCTCAAAAGCAGCAGCAGCGTTATAGATGGTGTGTCTCCAGGCCTCCCGATTGGAGGCCAGGGTAGACCAATGGTGGTGATCAATATGGCCAAGGCTGAGGGATTGTTTCAGGCAGTCCTTGTACCTCCTCTTTGGGGCTCCTCTCTTGCGGCAGCCAGTGGAAAGTTCCCCATAGAGTACGATCTTAGGGAGGCGGTAGTCCTGCATCCTGGAGACGTGCCCTGCCCAGCGCAGCTGTGTCCTCAGCAGCATGGCCTCAATGCTCGTGACTGCTGCCTGTTCAAGGACAGACGTGTTGGTCACATAGTCAGTCCAGTGGATGTTTAGAATTGTACGGAGGCAGCGCTGATGGAAGCGTTCTAAGAGATGCAAGTGGTGGCGGTAAATGACCCATGATACAGACCCATATAAAAGAGTAGACAGTACAACGGCTCTGTAAATGCTGATCTTTGTATTTTTCTTCAGGTGTTTGTTTCACCAAACCCTTTTATGGAGTTTACCAAAAGCTCTGTATGCCTTTGCTAACCTGTTGTCTATTTCTGCATCAATCTTACCATCCGAGGAGATGATGCTTCCAGGTAATTAAACTGCTGGACTGATTTGAGCTCTGTTTCACCAATGGTGATATGGGGACGATGGGAGACTTCCTGAGGTGCAGGCTGATAGAAAACTTCTGTCTTCTTCAAGCTGACTTCCAGCCCAAAAAGCTCAGCAGCCTCTGCAAAGCAGGATGTTAGATGCTGTAGAGCTACTTCTGTGTGGGCAACGAGGGCATTGTCATCAGCATAAAGCAGCTCACGGACAAGATGATTTAAGGTCTTAGTGTGGGCCTTCAGTTGCCTTAGATTGAACAGGCTCCCATCAGTACGATATCGAATGTAGACACCGTTTTCTTCATCGAGGTCTGCTGTGGCCCTTTGGAGCATCATGCTGAAGAAGACTGAATAAAGTTGGTGCGAGAACGCAGCCTTGCTTCACACCACTGGCTATTGGAAAGGGCTCAGAAAGTGCGTCACCATATCTGACTTGGCCGCGCTGGTCCTCATGAAGTGAGATGATAATTTTAAGGAACCTGGGGGCACATCCTAAACGTTCCAAAATCTGCCACAGACCTTTTCTGCTCATAGTATCGAAAGCCTTGGTGAGATCAACAAAAGTTACATAGAGTCCTTTGTTCTGTTCCCTACACTTCTCTTGCAGATGTCTGAGAACAAATACCATGTCTGTGGTACCCCCTCTGCACATATTAGGTATCTTAAAACCCCTCAGACTGAGAGGTGCCCCTTCCACTGGGCAGAGTGGGTCCATTCCCTCCTGACCATTGAGGGTCACTTCAACAATCCTTTCAGAGTTATTTTGCCTGCAGAAAACATGGAGAGCAGCAAATGTCAATGCCAACCCTGGCACCACGGTCACAGAAATGGAGTTGCATGGTAAATTTCCCCCCATTCCAGTCAAAACAAAATAGAGCTGCCACTCTAAGCTGGCTATTAACAAACCTGTTCTTTTGCAGATTCTTTTGTAATTATATATACGTATATGTGTATATATATATAAAAGAATATAAAAAATACCCTCCATAAATGGCAATGTCTTCTTCTCTGCTTTTATTAATGCTCAATTTAAACCTTGACATCTAACTCTTCTTCAGCATTCCTGACTACAGAAATTAATTTACAGTTTGTTCTGAAAGCATATCAGCAAACAGGCATCAATACAGATAAGCCATGTATTGCTCCAGCAATGAGGTTAAGCAGCTTGTGCTTTTAACTGCATGGTACAAAATATATAAAACTATCTACTTGAGTTATTAATCTGGAATGACCTGATATAATGTGATAGTGAAAGTTCTTTTCCCGAGAAGAAAAATACATGCTCTACTCAGTACCTCCTGCTGACTCTCTGCTCCAAGTGAATTGCAGCCTCCAGCTGAATTCTCCCAGCCAGGTGTGATCCAGGAAGAAACTGGCAGCACATCTTTGTATCTGCTAATGTAAATTCTAACTCACAGAAGTGGCCCACCACCAGCTCTGCAGTCAAAATGCTTTCTTTATCTTGTCAAGAATTAACACAGAACAGGCCACAAGCACAAAAAAATCACCTGGTTTAAATCTCTAAAGAATGAAGCACGTGATTTGCACTGATACACCATGAAGTATCACATGCAAGAGTGGTGTTTCAGGACTCAGCCACTGTAGATGAAATAAAAGCAAAGAAGGGAAATCTTGCATGAATTAGACGGTAAGTGTTTTTAAAGACAACTTATAAAGGCTAATATCTACAGAAAACCCAGTGATCTGAATTAGAAGAGCTTAAGGCATCTGAAATAATCTGCTCCTCAGAACATGGAGACATGCTCCCTCAGCCTGCAGCTGCTAAACTGCCCAGTAGGTCAGCTAAGGAAAATTGCATACTGAGTTTGAATATTCGTCCTGTTCTTCTGCGACCCAAGTTTAGCCTTTCTCTGTGCTCAGAAAGAGCACGAAACACAATTAAACTCAGCTCAACAGCTCAATTTATGTTACAAACAGAGCACATTAGTTCTTGACTGTAAAAGGCACATCTGGATTTGAATAAGTCAACTTAGTATGGTAATAAGGAAAAAGAGGATTAATGCGATATGGTCATATATAGCTAAAGCTAAGGGAAGTTGAGTAATAGTTACCAGTGTCTGAAAGGTCTTTCATGGTATTCAAGTCTCACAGAATAGAGTAAAAATCAGTGAACCCGTGATTAATCATTGCAATGGAACACTGATAGTTGCCATTGGCTGAGAAAGAATTCAGACATTTCAAATCCCCTGATGCACTTCGATCCTTTGGATGTTAATCTCTGAAGCAGCGCTGAGTTTGGCAATTTGATGATAAAAACCCATTCCTATTCTAATGCTACTTTAGCTACTAGCTTTTCCCTCAAGAAAGGGTTTTGTTGACAGCAAAATTATTTTCTTAGAAAAACACTAAATGAGAAAATGACAAATGCTGTTGTGAATGTTCACACAACTCCAGGAGCAATCAGCCATGATTATCCAGACAGGAATGGATAGAGCTAAAATCTTGAAATTTGGCAAGAATAAAGTCCTCAGTAAGGAGTAGCACTTACAGTTGCTCTGGAGAAAATCTAGTTTCATCAGCCGGATTCATGCTCTTTTGGAATTGACCATGTGCAATAGAACATCTTGTCTGTATGGATGCAATTAAGAGATGCACAGTGAATAGTTGCCGTGCAGTTAGTGTAACATATGCTCCAGTACTTCCAGACGTGACTACTGAAGTTGGTAGCAAATCCTGATGTCTTCAACAAGGCCTCAATGTTAGTCATATAAAAAACTGCTACGTGTGAAAGCAGCTGGGGATCTCTCTCTTCACTGAAAAAATGTGAGAAAGAGAAGAGGAATCCATGCCGAGGAACTGACTGAAAGGCTGGAGAGGCTACAAGCAATAGCTTGTAGCATTCAGGAGATAAAATTATACTTCTACCCAGCCTGTGACCTGCTGTTTGCCTTCTGGCAGATGCTTTTATTTTTTTTACATTTTACCTTGTGCATCTCAATAAGAAATCCTCAGCCTGACCCCTACTAAAGGCATCAGAGCATTCTTATTTAGTCTCCACAAGCATTGATGTCATGTGCTTAACGTTTTAATCCCAGGGCCATACGTACCGTACTCTCGGAAAGCAGAAAGGCTGGATCACTGCACTGGACCTCTGTCACAGCGTCTTGGCCTCAAGGACTGAAGCTCACTTGGTGGCCTGTTTGATATAGGACAGTAAGAGGCTGCACACTGATGAGTCAGTGATCTGAGGAGAAACAATCTTAGTCCTAACGGCAGCTGTTGATCTGAAGCCTCCTTCAATCTCTGGTGCCAAAACGCAGGGTTGAACTCTGCAAATCACATGTATTTCCCCAGTGACCTTTCCTGAATGCTGGCTCCAAACAACGCCCACTGGAAATAGGTGTGGTTCCCCACTTGAACTGGCTGATGAGAGCCTATCTCTCATCATGACAAGCCCAGTGGGTGATGCACAGGTTCTTCTGGCGCTCCAGTTCATCACCAACTGACTCTGTAGACAGCAGGACTGTGTTGAAACTTTAGACAAGGTAAACTTCAGACAAGGCAAACAATTTCAGGGAAGATAAGGACAGATTTTTACCCAACTAGAACTTATTTATGTGAGGTTTCTAAAAGTTCAGTAGTTTTAACTCCACTGCTATGTGCTTTACTGCTGTTTTCTGGAACCAGGAGAGGAAGTAACAAATTAGCACAAGGGAAAGCATACTTGCAGCCACACCACGGTGGGGAAAAAAGTCATGAACTGCTGGAAATCCACCCAAAAACACTCCTTTGATCTTCCAAGATTTTTTAATCCCTGTTCCAGATCCCAGAGGTCTATAATGCAACAAGTTTTGGATAGGTCTGCACAACGCTGATGCCAAATTTGAAATAGGATTTTTGGTGCTCTCTTCTATCCAGTTTCCTTTTCACAAGTCCAGGGGCTGGAGCCTTTCCCTTCTTACTTTGACTTCGGGGTCTCCTGCTTTTAACAAAACCTGAGGACATGGGGCCATGATGGGGACATGGGCTGGGTACCAGCTGGACACTGTAGTCAGAAAAGCCTTCTATTGTGGCCAGGAGCTCTGTGAACCTCAGAGGCTGCTGCTCCCCTGGCTCCCCAGCTCTTTTCTTTTCCTCCAAGAATGCCATCCAAGAAAGCGGGTCTGTGCACCAGATCTTTATTAACTCCACGACCAAATTGCCTGCTCTGGAGCCAGAGCTGGATTCTCCAGAACTAATTTGAACATCTGGATTTGAAAGTCCCGTGTTACATTATTTAAAAGCAGGTCAGATTCTGTTGAACCATGATAGCCAGCAGGTAATTCAAGTGCAAATCAACAGCCTAGGTCGTATGTCTGTGTGTGTCACGAAGATGAATGTAAACACACCACACACACTTCCCACCCCAAGGAGGGTTAGGAGGAGCACTGACTGGCTTCTCCTCCACACAGCAGTTGTTAAAACATCGCAGCAAGGTCATGGACAACATTCCAGCTCATCGACGCTGCAGATAAACACACGTCCTTCCCAAAGAGTGTATGAAAACAGCTGTTCAACACTACAGTGTATTGCAAACTGATTTGTCTCTTCAAAGGTAGTTGTTCTTGGATAATCCAAAGGTAGCAGTCTGAGAAGCACCGGCACCTGCTCTTAGCTATGCCGGTGGGAGGGGAAGCTGGAGCAGAGGAAAGGCAATGATATACTAGACTCACTGATTTGCATCCAACATTAATTAAGATGCTTTTGGGAATTAAGTGCAGAAAAAAGTCAGGTGTTTAATGACCAGACTTCTGAGGTGGGCAACGTGTCAACTATTTCTCCTATGGCCTTACAGTAACTCTTGGTTCACTTTCCTTGCTTCAAACATATCGGGAGGGCTCAACCTCATGGGATTCAGTGCAGTGTGTACTGACCTGTGCACATTGTGGAAAACCAGACTTCCTTGCATGTGGAAAGAGAATGGGATAGGGCCAAGACCTGGCATGGGCAGGTACAGGGGTCAGCCAGGGTCCTTACTGGAGGACTGGAGGTGGACTGGGAGGTGTGGGTCCTTTGCTTGCTCTGCAATAGCCTGTAAAGCAGACAACTCTACATTTCTCCTGTCTCATGTTCAAAAGCACACAGACGAGCCAACGCACACTGCGTGTGCCTGCTGAGGAATCAGCCCACCAGGTCCTGCGGGGCCTCCTGGCAGGAGGTAGGAAAATATGCAGCAAAAAATGTGTTCTGGTACCATCCTTGTTCTTTCTTTAGTTGTAAAGCTACCCAGAATAGTGTTTGTTTATCATCCTAGGCTTGCATGTGTGAATAGAGTGCTGACTTGCTGCTTAAAAGCCCCCTCAGTGGGCAAGCTTTCTAAGGCCAAATTAAAACCATTAGTTTGCTGTATTATCAATTGAGACAACTGACAATTGATGAAAATGCTTTAGAACAGACAGAACTCATAGAAGTAAATAACTAAATTCCTCCAAACTGAAGGCAGCCCTTCACTCCCCCAAAAATGTTTCTGTTAAGATACTGTTTACAGAGATTTAATCAGTTGTGTCACTAGGGCACAGCAAAAACAGCAATGTGACCTGCTGAGATTTAGCACCAGATTGCAATTTATAATCAATGCACCAAGAGTCACTGAAGTGCATAGCTCCTGCCCCAATTACTAATTAATCAGACCCAAAGAGGTCTCCATAAAAAGCATAGCAGTTAGCTGTGAGCCCTGTAAATTCAAAGGGCTTCTCTCTTCTTTATGTAGGAAAGGTGACCTGAGAAGGTTTGCATCCTGCAGTTAGGACATGCTACAGAAAAAAGGAAACTTGTTATTTGGTTGTGTTGGGTTTTTTTCCCCTCCTTCCTTAGTAAGAATGAAACCAGCTTGATTGCAGTAAAGCATTGTTCAATAGGCAGCATGAGATGTTGGGATGAAACACTCTGAGTGACTTGTTTTCTTGAAAGTGCAAGTATTCAGATGCTTTGATTTGGTCATTTGTTTTCTTAGGTGTTTGTTTTTTAAAAATTTGCTTTAAAGCAATAGCAAAATGGCAGTAGAGGTGGTAACAAAATGGCCTCTCACCAATGGAGGAGGGTTGTGGGGAGTGAGGCATGGGCTTGACATTGTTTGCTTGTTGAACTCTTGATGGATTTACAGCATTTGAGGCTCTAAAAGCTGCGCTGTGTGTACTCCAACTGGGCTGGAGGGGAGTAGTGCTGCCTCCCAGGGGCTGATGGAGATGCCCCTGCACACATTTACCAGGAATCTCCAGCTCCTTTCCAGGGGTTAAAGAGGTTTCTTCTGCCTTTGGCTCCTCTAGACTGGTGTCTGTTAGGCTCAATAAGCTCTGAAAAACACCTTAAAAGAGCACCTGAATGTTCTTCAACATATCTTGCAATTATTTTGTAAAAGGGATAATTCTGACAATATTTAAAAAATAGAGAAGGAAATATAAAAGCATGAACTAAATTCTCCCATTTGATGTTTTTGCTCGCTTAGTGCACTTCATCTCACTACTTTTATGGTCAGACCAACCTTTTCTGATGCTGATAGTCCAAAATAGAAACCAACATTTTTTAATACATGCTTTTACATGAAACCACAAGATATTGTTAAAACAGGCAGTCCAGTGTGTCATTAAAGTGGGTTATTTAAGTATAAATAGTCTATTTTCTAGTTTTTTGAAGAGTTCTGTCTATATTTTAGGAGATGATATAAATTTATTTTTTGAGGGCTAGAAATAACAGGGTAAAATCTTGCTGGTGGTATTTTTCTAGTCACTTTGTCAAATGCACGACTGTGCATATTACATAGGGGAGAGAAAAAGCCTTCCCTCTTCTCACCCCTCGGCAACATAACAGGGAACAGAACTGCACATCTGTAAATAAATGCATCATTAGATTCTCATCAATTTGTAAGCTTCACTTGATGTATGGCTAAAATAATCCCACAAGGATAACTAAAGAAGTGTTTGCTTTCAAGCACACACAGCACAGACCAGCAGAAACACTATTTCATTTAACACAGTGTGTTGGAATTTTTAGGTTGTTGGCTATTATTTTTTTTTCTTACAACAGTCCACGTCGAAGAATTATTTTAGATGCATTGCTACCAATATATTCATTAGCTGAGGATCTCTGGACATATTAAAAGAACACAGTAAAACAACTAATGATGCACTTGAGCAGTAACAGGTTGTCATTAGAGCAGCATCTGCTCTCATCAGAGTTAATTATTCAGTTGCTTTGTTTTCCAAGTAGGTGTCTGGTAGAATTTAGCAGAATCTTAATTAAAACACATTTTCAAACTCCATGGATGCTCATCTCATCTAAAGAAATCAAGACAATTTCCACCATAAACATCAAGCTTCAGTTGAGCCATCAAACAGCAGAAGGATCTGAGCCAAGGCGAGTTTTAGGCATTAACCATTACAGTGCCAGTGGGATGCAGGTTGCTGCAGGATGCAGGAAATGGTGCCCTGATGAACTCCCCTGATAAACTGTTCTATGAACGTACCAGTAGCCAACACAGGCATGCGGTTGAGTAACGAGGATACTCACACAGTGTAATTGCTTTCTCTGTACAAACCCCTCAGATGCTGCATGTTAATTCTGAGCTGCAGAGGGGCAGTGTGTGCTCCCCAAAAACACGAATCACTCCGTGTTCAGGCACAGACCTGCCTTTCTGCCCAGTTCTGCTGTTTCACCACCACCCTGCACAGGGTCCCCTGAGATGACTTGGCAGCAGATGCTGGTGTTTTTGAAACTCTTTATTTCCCTGTGCTCTTCCACAGTGCTGGAAAACGGTGATTTTCCTCTTATAAAAACTTCTCCCTTGGAAAGGAAATGGAAGTGTTCTGTCTTTGGACATAAGTAATTAAGTGATTATTGTGAGGCTGCACTAACTGTCAGAAACTTCCTGCTAATATAGTAGCCACAGTCATGCCAGAGAACTTTTCCCATCGGATGTGTTAAACCCAGCATATTCCCAGGATGCTTGCAGGGAGGGAGTAGGAAACTGGACAAATCCATGGCTATGTTTCCACCCAGCTAAAAACTCTTTGTGAAGAAAACAGCTCTCTGAGGTAAACAAGCTTGGGTTCAACATGCTTCACTTGAATGCCAATATCTTTACTTTCCAGGGTCTCCTCTTTATTAGATTTCAGCAAGTGCATACCAAAAAAGTTCAGTCTATGAGTAAATAAAGTTTATTTCCCAATGGCCAGCACAGAATATGAGAACTTGAATCTTAAGCTTGGACTTTTTTGCTGCAGTCTATTGACTTACACTTGGAGCTAGTTGGGAATTTTCTATCATAAAAATGCTGTTTCATCAAAACAAACTATTTCATGAAAATAGAGTATATAAGCAGGCTGAAACAGCTGGATTCAGATTTGTGGATGAGAATATTCTGGTTTTTCACATTGAAACTGGTTTTATAAAAACATTCTAATTTGTAATGTTATAAACAGTTTTTTGAAAATTATAGATGAAAGAAAAAAGTCAAAATTGTCATAAGACATTTCAGGTTTACCACAACGTGTTTCTATTTCAATCTTATTTTACAGTGCATTTCAAAGTGTTTTGGGTTGGTGATGTTTGGAAATGGACCTGAACAAGTTTACTTTGCACCTGGACAAGCTTGCTTTTGTTCTTGCCTTTCTGATCCCTTTTAAAATAAAAGCTGTTCTAATAGAGAGTACCTGTCTGTTGTGAAAGGGAAAAATGGAAATTTATGATTCAGTGACTGTAGTTTAATGGCTTGTACAATTTTTTTCAGGTTGTTTTGAGGAGTTGAGCAAGCAAACCCTCCACAGAGCAAGGGTAGTGCCAGTCTCTGCAGTATCACAGGACTCCTGACTTGGCTGGTGGAAATGCCTTCTGGTTTGGGCTCTTAAAGAAAAACAAACCTGCAAAGAACACCAAGACATTTCTTTGTATGTATTCTCTTCCTCCTCCAAACTGCCGTTTCTCACCTCAGAGCAGCTGTAAGAGCTGTTTCTCCACCACCATGTTCCCTCTTCCCACCAGAAGTGACTCAGGATGGAGCTGCCAGTACTTTTATCTCCTGCCTGGATGACTTTCTGATCTCACATCCAACAAACAGCACACTGCAGGAGCACAGCAATCCTGGTGAGGGGAGATGGACATCTCAGGGCGTCCTGAGGGGTTTGGAAGGACATATTCATTTTTCAGCCCAGGCCTAAGCATCTGGACTCGCTCTTTCTGGCACAGTGGCTTTTTGGGCAGCAGGGCTCAAACCAAGTATGAGCTGATAACCACACTGCTACCATCACCTCTGAAACCACAAGCTTTTCTCCAGAATACTCAGTTTTGCATCAGAATTATTCTGAAAACTGGCTCACACTGAATACCTGATGGTCCACAGGTGAGCACTTGCAGGAGATGACCTGAATAACATGAATAACTCATCCAAGTTTTATCCCTCAGGAACAGCCCAGGCTCCCCAAACTCACACTGTTACCACACCCACACGTTTTTGCATGCTCCTCCGCTGACTAACAGGCAAAGCAGGCAGGCAAATCAACAAAGCTGTGGGCTGGTGCAGGTGACATTTTCATGCCACAGCACTGGTGGATGACATGGAGCGCTGCCACATTGGAGCTGGGGGCTCCTGCTTCAGCAGGCACTGAGCAGCCGTGGCTGCAGCTGCCGGGTGGCTGCTGCTGCCATGGCAAAAGCCCTGTGTCTGGGGAGCTTTGCAGCTGTGCTTCCTTTTAAAACCTCCTTTTTGCCTAGACAAAAGCCCATCCAGGGACCCCACAGTGTTGGAGGGTGCTTGTGCATGACCACTTACAGTGTTCCAGTCTCACAGAAAGGTTGCCAGGATTTGCTGCTTGGAGGGGACAGCACGTGGGGTGTAGCCCCTGCTGTGGGACTCGGTGCCCTGTCCTGAGGAAAGGCGGTGTTTGGGAGGGGAAGTGGCTTGCTGGTTGTCCTGCTCTTGTCATCAGAGCATTTGTTGGGCAGAGTGAAGATAAATAAATGAAAGCAGTACATTGGTCTTCACAGAAGCAGCTGTTATTCACTGCTCAGTCCAGCCTCTGGTTTCTCCTGAGGAGTGGCTGCCTCCCAGCAGAGGTGGGTGCTGAAGCCTGCGAGAGGCATGGGTGTGTGAGCTCCATGTGGCACCTTCTGATGAAAGACAACCATGACAAGCTGGTAGAACCCAGGCCAAGGCAGAGGAGAGGGCTAATGTTGCTGCTACGGTCGTGGAGTCACAGTGACTCAAACAAGCTGGACCTTGTGCATGGCCCTCACTTTTGGAAGAGAGTAACATGTATTTACTCACTGCCATGTGCCACCAGCAGAAAGGTCTACCTTGTGCCATCCTGTCTAATTGGAGCTTGGGTCAAACAGTTGCCCAGCCCAGTTTTGTGGGCACACCTTTGCAAGTAAATGTATCTGCACACGTGATTACATTTAAGGACCCGACTTGCAGCTGGCACCTGTGTCATGTGGAGCTCAGCACACCAGGGCTCTGCTGAGCTGGGACTGCTGAAGGACCGGAAGGGCAAGATGTGCCACCCAGTGCAGCACCCACCCTGCCCTGAGGGGTGTGGACGAGAACTCTGCCTTGTTGCTGTGAAGACTTCTGTGCCTGCAGAAGTGCATTTTTCCACCCTAAGCGAGATCAGATGGGTTGTAATAGCAGAGTAGGCAGAGAGGGGGGCACGTAGCAAGCCCAAAACTGTAAGTGGGGAGCTACAGCGATGCAAATAGCTCATTCCCAGAACTCACACTTTCAGCTCAGTGATATGATCTGATCAAATTTGTCAAATTCTTTGACAGCTAAAAAAAGAAAGGAAAATGAGGACTCTATTTGGGTAAATGGATTTTTATTAAAATTTCTATAGCATATTTTGTTTCACTCAGAACGTAACTTGAATCAATGTGCCAAAGACTGAGTTTCTAGTGAAATTCAGTTTCCTCTTCCTCTTGCCCAGTCCTGATTGCAGGATCAGGCACCTGCACTGCCCTGGCTGTCCTGCACAGGGTTTTCAGTGTGGCTGAGGACTTGCCAAGCCACCAGAGATCTTGATTTGCACAGACAGAAACACAGAGCAGACGTGGGACACCTGTCACTTCAGGGACCTCAGTCCTGCCAGAATACCCCAAAGCAGTGCAGGTCTTGCTGGAGCAGAGTCAGAACCCTAACAGGGCCTGGGCACAAGTGCTTCAAGTTAACCTCTGGGTGAGCTTAATTTTCTTACACTGATTTCAGCTGGAGCTCAGAGATACGAGGCTGAGGTTGACCTGCAGAGAAGTTGCAGCAGTGAGAAGGGCTGACCTGCACCAACCAGCCCTGCTAGGAAGGTATACAGCAAAGGCTCCCTGGCTGCTTACCACATTTCTTGTTGCCCACCCGCCATTGCTGCAGCAGGAATAGAAATGCTTCATGACGCCTATCGAACAGTTTGAACTCTGCCAGGTAAGATGGCATGAGCGTGCATTTGTGGCCGGGTGGTTTGTTTTGTGGTGCTCTGGTGGGTTGCTACGCTAGGCTTCCTGGCTGTTTGAACCCAGCTCTGCTGGTTTTGCTGCGGTAGTGCCTGAGCAAAGTATTGCAGAAGCTGCTTCTTGCTGGCCTTGTGAAAATAGACATGAGAGGGAGAGGGGAAAGCTATGCACTTGTGTGTAAAATCTGTTTTTAAAACCAAGATACTCACTGTGCTCTGAAGTGCACTGTTGCTGCCAGGGTTCGACCCAGTTCTCGGTTCAGCCAGGCTGGCTGGTTCTGGGAAACTCCTCCTCCTTTCATTGCGAATATGGCATCAGCTCAATTAATCAGGCTCCATGCAGTGAATTGAAAACCAAAAAGTCCTCTGTGACATTTATCTCTGTCTTCATTCCTGGGGGAAAAAAAACACAGGCACACAAACCCCTCCTAATGAAAATCAGACAGTGTGAGCAAGTGGCTCTGAAGCAAAGTTTTTCTGCTCCTAAACTGTACTTCAAGTCATTACAAGCTTTGCTTGCCAACGTTACAGTAGCTGAAGCAGTATGTACAGCCTGTGATACGCAGACTGGAGTAAAACCTTCTTCATGACATTTTGTTGTATGGGAAAGCTTGAGTTTTTGGAAGACGCTCCGATAACACAATATGGAAAGCATGCTATCTTAGCATTTCCTACGCCGACTTGGAATGCCTTCTGTTTGGAGAAGATCCACTGGCAAGTGAGGGAAGGTCTGAACAGTCAATTTAGATTTTTCTTTTAAATGTATTCTGTATGCATATACTGTGGTTATTTTGAGATTTTTGCCTTCTGGAATGATTACTGTCTGATACCAGATAGAAAAGTCATTATGCATAAAACATAGGTGTACAATGAGTTCAGTAGCTTAGGGGAGCTGTGGATGGAACCAATTAAGTTTCATCAAGAGGGGCAGACCTTATTTGTCTTTAAAACCCTATTCCACACCTGCAGAGTTGTTACCATTAAATTAAAATAAGTTGTAGAGGCTGCTTTTCTTCTCTGAAGTATGTTTTTGCTGAGGATACCTGGACACCCTAGAAGTGGAGCAACATGCAGTTGCTGACCTGGGATCAAATGCATGATCTCGCTGTATTTCAGACCCTTCTGCAGTTACATCCTTCCATGCCCAGCTCAGAGGGGCTTGACATAATTTTGAGAGGGGTGTTGGTAGTCCTAACCTCTTTGACCAGCACTGGTCCCCTCTGGGCTATACTCTGCAAGCCTGGCAGCACAACTTGTCCAGAGGGAAAGTGCAGTGCCTTCCATCCCTGTTTGAGCATGCAGGGCTACTCATGCCCTCTGGTACAACTGTGTTGTGCAATGGGAGCATCTGTGTGTTCCTTTCAAAGAGCTTACAATTCTCAGGGGAATGTGTGATGTTAGCAGAATATGCAAAAGTGTTTTGTGCGTTATATCTCTGTTACCTAAATTACCTTCAAGGTGACTGTGAGTGGAGGGAGGATTGATGTGGTTGAGTGGAACGGATGGCTGGCCAGTCTGTGTTGGTGGAGAAGAGGGAAGGCTATGCAGGAGGAATGGCAATAGTTGTACTATATGGAGTGGCACAGCAGAAAGGATGCAGATGGCTGTAAGGGAGATGCCAAAGTGACTGGATAACCCCTCTTACCTACAGCATAAGAAGAAACAGCCTTGGAGCAGGAAAGTGGAAGCTCCTGCACTAAGAGGACCTCACTTCACCTTGCACTGCCTGTGTAAGGCAAAGACAAATAATTATACCTGTTTCTTGTCCCCTTCTGAAGGAAAGTAATAGAGAGGACATAGTCGCTAAACTTGGCAGACAGCCCCTGTGTGCCCACAGCTTCTGCTTGTTGCTGTTGCTTCCTTGCTCAGAGCACGGCACAGCTTCAGGGTGGAGTGTGACCTGCTGAATGGCTGCCCAGCCCTGGGACCTGCTGCTGGGGAACACAGGGAGCTCTCCTGGCTCCTTGCCTCCTTCATACTGTAAACAGAGCTTGGGTGACATGACTGGGTGCAGTGGGGCCAGCACGTGGCCTTATTCAAACTTGGCCCAGTAAGCTGCTGAGCTGCAGCTCCAGTAGCCTGATCCAGCTCTCTGCACATCTGGGTAACACATCAAAAACGTGGGATGCTCAGCTTTGCCATGGCTTTGTGGAGCCCTTAGCTTGCGTGGGAAGGGGAGGCAGTGAGCCGATGGTGCAGCCTCCTTTCCTGCTTTCAGGAAGCACAGCTAGCACTGACCTTTGGTTGCTGTTGTGCAGTGACTGCTCTTTGTTTCCATTCAAAAAGCATTTGCTTACCTCACTGCCAATACCTGTGTGGTGGTGTGCCATCCAACATGCATGTTGAAGGCTACCCTCTTGGCACTTGGAGTGCCTATGACAGGTAGGAAAAGTGTCAGGACCTATTGCTGAGCTCTCAGTTCACATCTGACTGTTCATAAGCAGCATTAACTAAAATCTGAGGCTATAGGCTATCAGGGACAGCAGTTTTACCTCCCTTCCCCTCCCCTCTTGGAGGATGTAGCTATGCAGTTGCCAAAGTCTCTGCCAATGCCTTCTTGGCCCCAGGCTCTCTGGATACTGTGCAGTATTTAAGCCAGTAACCTCTGTGCTGTGTATAAGCAGCTAGAGAAAGGCAATCCAAAAAGAACATGTGAAGAGAAAGCTGGAAAAAGAACCTTTTGATTATTCAATTTTTAAGAGGGGAAAGTGCTGCAAGAGCAGCAGAACTTATTAATCCTTTTTTTTTTCCACTGATGCTCTCTCCCATGGCTTGATTATCTTGTGCTCATTCTGATTAAAGCTTTACTGGTGGCTGGAGTATAGCTTTGCTTTTCCATGCAGGATTTGTGGTATTTAATAACATGGATAATCTTACATTGCAGTCTTATTCTTCAGGGGAGAGGGACAGCAGTTCAAGTCTCACAATGCATTTTCTTGAGAGTCCTAGGAATTTGGTACATCTGAGATTCCTCTGTGGCACAAAATTTGACTGATCAGCCATCAGAGCACAGTAGTACCGGAAAGGACTGTGAAGTAAATAGTGCAGTTGCATAAATCTTGCCTCCCTAAGAGACCAGACTGGGAAAAAAATACCAATATGTTAACAACATGCTATTGAATATCAGGGTCATTTCATTTCCCACATCCCCAGCAGCAGATTTGCATGTTGCTTTGAGTGTACCTGTTCTCTTATTAGGCTGTGATCTTGCAAACACTTAGTTTTTCTGCCTGAACAGGTGCCATGGAAGCTGCAGAGCCCTATCAGCACTGATATGAGGCACACAGGTGCAGCTGGTGAGGCCAGGGCATTAAGCTGGCTCGTGGAGGGGGGGAATAGCTTTCATTTCTGAATCTGGACGAGGCTTCCCAAAGTGCTACTGCTGGATGGCTGAATGTGTTTAAACACCATTCCCATGGGTGGAGGGATCTACTGGCCCAGCTTGGTCAAAGGCTGCAGCATAGGGTGCCCTACTGTGAGGTGGCACCATGTCCCTGTCCCTTATGGGTGGCAAGGGCAGGGTCCCATACCACAGAGATTTCTGGGGGTGGTGTTGGTGTCACAGCTGTGGCACAAGCACAAGGGCTGGCAGGGGTCTCTGCTGGCTCGTAGGCCACGGGAGCTGTGTTCATGCCAGGAAGGAAAATGTCTTTTCAGGAACTGTGGCCTTTGGTGTTAACTGACGTAGAAAATGAGGTGCCCGTGGGAGGCCTGCAATCCTAGCTTTGTTTGGGGAGGAAGGAATTCAAAGTTTAGCAAAACATTCCTAATCCCAGAAAAATGCTTTGCTTCGAAACTGCCAGCAGGATCCAAGCGGCCCGACATGCTTTTAGTGCTGTCCCAGCTCGGTCTGCAAAATCCAACGTGAAGCCCATTCCAGTGCCTGTGCCGATGGGCGTCGCGAGCGTGGCCAAGCGCTGCTGGCAGTCACTCCGGCTGCTCAGCGCTCGGTGCCGGCGCCAGCCAGAAACAAACAGGCAAAGAGCTGCGCCAGAGAAAAGGGAAACATCTTACTCCTTATTTAATCAATATCAACAGACATATTAACAATCGCATGTCAACACGCGCAATTATTTGTAACCCACCGGTAAACAC
This sequence comes from Myiozetetes cayanensis, assembly GCF_022539395.1. Lineage (NCBI taxonomy): Eukaryota > Metazoa > Chordata > Aves > Passeriformes > Tyrannidae > Myiozetetes > Myiozetetes cayanensis. The sequence goes on along the minus strand of NW_026088185.1, from coordinate 10,198,414 downwards.
GCTCCCTAGGCCAAATCTGGTGGTGCCCTGCAGAGGCAAGATGGCAAGAGTGTGTTTGGAGTGCACTGTTTCCTCTGGAGATGTGGATGGGCTGGATGCAGGGTGCTGCTGACTCAAAGCTGCACAGGGGAGTGCTGGCACTCCAGGGGCACTGAGGCTCCTAGAGGAGCACGCATTCCTGGACTGCTGCTCGTGGATGGCAAGGGCAGAGTCATCTTCTCCGCTCAGGTGTGCCTGCAGTGACCGCCGTATCTGCTCTGGGCCCCACAAGTGTTTACCCTCGTGCAAGCTTCACACAGGAGCCTAGAGCTTCATCTTTGGTGGCTGCCTGTGGCTGACAATGCTGCAGCTTCGTGTTATGTGATGCTATGAGCCAGAAGGAAAACTAGTATCTAATATGTAGAAAGATGAGGTCTGACCTACAACAAAGTTTTGAGGGTCTCGATGCTTGGACTCTGTTGCAGCCTCTGGCAGTGACAGGGCAGCTTGCACTGGGGATGGTGTGAGTCTGTGGTTTATAGCCTTCCATGCATGAGTGTGGACAGGGAAGCTCTCCTGGAGTGGCCCCAGGGAGAACCTGCAGGAAGACTGATGATAAGGGGTGAGCCAAAGCATGGCTGAGGCTTCAGGTTCTCTCTCACTTCTGCAAGGGGTGGGAGTGGTGGGGTGGTGCTGTTGTTATGGCACTGGTTTAAGAACAAACTAAGCCTCAGTCCTCCTTATCCATGTGAATGCAAAAGGCATCCAGTGCCAGGCTTCTCATTTCTTCCCTGAAACAAATGAAGTTTCCTGAGTTCCACTGGCTGCAACGAGGGTATGTCCATAAAGAAAGGCAAAAATAGATCTCTGCTTTAATTTGAGGAATGTAAGTCTTTTTCTGGTGGTGAAAGCCCCCTCTCCCCCCAGGTGAGTGTGCTGTCAATATGAGTGTGTGCAGGCAACGTGGCACAGCCTGTTTGCATGGTGGTTTGGTGAGGGAGATGCTATCTCCCCCTCCTGGGGCCAAGGGGCAGTGTGGCTGCCCTGTGTGTGGAACACCAAAGCTGGGGTGTGGGCTGCCTTTCCTGAGCCCTCTCTGGATGTCAACTCAAAGACCATCCACTCCCTGCAATATTTACAAATATATCTGCCTCTAAAATCTGTCTTTTAGTTTATCAATGAGACAGGGATAGACAGGGATAGCATTACAGAGTTGTGCACACACATGTTATACATTCCCCCAGCAATAATTCCTTCCTCCAGTTATGCTATGTATTTAGTGCATTCCTCCAGTATGATAATCATCAACATGCCTTAAAAAAGAAAAAAGGCTAACGAGGTCAAAACAAAACATAGAAGTTGGCCAGATAGTGGGAAGACACTACTGCAGCCCCTGAGGCTGGGACTTCAGCGTCCTGGCAGCCTCTGCCCTCTTGGAGGACAGTGGAGCTGCTGCCTGTTGGGAGAGCAGCAGTGCTGTGGTGGGCGGGTGGGTGACAGCAGCCAGCCCCACTCGCTGCCTGCCGGGCAAACGGCTGGGGCTGGCAGGGGCAGAGGGGAAAGGAAGGCTAAAACATAACACAAGTAATAGAAAGCAGCTTGAAAATCTTTTCTCTATTTACGTATCAACCCACAGAGGCGGGGGGAAGCTCTGTGGTGTGTTCAGCTGTTGTTAGCTGCCTGCCCTGTGCTGAGGGTGAGGGAGCTGCCACGAGACCACAGCCAGGCCCGTGGGCCAGCTCCGAGTTCCTCGGCCGAGGGGTGTGCCATTCTTTCCCAAAGCAGCTGAATTGTTCTTGGGCTCAAAGCCTGCTTTCCCACAGTTTGCATGTGAAGCAGTAAGTGGTGTAAGGCTGTTACCTACCTCACAAGGGGTTTATTTGTTTTTATGATTGATTTGAGGGCTTTGTATCTGCTGATGCTCAGCTAATGATAAAATGTGATCAGGTTTTCTGTGGCCAGTCTTTTCTCTTTGGCTTGTCCTGAGCAGAAAGCTGCTTGTCAAGCTGGCCCCGGCATAAAGCAGTTGCTGTTTCTTTCCTTTCATTCTGCCTGCTCAGGGATGAGCACCTTATGATCACTAATTGCTCTCAAGCCAGCAAGCATGCAGGTGTCTGTCTGAGCTTTCTCTCTGCCCCTTGCCATCATTAGATGGTGGCAGGTTTAGCCCCAGATTTGTCTTCTGGTGGTTGCTGTGGTACCCTGGCCTGCAGCGTTGCTGGGAATGTTTTGGGCAGCATCTTCCAAGGCTTTCCCTAGCCAGGACTGATGGACAGTGTCTTTTGGTGGGGAGAAAGGTGAAGAGGAGTTGCTTGTGTCTGTTTGCTCTCTGTGGGGCACCCAGTGTTGTCAGCCTGGCTGGAGCCATTAACACAGGAGGTCTGGGTGGGAATTGGCAGTTGACAAAGTACTTTTCCCTCTCATCCCATTCCCTTGCTTTGTGGGAGCTGTTAGCTTTCCTGGTGAAACAGATGCTTGAGCATCGCAATAGCAGCATGCTCCCTTCCGCCTGAATATGTTACCTGCTTGCTAGTAAGCAGCAGAAGTGGTGAAATGCATCCAAGATGGCCTTTAGCAGAAAGTCTTGCCTGGATTCACAGGTATGGGTCCAGTTTCCCAGCTTCCTTTCAGGGGCCCCATGCTCCCCACAGCCTCCCTGCACAGGGATGCCTCACTCTGCCACTGTGACCAGCCAATCTGTGAGGCCATGAGGTAACCAGCGGATCACAAGTGGCAGACACGGGTATCCAGGAGACCTGGTGGCAAGTGGAGGGCTGTTTCTGGAGGATCAGAGCAGCTGAGAAGCTTGGCCTGTGCCACGTCTCAGCCTGCCACTGAGCTGTGTTGGCTCTGCCTGCCTGCAACCTCTGCTCTGCTGACAGGTGCTATGTCCCACTGTGCTAGAGGGCTGCTGGGTTTGGTGAAAAATCCCAGCCCTCCTAGGACATGCCAGTGCTGAATTCTTCTTCAGACTTCTATTTTCTCCCAAAAGGCAGGAGAGACATATTTGGCAAAGGCAAGCAACTTTTTACTTCTAACCCTTCTCGATACAATCACTTATTTTCCATCCTGCAGGACAATTTAATCATAGCATTTCACCTAGGCAGCATGTGCGAGCACTGCTTCCAGGGGCTGCTGTGGCAAAGCAAACCTCCGTGATATCAATGGTCAGAAGCACATCAAGTGGTATTGCATTAAAGGTCTTGCTGGGAGGCGGTGGCAGCTTGAGTTTAGTACCTGAAGTGCAAATACTTGGCTAGGAACATGTGTGGAAGCACTACTGTGTGTGCCTCTCTGTCTACATTCGTCTTTCAGGCAACAAGCAGCAGCACGTTATCGGGTGTGTGAATACATATTTACTACGGTAGGCCCAGAAGGGCTTTTCAACAACTTTCCCTGCATGTGTTGCTAACAAGTCACTCTACAGATTTACCAAGTGAGCAGAATTGCAAATGTTTCTCTTTACAATGAGAAGTAATCAGAGGAGGTCTAAATGGCAAACAGCGATCCAATATATACATTTGTCACAGATATAATGTAAAGTCAGCTCAGCCTCTTTGATGTCACATAAACATGTCATTTTGAAGCGACTCAGTTTTGCTGGCATTTCATCAACCAGTGCACAACAAACAGCGCCAATTATGCTCCATCGCTGTTTAACATTTGCCTTCTTTAAAATGCCCATCCATTACCAGCAGAGTGGTTTGCAGTGTTTAGTCTCTGGTGGGGATGGTATTCCACAGCCCTCAGCCCTGAGGCAGATTCTCTCTTTCACTGTTTAACCCAGTAGTTTAATTACTGTGTGGGTTCAAAAAAATCCAAAACCTACCCTAAAAAATCCTGTATGCCAAACCTTTGTAATATTTAGCCTCTGAAAAAAGAGATGCTGTGGAGAGATGAGCTGGGAGTAGGATTTCTGTTTGAGAAGAAAGGGAAGGACACATCGCCATCGCCTCGAGCGTCCCTGTTATATGCCTGGTTTCCCTCTTCCAGGGGGATGCTGGGTGTGGGATCTCGTGGCTGGGCCCAGGAACTGCCATCGTGGCACAGGCACGGTGACCAAAGCATGACCCAGCAAATCGGCTGCACTGGGTCCCTCTGAAGCCAGGCTAGTGCATGGAGAACCATGATGAATTCATGACTAAGAGATTGAATCCTAGCACTTGTGCTGTAAAATACACTGCTGGGTGATTGAGGGAGGATGCAGTGCAATCCGTTGTGTATTACCAAATGCATCACTTGTAACGTACATCAGCCCCCACACACACATGTACGTCTGACGTAGTCGTCAGATCCTGCACCGATGTTCTTTCAAAGAGTTTGGGAGACGGGATGTTGTAAGTGTGGGGTTTGAAATACTAAAGCTACCAGCTGCTGAACTCGCAGAAAAGAATACAGTTATTCTGTTTGCTTCCCTGCTAGTAGTTAAAAAGTAATGAATCCTTTTATGCTTTCTTTACATAATAGGCTCCAGCCAGAAAACTGGATGTTTCCTCGTCAATAAAATAAAAAAGAAATTCCCAATATTAAAGGAACAAAGATGAAATTGAGCAAGTCTTATGTTATTGTGGTTAACAGTCAATAAGGAAAACCAGAGTTTTGTTCTGCTGACTTAAAAAAGCATTAAGCTGTAAATATCTAGCTCAGTTCTATTTCAGTGTTGGATTTTTTTTCCCCTTTAAATTTAATTCATGACAAAATTCCCTCCCAAAGATTTTGGTGTTAGTTTGCTTCTCTCCCTTCCTTTTTCAAAACATCAGCAATTTACATATAAAGACTTCATCTTCCTGAAATTTACAAAGTTTAGTGGAAGCAGTGATTTTTCATATGATAAAGTAATTCTGGGGCTGCTGCACAGTGAAGAGGGGATTTCGATGCTCATGGAACTCAGTCAAAGAATAGGAGTGCAGTGTCTGAGGTTTATGTTTGTGTGGGCAGAATGGGTAGTGGGGTGGTTGCAGGAAGGATGTCATGGCTGCAACTTCCCTGGGAAACCTGAGGTTCAGTGACTGGTGATGAGACAAATACTTCTGAGCATGCTTAAAATACCTGAGCCAGCATACAACATGGCCTCCCTCTGCTGACTTATTATCAGACAGTGTTTTTAAGGAGTTTTTTTTTTTGACATGTCTGAAGATGTTCTATGACAAATGCTTGTCTTGGGTGGGAGAGCCCAGCAATTCTTCCCTTGCACTCAGGAACACAGCTCCCAGGCAATTTTACTTCTAGGCGGGAAGAGATTCAGGCATGCAAGCTGGAGCCAAAGGCTGCAAATCCAGCATGGCAGAGGTAACATGTTAGGAAGAATAACATATCCAAATAATTCTGAGCGGTTTATAGGCAAGCAGAGTTGGACACACACATAAACTTGAGTTAGCCTGCAGATCACACTGGTCATTAAATATAGCCATGCTGTAAAGTGTGTGCACACAAATCCACTCTATATATTTTAAGTGCACCAATAAAGACTTTGGTTGCAGTATTTAGAGGAGAAAACTGTTTTCTTCCCCTGAGCCCAAACTGTTCCCAATGAATAATTTGTCCAGTTCTAATGTATAATTAACATCCGAAGGTGGAGGCTGCTGTCGCCTATAAACATTACCATATTTCCATATTCCTACTCTGCAAGTTATCAGTTTTAAAAAAGAAACTGCACATGGACACGCACAGGAGCGAAGCTGGCCCTGTGACCTGGCAGCAGCAAGTGCCACTGGTGACAACATGGTCACCAGAGCCCCTTGCCTCACGGCTGTTCTCATTTGTGGCCTCCCCAGCCTGCCCTTTGCTCCCCACTACCCCCTTCACAGCTTTTGTAAGCCTGCTCTGCTGTCCTTGAAGGCGTATTATCAGCTTACACCAAGTCATAGGTGGCCATGGAAGGAGTGGCACGAAAGTAGCTGCGGATCCCTTCCTGCATGCAAATGGAGGCTAATTGCTTCCTGCTGAAAACTCTCAAGGATCTACCCACAGAAACTGTGGACAGATTTTGGATCGTCTGCAGAAACTTGGTTTGCTATTTGGAGTTCAGATCTGTGAGTTTAGTGCTCCCCTTCCCCCCGCCACTCCTCTTTAATCTAGTTTACTGAACAAATTCTAGAAAATTTTTTCCTGGCTTTTTTGGCTTTTACCATCTGCTAGCATTAATCACTTGATGCCAAATGGTGCCTATCATTCAGGAATAAGCACATCGCAGAGGTCAGCCTTTTCTGGAGCAGGATCAGGGCTGAGGTGTGTGGTGCTCTACCTGACAGGGCAGTCACATGGCAGCTGCCAGCTGACATGGCTGTATTGAGGCCTGTACAGCTGTTAACCAGAGGGAGATGGGAACTGATGCTTGTGGGAGCAGAGTCCTGTGCTCCACACATCAGCCTGATGTAGCAGTGTTCTGGACCAATGGAGGAAATTAATAACACAGCCTTGGTAGCTGAGCCATCCCAGCACACCTGGCAGGTGGGTGGTTATGAAGGAATTCACCTGTATCACCCTGGGCCCGCTGCACTGCTATCAGGGAAGAGTCTTTGTTGCCTTTTGTCTTCCGAGCTGCTTGAAGGAGGCAAACCACAGCATCCTCCCCAGCAAGAGCGTTACTGGGTGAAGGGTGTGACAGCCTGGGGTTGTGGCGCTGCCGGCCGGAGTGCTGCCTGGCTGTGGGAACCTTCACACATCTCTGCACGTGTGTGGGATGGCAGAGCCCACCAGCAGCTCCATCCCCCGTGAGCCCACGCTGTGCTCGCCTCCATCCCCTGCCGCGGGGCTCTCACTCGCACAGCCGCCGGCCGGGGGTGTGGGGTCTCTGCTGTGTTGCAATAACTCTCTTTGCTCTGCGGCGTGCAGCGCATGGGAGCATATGGCTCTGTCGGGTTTGTTTGTTTGTTTTAGGTTTTTTTGTTTCTTTCTATTTTGGTTTACTGTCACAAATAATTTAATTATCCCATGACTTGCCATTTCAGTTATGCATTGTCTCTGTTCCTGTTTGACTTGGGGGCAGCTGTTGAGCTCTCCAGATTTAGGGCTCAAATCTGCTCATCGTTATGTGTGAGCAGAACACAGCCCATCTTGTAAAACTGGCAACTCTGCACAAGGTAGGCATGTGTGAGAGCTGATGTGCTGGGATGCAGCTCACGTCCTGCACTAGTGGATGGGACCAGCTCTTGGCCCCCTTGAGGGACCAGTGGGGCCCAGAAAGGCCTGAGCACACAGTGGGTGTTTGTTAGCAGATAGCAAATGGTGACCCACCTGAAGCACTCATGGGTTGTGAGGTAGGCTGTGGAAATCAGCTCAGAAATTTTTGTTGTTACTCTCAACAAAACCAGCCATGAGTCTTTCCTAATTTGCCTTTTTTTTTTTTTTTCTTCCCCCAGAGCCTTGACAGTCCCTCCTGTTCTCAAAGTTGCTCCTCTTAGATCTGATACCAAGTAGCTTAAAATCAACTTCCCCTTATGCCACCTATATATATGTATCACTGGAGAGGTCAATGAATGAGAGATGGAGATCAAGGAGTTCCCTGAATTCAGCAGCCTGAGGAAAACATCTTTCAATAACACGCTGAGAGTAAATTGTAATTAGTGTTGCGTTGATGACTGACAAATGAAGTGTGGCAGCCCTTGCTCTGAAAATGGAATCAACTCGCCTGTTGGTCCATCGCTTCTTATCGTACTATTGGTGTTCATATTTAGATCTGTGAATCCCAAAAAGTAGCTGTGAATACTTTGCTGGAGACGGATGGATGACCTGTGCCTACAAGCATGTGCCCAGAGGGGAACATTTGTTTGGCTTTTACCTGTGTTATTCTCTCATGCAGTGGATTTAGGAGGCATGTCCTGTGGGAAGACAGGGAAGCAAACAATTCAACAGTATCTCACTGGAACTCTGTAGACATTTATAAGACGTACAGCTGTTTCTCTTTTTAATTTGGAGGAATACAGGCCTCGCAAACAGGGTGGTTGGTTGTTCCTACAAATAAAAGCCCACAGCTCAAAGGCAAAATATTTTGAAGACAATGTACAATAAGAGCCTTTTTTTTAGCCATGTAAAAGCTGTTTTATGAAATTAAGCTGGAAATATCATAAGTGGGAAATGACCACAGAATAAATAGAACCTTTTAGAAAGACAGCAAACATGTGTTATTTATTTTCCTAGTAAATGGAAGTGGCAGATTCAATCAGCAAGAAACATCAGATAGTTATGACCATTTTAATCACATAAAAAAAAGTTCATAAGTTTTGTTTATGGTACATTTAACTTTTTCAGTTTGGGTTGGGGGGGAAGTGAATAAGTCGTATTTACTAGTAAACTAGAGATGAGATGGGACTGTTTCTTCTTATATTGGCAGAAAGGGGACGAGAGGTAGAAGATTGAAGTGTCTGTACCATTACCTTTTGCACTGCATGTACACATCTGGAAAGCATTATGACCCATTGCATCAGAAATATTTTAAAACTATCAAACAGTTCCAAAGCATGTACTGTACCCCATGAAGAGAGACAGCCTTCATGCCTGCCATTTCAGAAGGCTTCTCAACATGCCAAGGAAACCTATTTTATATAGGTCTATCTCTGCTTATATTTGATTGAAAGCTTTAAATTCACGCTCAAAAATGTTAATGCTAGATGTTAATTTTAGAGATGGGACAAAGTAAGGGTTATAAAATAGCCAGCTGAGATTAAATTCCTACATAATGACAAGCTGCTGATATGCCATCAGTAGCTGTAAGAGGAAAGTGGAAGGAGGGACAAGGAAACGTGGCATGGGTCTTGGCTCTGGGGGTGTGTGAGTGTCAACGCTGACCAGAGCCAACACAGTGTTTGTTTGCCTCTCCCTCTATTTTGGAAGTCGTGCATCTCAAGTAGAAACATGCCACATGGACTTGTGCATTATAAAGAAAATAGTCATAAACAGATGTGTTGATATCTTGATCTTCCAATATCTTGATCTTCTCAGTGTTCTTATTGTTGATGTGTGTCCCTTTGTCAACCCTGGCACATTGTCCTCTTTCACTCTGTGTGTGTGGTCTGGAAGAGCTGGACAACTCCAACTGCTCAGCAAGAAAGGTTAATTTTCCTCTTGGCAAATGTTCTATTATAGTGAGAGGGGGGAGGCTTGTGTTTGAGGGACAGAGAAGGAAAACATACAAGCAACATAAATACAAGGGAATATTAACTGTGTGTGGAATGGACTGACTGTGTGCTTCGTGGCTACCATATGTGCTGATAGTGTCATCTTGCTTTGGGCTGTAATGTTGTAATAGTTGTACTAGAGATGAAAATTTTATACTTGGGATGAAATGTGTGTACGGTAAGAGGTGTCCCTGACATTACATGTTAAATAAAAGGAAGCAATGAGTAGAAGCATGAGTGTAATTTCTATCCTCGTTCAGATATCTCTGCTTTTTGGTCAAACACAGGTGTTTTCTTTAGAGACAGCAGTAGATATAAAGCAAGTCCATATCCTTGGGATATCAGCTGTATTGCCTTTTACAAAACAGTGAATCAAAAGATTCACAAATCTTTAAATTCACTGCTCAGAGAAGAAACAAAAGCTCAGGGAAATTCGTCTGAGGGAAGAGAGAGGAGTTAGCGGTAGGACAGCAGAGAAGGAATAACACTCAGGAAAGATTTAGGAGGAATTTGGGTTCAGAGTTAAGGAGCAGCAACATTCTTCATGCATTCTTCACCTTAAGAATTGTTGCAGGCAGGCAGCACAACTGTTGCCTCCCTGTTCTCCTCCATCTCAGTTGCTTCCAGCTGAAGAATAAAAACTTGTTAGATCTGGTCTGATAGTCCAGGGATTTGCCTGCGGTACAAGACATGATTGAGGCTTGACAATGTCCAGAGTATAACTGCCTTGTACCTGGGGTGCCCCAGGATCCCACTTTAGTTGCACAAACAACTAGGAAACTGGGTGGAGGACACAGCATAATGCTTCTCACCTCTTGTGATCTTGTTGACTCTTATCAAGTGGAGATAGCATATGCATTAAACTAAGAATTGGTTGTTTCTAGTGACAGGTCTTCAGAAAATACCCATTGCTTAATTGCCCCATGTCTATCAATGAACTCAGTGTAAAACACAGGGAGCAAGTGGAGAGGTTGATCTGAAGATGACAATAAAACGTGTCCTTCATAGGGAGGTGTTGATCTGATAAAGAGCTGTTTAGAGTTGAAGATGTCTTCAGCAGTGTGCTGAAAATTGTCGGTCCCATAGCATTGTTTCTGAGATATGGGCCGTAGTTCAGTGTCAGGTTAGCTTTAATAGCCTCTGGTAGTTGTTAAACCAGTCTGGCTTTACCCAGTAGTGGGTGATTCCCAGTATGCTTCCTACCGGCAGAGTAGTGGGGCTCAGGTTGGAGGCAAGTGCTTGGGTTGGAAGAATGGTCCACAGCATGGGCAGACATCACTGACTCTGTATAAGCTCAGCAGTCATGGAATCAGGAAAAAAGGAATTTAAAAAAAGAAGAAAATAGAAGAAAAAAATTAGGAAAAAAAAAAAAGTAAGAGTCATCATGAATTTTCTCAGATTCAGTTCCATTATGAAAACTAAGTATCTTTGACAGAAATAAATGTCTATGTAATATAACTAGATCAGCACACTAATGCCATGGACTGTCTGGATGAAGGATAAATTCTAGCTAGTTTATAACCAATGATCTAGCCACCTTGTAGTGAGAGTTTTGGTACTTGTCGAGCAAGATGATTTAGTAAGAGACTTGGAGATTTTAAGGGAAACCTTTTGCTGTTGGGTTTGGTCTTAGGCTGAAGGTGTGGTTATGTTCTTGGGGAGTGGGTACAAGAGCCTGAAAAGAACTCTTGTAATCAAATTAAATGCAATTTCTTGGTTTCACTTTCTAGCTGAGTAGGGGGGAAGAGATTATAATTTCTTAAATATGGTGCTCCAATCTTGGGAAGATCTTGGGGGTGAGAAGGATAAAGATGTTTTCTTGTTAGAAGTCCCCAGATGCACAGCATTCAGGTTTACTTTTCTGAGGGCAAATAGAGCCATAAATCTTTCAAATAAGTACACAACACACATTTTGGCTTTTAGAAATCTATACAACATCATACTATTCCTTTTGCCTTTGCTTTAAAATATTGTCTGCGAACAAAGTCACAGAAAGGGCTAATAACTGGGTAAAACTGCAAAACTTCTATGTTTTGTTTGAACTGTGTGTCCCTAAATGTGTATTTACAGTGTGGAAGAAAACTATTGCCAAAAGCACAGTAGCTATACTTCAGGTCTAAGGCTATTGTTTAAATTCTGACTGCCCCTTGATGGTGTGTGTTAGGTTTATGAAACCTGTTGGGTGGGCTCTCTTGCAGACAGAAGTCAGGAGGCTGCTGAGCTTTGGGGTCTTGCTGCGTTTGTGTATATCTGATATTGGGTTTGCATATATGTGGTGCTGTGTCATTGAGTGATGACAGCCACGTTGTGTTAGGTGATATTGAGAAGGTGGATGAGTGGTTGGCAAGGGAAAAGATGTGGGGGAGCAGTGGCTGCTGCATCCCTGGGCTCCACCATTGGTCTGTGGCATCAGCCTGCTCTGAGTGAAAGCGGTGCAAGTTCCTCCACTTCACCTGTCACCTCGAATTGTCCTTGGTGAGAAAGCATGGACAAGTAAACACAGGCATGGTCTCCTCTGGCCCCTCAGCAGGTTCAGTGTTGCATCTGTCAGAGATTTGGGGGTTTCTGGGCTCCCCAGAAGGTACACTCGCTCATCAGCAAAAATCCTTCTGTCAGAGGAAGACTTGCATCACCTAAGAAATGTGACATGTTGCTGTATTTGTATGGATCTGCTCCCTTTCCCAAAGGCTGGATTTGGGCGACAGCCTTTATTGGAAGGTCATGACTCCCATCGCTTTGCAGGGACCTAGAATCAACGCCCCAGGAAGAGATGGAAAGAAGGTAGAGCAAGATTTTAATGTGCTAGGAGAAACATGTTTCTCCTCTTTTGAAACGCCAAAATGCTGAAACACAGGCACTCCAGCAACAGCAGCCTCAGCGCTGGTGCTTAGGATGGGGCTGCTGACTGTCCCAGTTCTCTCTCATGCATGTACATGTTCTATCTCTAAATGTACATATACATATTTAGCTCAAAATAAACAATGCCACACAGCTGCTGAGTCAGAGGCTGGGCCCTGTCCGGGAGTCCACAGCTTGGCATTGCTTCTGTTCCCTCAGAGGATTTCCAACGTAATTTAACCTTGAGCTTGATTAAGACCTTGGTTTTCAGTAGCCAAATAAAGGCTTATAATAATCTGAAAGACAAAAACAAAGAAGTCATAATGCTGTGTGTGAGAAAAGCAGAGAGCAAGGGTCACATGGCAGGAGGAATAGCTACCATTAGTTACACTGCAGTACAGCCTCACATGTGGCTCTGCAGTGGATCCTGGGCATGATGCTGCTGCTTCCAGTGCAACCAGCATGTAACAACAAAGTCATGCAACAGATGATGCCCTTTTCCTCTGACCCCTGATGTTTTGTATAAAAAAGGAGCATCCATGACACAACAAACATTAAAGTAGTTTAAGTTACACTGTGGAAATGTTGCACCACACCAGTGAGCAACCTCAAGGCAGGTTCTGTTTCCTGCCAGCCATGTCATGCCATCCCAGCTGGGGGACAGCCCTCAAAGGGTGCTTTTTGTGCTGAATTTTGGTCAGGAAAATGGCAAACTCAGCCCCTAGAGAGATGGAAAATTGTCTACTCCTGACCCATGTGCAGGCAATATCTCTGCATCAAAGCAGGAGTGACACTGCTGGGCTCGGACGTGGTGGTGGAAAGGTGAAAGTGTGCACACATGCACAGGGGAGGAGCCCCTCACTGCACTTTGGTGAGCAGCCCTGGACTTGGCAGTGTAAAGTAATGTCTGTTCTACATTCAGGACTCTCTCTGCCCCAAACACATACAACTGGGTAATTAAAGTCACCAAAATGTTCTAACATGAAGGTAGTCTGCATTTTGTCAGGAGGGAAAAAAAAACAGCCTTGGCTGCTATGCAATGCTGTGGACAATAGCTGGAAGAAGCCTAGCTCTTTTCTCCCTTGGAAGCAGATCTCCCTCACTAAAATAGACCTTGGCTGTTATATTCTTCCTACAGGATCAGAGAGACAATTTTTAAAAAATATTGTTTTCCAGGATGCTAATTCTCCTTTGCATCTGAGGGGTCATTTGTGCCTGCTCACTGTTGCCCTATGCCAGCAACATCTTTGGGCTGTTGTGGCCTTGGGGTGGGTGGCAGAGAGAGACAGGTGCCATGCCACAGGCTGTCCTTGTGGGAGCAAGGTGGGATGCTTCCCTGCCAAGATGAGCTGGGATTGGGTATGGCATCTATGGCAGCAGTGGTGTCTCTTCCCTTGTAAAACAAAGACCTAACCCTTGTACATCTATGGGTGGCAGAGTCCCAGCACAGGACTGGTTACCAGCTGTGGGGAGCAGGAGGGCTAATGGCAACTCTCCACCATATGGGAGTGATTAAAGAAAGAATTGTACTGGATAGATCCCAGATGAGTTAACTTAATAAAGTTGTGGCCTAATTAAACCACATCCCTTGCATCTTATCTGTCTTCCTGCATGTCCAGAGCAGTGCCCAAAGATGCTGTGTTTTGCTACTGAGCATTCACCTTGTGCTGCAGCCCAATATCTGCTACCTGCACCCTGGTCACTGTGCAGCACTAATGAAATTGGGGGGGATATAATCTGATTTCAGGTTCTCGCTACCTGCAGTCATTACACACTGGTCAAGTGCTTGCAGGGTTATCTCTTCCTATAAATAGGGAGGCAGATGCATGCAACTCTTTCAAACATGGCTATTTCTATTAAATATATCAAATTAACCTTGAGCAGTACGGAGATCTAAGAGCCGGGAACAAAACTCATCATGTAAAAGGCACATGAAGTCTTCAGTAATGAAGTGAAATGGTTGTGAGTTTAAAGGGGTCTCCTGCTCACCCAGCACTTCAGGAGGTTTATTACTACCCAGCCTCTCCGTGGCCAGGCTGGAGATGTCACCTGAAGGTGACAAATCTGTGTCTAGTACAAGTTAAACAGGGGAAGTGGCATTAGGGGGCACTCAGCAGGGTGGTTTTGTAAGTGAAGTCTCACACCTGCACCTGTAGTCACTACTCAGTAGGTGCAGAAGCTGCCGATGTGGTTTGCTGTCAGTAGATGTGAATTTTAATGCAGTTTTGTAAAAGCCAGAGCCAGAGTGTGTCTGGGGCTGCAGAAACAGCCCTGTGGGCTCTCCTTGGCCCTGCTGGAGGAGTAGATGGGGTCCAGGGCAGGGAACTGGGGTGACAGTGTCAGGAGCAGCACTCTTGGCACGTCCATTGATGCCTTTGTGTGCCAGCACTAGACAGGCTGCCCACACACTGCTCCTCAGCATGGAGCTGACACCAGACAGCTTGAGGAACTGCCACTACCCAGATGTCAAAAAGAAAGGAAAAAACCTTTTGCCCTACTTGTTTTTAGGGAAACTAACTAATGGGGACCTGTAAAATACCATCACTAACACAAGTGGAAATCCTCTAGTGGGAATTTGTGACTGGCTTATAAGAAGAGAAATAAAAGCTTCTTTTGAGTGAGAGCACAGGTCTGCAGCCAGGACCAGGCAGAGTGGTTACTTCTTACTTGGCACCGTGGTCATGGCTATATTTCTGACTCCTAGCTCACACACAACCAGAAAGCCGATCCCCAAAATTACGTGCCATTAAATGACTTGGAAGAAAAAAAAATATACTACTGGGTCCTAATACAAAGTTTTATATTCTGCATATCTGTTCTATGTCTTACTGCAGAAATAAACAGCCCTTAACTGAGAAATCTCTGTGGACAGGAACATAATAGATGAAGGAGAGATGGTTGTATCATTTCACTCAGTTGGTCATTACATGGAATTATAACTGTATTATCAATAAGCCTCAATGTCATTACCTTGCTATACTTGGCAAATGCATGCGTGCACTCCAATAAACATTCTCCATTAGAAATATTGCAGCCCATTAGCTGAGTCTAGTGCCTGAGCTGCTCACCTGACCAGGGGGATACACTGTGCTGCTTCTGCAGCAGCACCAGGGCCCCCCACATACCCACTTCCCGAGGGCTCTGGCCAGGCTTCACCAGGATGTGGGCACAGCAGCCAGCCTCGTTGTAGTGTTTTGCTGAGTCTGAAAATCCTTCTTCAAAAGAAATGTTAGTGCTTGTGTAGCTGTATCAGCATCCACAGACTGTAAGGTAAATCTTCTTGCAAGTTTCAGGATATTTATTTTTAAAGAGCGAATTAATAATAGTTGTTGCCTCCCTAATGAAGATAAGTGTCACAGGAGACTTGGGCTATTGTGTATTTCATGTATATGGTCTCAAATTCTTCCGTATCTCTCTGCAATTTATTTTCACTCAATTAATTTTATTTTATGATAAAGTAAATGGCCCACAGTGCTGATGGGCATTAGCTGTGGAGCTATCACATTATAATACAATCAGGTTAACTCCTAGCACTATGAGTTAACACTCCCATCTGCCACACATGTCCAAAAATGATTATCTTTCTGGAAAAGCACATCTCTAAGTCTGCTAGTAACCTGCAGCTGAGTTATTGTCACAGGTCAGAGGAGCATACACCCTGGGGGGGGGGGCTGCAGCACAAGGCCTGTTTTGCCTCTGAGAAGCACCAGAGTAGGTCGAACATGTTTACCATCCTTTGTAGGATTTTTAAATTTTTAATTGTGATATTCTCAGTGCATTAAACTTCTGTGGGTTTTGAGCAGCAATAGGAAAAGTTGAGTTTCAAAATATCTCAGACTTTCAAAAACAAAACTGATATTTTCTGAAAGTGCATTGGAAAATTGTTACAAGCATTTCTAGAAGAGTAGTTTGCTGGATTTGAGGAAGGACAACATAGGATAATTTTTTTTGCCCTAAATTCCATATAACATATCCACAGTCAGTAGAACCAGTTTTGTTCAGGATGTCAGAGGAGCCTGCCTGCAGCCACGATATGTTTCCCACTCCTCTCCTGGTGACCTTGTCACAGCGATGCCTTGAGTCACTGCAGCTCAGCAAGATGCAGTGTAGTGTGCCTATGGGGCTTCCCAGTATCCAGTGGGAATCAGGGAGGTGTGCTCCTGTAACACGGACTCTGCCCTCTGGCTGTGTTCCCCAACTAAGGAGGTGTCAAAGCACAGCTGAGACCTTCCACATCTTACCCATCATGCTGGTTTTGCTTGAAGAGAGGTTATACTGTTGTTCACTCAGAGGGCTTCAGTTTGAAGAAAATGTGGGTTTGCTCAGAAAAAGGCCAAGTCCTTGGTTTAAAGCCACATGTAAGGCTCAGGGCAAAGCTTATCGTCACGCTTGAAAATTCCCCCAAGCTGGGGGAACATTGCTGCAGCCTTTGCTGTAGCAGCAGCCTGCTCTGTAGCTAGTGCTCTCTGTTCTTGCCCAGGTGGCACAGGGACAGGCACCCAAAAGGAGCACCCCACGTTTGGCTGGGGCAAGGTGGGCACTGCCCTGTGGCTCCTTGCTCCCTCTTTTGGTCGTGGTGCTCTGGGCACAAAGGCACTTGCAGCATGCAGGCAGGATGGGCAGGACCCTTTGGAGGCAGTGGGTGCTTCAGGCAGGTTGGTGAGTGGGAAGACACGTTTTGGTTTGGATGTTGGCAGTTCTGAGCACATCGGGTACTCCAGAGTGAAGAGGCTGGGTTGAATACCAGAAAACCTTGCTAAATGGTGCGATTTGGAGGCGTTGTTTCCTAACCCCAAAAGTACCTGATACCTTCTCTTGCAGTTACTACAACTGGAAACTTTTTTTTTTTCCTCAAAGTTGACTCCAATGCCCGACCTCTGAAAGGCGATGCTTGAGGGAATAACTCTTTAATGATAGTAATAAAAGCTATTTAGTCAATCACATACTCCCAGAGCCTGTGCCGCTGCTTTTCCTGCGAGGAAACCCTTGCAGCCTAGAGCAGTGTGCTGTGTAGAGAATTCACAATCTGCTGATAAAAAAGGAATAATTAAAAATCTTCCCAAATTTTAAATATTAAATCAATGGCAATGTTTGGGTTTCTGGTTTTGCCTACTGAGAGAACAACTTTGAGCGGCGCCTCTTGGGTTGCAGGGAGCATGCCCTTGGGGCGGGCTTGTTCTGGTCGAGGCTGGTTTCACCTCAAGGGAGAGATCTGCTTGGGATGCAGTGCCAGGGCAGCATCCCGCCTTCCCTCGGCATCCATGCCTGCGGCACTGTGAGACACCGTGGCTGCCCTGGGGAGGCACAGGCCAGCAGGGATCTGTGCAGGGGGCTTTGGGCTGAGCAAAATGGCAGTTTTACAGCTTAAGTGCAAACAACTAAGAACACTTTCTGAACAAGCACCCAATAAAATGGTATTATTACATCCTGTGAACAGCTCCAAAATCCTTAACTCGGGGATATCAGCAGCTCCTCAGTGAAACTAAGCTAATAAACAAGTAGATAATTAACAAAGACAAACATGAATCTTGGTACCAGTGACTTCATATTAAGAAAACTTCTGGTTTTAATATTTGGCATGTATGCATGAAATAATTTATTGCTGTTTCAAAGCAATTTCAACTGTTAAACATTCACTGGTTTGCTGAAGGAAATGGTAAAAAAAAATTCTTTCATGTGAACATTAGTTCTTAATTTTAACATTTCCTTATTTTCTATAATGGGATTTGATGTGGCAATAAGCTTTAGGAACAGATCTAAGTGGAAAAATATTGTTAGCAGGTGAAGGTTTCCTTACCGGATCCCTGAACTGTCTGCAGAACAGGATGGTTTCATCAGCAAGCACCCTCTGAAGCACGGAGCTTGGGTGTCAGGAATGATCGCCTCCCTCCTGTGCCCACGCTGAGGGATAGCCTTAGGGATAGCTAAATACATCCATAGCTGACAGGCATGCTCTGCATCCCTGTGCTGCTGCTGCTGCCACCCAGATTTTGGGAAGTATTGATTTACTGAATAAAGTCCATCAACTTATTAATGTGTGTGCAGCTGGGGGACCTGTATATAGAAAAGTGCCGTTCAGTTTGTCCACCCTTGGCAGCCCAAGCCTGGCCACAGGCATCTGGTGAGCCCTGGATCACTTCTGGAGCTAGGAGAAACACTCTTCTTTGCCCGTGGCTTCTACTAGTGGTAACTTTAAGTTTATCAAAAATTGAGTTGTACATAGAAATCAGACATTTTTGCACACACACGAATTCCGTGCCCTGTTATATCTGGTTTATGTTTATGCACTGATTGAAGAAAGAAGATGTTTTTCTTGACAGAACTGTGCAGCTGAGAGATAATATGCAGAAATGTCTCCAAAATACTTCCAGTCTATTTTTATTTTTCAAGCAGTCCTGGATAGTGTCATATTCTCATCTTTAACTCTGAAAAATAAAAAACCTACCCGGGGAGGACCCGTCGCCTGCCTGGTGCCAAGTGCCGCAGAGACCTTGTGCTGCTCCTGCTCGGCACAGGGGCTACAGTGTGACACGCCATGTGGCAGGGAGGTGGCTGTGACGGTGTTGGAGGAGCTTTGGGTGAAAGAAAAATGATTCTGGAGTAGTTTCTAAACAGCTAATGCAATGAGAGCCACAACTAGGACAGGGTGTGCTGCGCTCTCAGTTTGCAAACACCTTGCCAAGTCCCCCTCCCTGCCAAGCACCAGCCTGTGGCTGCCACCCCTTTGCACTCCAGGCACCCTGCAAGCATCGAGCATGGCTCAAGCTCCCTGCCTCATCACAGCTCTGCGCACCTGCATCGGAAAGGTTTGATCTAATGGAGGCATGGAAAAGTGATGATATGGTTTTATTTCCCAACCTTATTTTACTATTAGTGCAGTGAGATATAGAAAGATATGGATAGGCAGGAAAACTGTGGCATACTTTTGAATAGGAAATCTAGCAAATTCTTTGCAGTGAATTTAGTCTCCTGCATTTTTACCAGTCTGGTTTTCACTATTATTGGGCACAATTAAAAATTAGTAAAGCTGAGGTAAGAATTAAAGTTTGTAATTAAATTTTCTCTCCCTACTGAGGTTAGCATGAATTTGATGTTGATTTACAAGGAAAACTCCTTTTTGCAATAATGAGCTTTCGAAGAAGTAGGCAGTAATGCAAAGCATTTGCTAAATTAAAAAGACTGGCAAACCACAGCTTTTTACAGTTAAGGGGCACTTTCTGCTCGGTGCAGGATCAATGGCAGACTCCAATGCTCTCTGCCAGTGCCTGCACGGGCCCTGTGGCCACCAGGCAATGCCCTGGTGGGGCATCAATCTCAGCTCTTAGGGAAGCCCCTGCACGTGGCAGCAGCCAGGGTGGAGGGGAGCAGCAGGAGAGCCCTGTGCATTTATCCATCGGCCTTTGTATGGAAGTTGGATGTGCCTTTGCTCCACTTGCCGCCACTCTTCCCCCGCGCCGCAAAACCGGGGAGGTGGGAGCTGCCCGCCTGCGTGGCGGCTGCCCTACATAAAGCGAGTTCCCAGGCTTGCATCTCATTTCAGTGCAAAAGTCAAACTGAATGACTCATGCCAAATCTTTTTATCTTGTCGCTGCGACTGTCAGCGTAGCAGAACTCCAATATGACTATACTTATTGGAAGGATTATTTTTAAGTACCAAGCATATATTTATATGTGCGTCAATATTTCATCATTTTCAGCTGAATTGATCTACTGGAGCAGAATAGTCCCTCTTTATAATAATCTCCAACATGTTAACTCATTCATCTGGGTAAGCCAACAAGTTCAAGTGAGGCCTCCAATATGTTAATTATTCATACATGAATCTTTTATTTCATCTAGCCTCATCCGCCCCAGACTGCCTTTTCTAGGAAAGCTCTCTGTTGAGAAGAAAGCAACAAATACTGTACGGTGATTTGACGGGGGGGAGAAAATCTTCTGCATATTCCAAATTATAAATTGTCTAGTCTCAGCCTTTTTTCTCTACTGCCATCTATTGTGCAACAAAAAATGCATAGTTCAGCTGCATAAAATCATGAGTTCTGGTTTAAATGAGAAGGGTCATTTGTTGGTGGCTCCTGGGTGCTTGCAGTTGCTTCTGCTCATCAGAGAACCTATTAAGTTAATAAGGAGAAGTTACACAGACCAGGAAGCAATAATTAGGAAGCCTTACGAGCACCTAAGAATATAGATAAGATCTGGTGTTAGAAAGTACGAAATGGGCTGCCCAGGCTTTTCTTGTAAAAATTCCCATAAAGGGGAAGTAGCCCCTGGCTACTTCCTGCATGGGCCAGCCCATGCAGGGCCTCAGGCAGGGTAGGCACAGGTTCCTGTTCCCCTGCTTG
Source organism: Myiozetetes cayanensis (assembly GCF_022539395.1). Lineage (NCBI taxonomy): Eukaryota > Metazoa > Chordata > Aves > Passeriformes > Tyrannidae > Myiozetetes > Myiozetetes cayanensis. The sequence goes on along the minus strand of NW_026088185.1, from coordinate 10,178,139 downwards.
GGGCTTGTCCCCACCCTAGAGGAGCCAAGCAGGGTCCCCTTGTTTACACTTCTGCTCCCCACTCACACTGCACAGCTGCAACCCCTCCAAAGGCCAACTGCTGTCAGTACCTGTGTGGCATCAGGCAATGATCAGAATGGAAATGGACGTTTTCTTCTCTGCTCTCTCCCTCTTATACGCTGCCTCTTCTCTCCAGAGCAGTACTGTGTTTGTGCAGAATGGGTTTGAGCCACTGCAGAGAGCTAAAAGACACTGTTGCTGTCTGTAGTGACTGTACATGTGCAAAAACACCTTCAGAAAGGCATGTGCTATGGGGCAAGTGGTTTTTCTTTGTGGGATTGGTTCAGGTGTATCACAGGTGTTTTGTTGCTTGCTCATACTGGTTTCACACTAACCCTGCTTACTTTACCAGGGTTACTCCTGGTTTACACTGATATGATGGAGGAACTCATGCCCAAGGCCATCCCCAGAGAGCCTGGGTTTTCAAAAACATCATCTGGCTTCGAAACTAGGACCATGAGAGTTTGCCTCAGGGTCTTGCTCCCAGCCCCAGTGGGAAGATGACCAGGACCCATCATGGCAGAATGCAGCAGGCAGCCCTTGCCCTCTCTCCTTGAACTGCTCATGGGATGCTGTACATGCAGCACCCCTGGTGCTGCAGGTTAATGGTGACCACTGGTTCTTAGGGATGCCTACTCCATGTGGGCAAAGACAGACCTAGCAGTAAAGGGAGGATTAGTGGAATCTCAGGGTGAGCCTCTCAGTGGTGCATGGGGGATGCAAGGCTGATGCAGCAGCCGCTGGCCATCCCTCTGTAAGGGCAAGGTCCCTTCCCTTCTGTGGCTCCGTTTGCTTCCAATTTTGTCAGCCATTTCCTGGACAGTAAATTAAAATTGCCCAACAATGAAGCCAGTCAAGTCCTCATTCACTTAGGCTGCCTCTTAAGATGTCCCCATGAAGACGCACTGTCTGCCATCATCTGTGGCACACAAAAGGGAAGCGTGAGGTCACATCCCAGCTACTGACTTAAATGCACTTGTATGGCATCAAAAGCAGTAAATCCACAAAACAGAGAGAATCCAGCAGCAAAATCAAGTACAGGATCACAAGCATTGATGCATGCTTAAAAAGATAAAATCCTAAAAGGTTATGACCAGAATATTTTCAGGTGAAAAAAAGGTCAAAATAATGAAAATTAGGATCAAAGTAATGGAAAGTATATGAGAATTAACAACCATCCTTAATACATCTTTCATGAAAGGCAGCTGAAAGCCAGTTACTGGTGGAGTATATATGACAGAGTATTAAATTGGTTTTGAACACGTGAATGGTGTAATGTGCCGTGGCCCCAGGGCAGAAAGAAATACAGCCACCCCAGCGAGTGCCGTTCCCTCTGCCGAGTGCCGTGGCAGTACCTGTTTTACAACTTCACAAATACTAAAAAGTCATCCATCTATGTCTAAACCAAAATGACATTACATATTTTCTCAGATTTATTAGTAAACTACTAAGTAGTAACATTAAGCTTTTAGAAAAAGATTAACGACACTGTGCAGCGGTAACCTGTCATCTTAATTTAAGGAAAAGAGGCTGAAAATGCTCACTCTTCGTGAGGGAACATGCAAAATCCTTTGCCTAATGGATGTGGAAACGGTATTAGATCCCTCTCGCACCAGGACATTAAAAGCGTGTTATTTGTTCTTTATTTGTTTGTTTTTAAGTTTGGGGCTGTTTTTGTTTGGGGTTTGTTTCACGACGGAGGGACGAGAGCGTGTCGGTCCCTGCCGCTGCGTGTGCCCTCCCCGCCCTCTCCTCCGGCTCCACCAGCCCGGCCCGAGCCCCGGCCCCCTCCCGCTCCCGCTGCCGCCCAGGGCACGGCGGGGACCCGGTCCCCTCAGATCCTTCCCCTCAGCCTGAGAAGCCGCTGCCGCCGGGCCCGCTCCCCCGGCGGGCGAGGGACCGCGTGTCCCACCGCGCCCGCACATCCCGGGGGCCGCCCCTGAGGGGGCACGGGGAGCTGCCTCTGTCCCTGCTCCCTGCCTGGCGGCATCCTCCGAGACTTAGACCGCTGTGTTTAGGCTTCAGGCTGATTCCCTTGCCGCCGTCAAAGGCTATTTAGGCGATGCTGGGAGAACCCAAACCTTTCAGAGAAGTTAAAAGTGCGGATGAGAACAACTGTGTGTATTTATCGACATTACAGCAAACATTAATTATTCCTCTTAGCCTGTGAGGGACAACATCAACGTATATTTTTTACTTCATTTGCTTCTTTCAAGCATTGTAAATGGCAGCTGCTTCAGACTAGGAGCATATGAGAAGCGGTCCCGGTTCCCGCTGGCTGGGATGGAGCTGTGCAGCAGCACCTCACAAGGAGTCTGCCACCAAACCCTCTTTTCACAGGAATCTCATGATTTGCCAAAGCCAATAGATTCCAGTGACATGTGGGTTGTTCTGAACTTGGGCTGGAAAACCTGCCAGCCTCTGCTCAGTGCCTGGTAAACCCTGGAGACAGGGTGCCTGTAGACTTGTCCCTGCCCTGCGGATTGTTCCACCCAGCCAGCTGGGAGCCCCAGAATTACAGTGCCTGCCTGTGTGCTGCCCTGCATGGAGCTACGGGGCAAAGCCCAAAAGGCTCAGCTTTACCTGATTGTTGCCAGCTGAAATGGGCTACTGGTTTTAAAAGGTAATTTGAACTGTAGCCCAGAATTAATTAATATTAACATAGGAATCAAAATGCTGATAGTAACACTGTTGCTTACTATGAATTGGTGTAAATGAAATGGAAGATGCCAAACAGTGGTGAAACAAACCTTATAAAAGCCTTTCAGTCCATTTGAGTGCAGAGGCAGACTGAAGAGAATTGTCCATATTAAGGCTGGACAAAAAATCCTGATTGCTTCCCAGATAAGCAGTCATCAGCATTGTGTCAGTAAAACCACATGTGCTCAGACAGCACATTTGGCACAAAATTCCAAGCCCATTCGTACCTGCATTATTGCCCTAAAATCTCCTAGAAAACCAAGGGGAGAGAGCGCACAAAAATCTCACTAATGATTCAACAATAAAATATAATATAGGTATTGAGTTAATATTGCATTCTGGTCCAAAGCTCATTTGGGTCAAAGTATAATTCCAATAGAATGGGATACAGATTGGATCAGCCCTTAATGAGGTGTCACAAAAGAAGTGTCAGTAAAATATACAGGCCAGCATATATTTTATGGGGAAGATAGTCTGAAGTCAACATTACAATTTACTAATTCAGTAGAACAGCTGGAAAAATAAATTTGTTTAGCTAGAATAGCACATCTATTTATTGAGCCTCCTTCCGAAGCTGTGCACATATCAACAGTAGGATTGGTCTCTAAAACACGGGGGAAGAGAGGAGGGGGATGATGGTGAATTCAAATTGATGCACTACTTATTCCACACTAGTAATTCAATTAATGATTTTATAGACCCTGCGCTGTCTCACATTCTCAGTCGTTCTCAGGCAAATGAGATGAGGAATCAAACAATTAGCCGGGGTTGGCAACAAGGCGGGTTCAGCCTGAGCAAAGTGCTGCACAAGAGCCACCTTTGGTTCCTACCAGAGTGTGGGGCAACAGGGAGATCCTCTTTGGCTTTTGGAGAGGAGGCTGTGTGGCTGCTTTCACACTCTGGCCACCAGAAACTTTGGTCCATTATTCTCACCAATAGTAATGGACCAGTCAGAAGCGACGCAAAACACTTTCATCTTGTTACTCACTTCCATAACCTCTTTTGACAGTGGAAAAACCCTAACTGAGGTTTTCCATACTCAATCTTTGCAGAGGGCTGATGACATAAGGAAATAGTTGTGTGTGATTTCTGAGTTACGACCAAACTTTTGGTCAAAGCTACAGTAAAGCCAGTGCTTGAAACTTGAGATGAATGTAAACTCAATTCAGGAAATCGTTTAGGTACCTGCCTGATTTTAAGCAGCAAAATAGTCCTCCTGAATTCACCTGAATTACTAAAGTGCTTGAAGATAAACATTTGCTGACATCAGGCCCTGAGACCCCCTGGTCTGTGCTGCTCTCAGAGCTGGATGAAGTTAGGGCGAACAAAGTCTCCCGTAAATCCCGCTTTAAATATTTAATTTTGCTCAGGTACTTCATAGTAATACTTGCTGTTCTTCACCAGCAGAACTGCCATTGAGGCGTTATTTTTGTATGCATGTGTGCATGTACACTGCAGGCACCAGTGGTCATCGTGTTCCCTATCCTGCCGTGGCTGATCTGCTGGTGGCTGGGCATGTGGGTGCCTGAGCAGCCCATGCCCTGGCATAGTCTGGAGTAACAACCTTTCTGGATAAGCAGCAGGTGTGCATCACCGAGGCATTCCTCTTTCAATCTTTTATCCCCAACGTTCATCCTATTAGTCATTGTTTTGTTTGCAAACGAACGTCTCTCTGAAGACTTCAAACTGCAGTTTTGCTAACATATCTGACAACTGCTATCCTTGATCTCAAGGGTTCTGTGCACCCAGGTTGCTCAATGTGGGCAGGAATGCCAGCTGGACACACTGCCAGCATTGCTCGTGCCGGGCCAGGGTTGCAGGGAGGGTTGCACCCATGCCTAGTGCTTGCAGGGCATGGCCTCAGCACTCGTGCCTGCTGCTAAGGCACACTCAGTTATTTTCTTCCTATGCAGCAAAACTACCTTTTTTCAGGAGGCCAGTGGAGGTCTCTATATTTTATTCACATAATCCAGACCTTCAGTGTCAGTGCCTGAAACGAATTACTGTTTATATTAGAAACTTAGTTTAATAAATTAAGTCTGGTCTATGAACTGTCAAAGTTCCTATAGTCTGCAATTCATATAGAACAGATGCCTTTTCCATGACTCTTAACTAGAAGTGGCCAACTTGATTGCTTCCTTTTTGCCATTACTACATTCTGTAGGTTTAGTTATCTACTGCCTACAGAGAATTCAAAACAATTTAAAAGGGCATCTGGTATAAAGTACTCTCTGGGAAAAAAAAATCTTTCCATATACAATAACTTTCTGTTTAGGTCAGAGAATTATTCAATAATTGGCACTTGTTTGACTAGACCATTCAGAATCAGTTTGGTTTAGGTTTTCCAATTGTAGGTAGAGTTACAGGGTTGTTTTTTTTTTCTTTCCAAACAAGCAGGTTTGTAAGTCCTAATTTCCAACATATTTGTGGCACTGTTGTGATTAAGACCTAACAACTAATTTTTGTACAAGTAACAAACACATATTTCAAAAGTGCCATAAATAATTCAGTGATTTTTTTTTCCCCCAGATTGTTTATAAATTATAAATTTTCATTTACTCTGTCCTAGTTTTATATAATACTGATAAAAACGAATAGCTAAAAGCAATGGTTTAATTGAAGAATAGAAAACAAGGGTAGGACGGTCAGAACAGACCTCTTTGACTTGCGTTCCAATTTCCCAGTCACCATCATTTAAAAGGCTGGACCCACTAATACAGGCTGTTAGAAGTCCTCACTTCCAATATTTATGTTTTGTGAAGCACTCTTAATGCACAAACAGTTGTCACATGAAAAGTTAATAATGAAGCACATCTATGAGGATGAAAAGAGAGTGGGGCTGATGCTCATTGCATCAGGAGTTGCACGTCCAGCCATTTCCAGGTAATATTTTTTCCGTGTTTGCGCATTAAAACGATTCATCTCAGGACCTCGAGCCTGCCAGCACGGGCACAGGGAGACTCTAGGACTGGGACAAGTCCCCTCAAGGACCACAGGGAACAGCTGCCTGATGAAATTTTCATTGTGCTCCCTGCTAACGTGTTAAGCTTTCGGGACAGGCTATAGCTGTGTCGTGGTTGGAAGTGAGAAACATTTTTCCGTGTTCCTGTGTCTGTCACAGCCTGTGAGATGAAACAGCCACAGAGTAGCCTGAGCTGGGCCACTGCTGCTGCGGATACAGCATTCATTTGGCAGAGATCATTTTGTTAATGGCTGGGCAAGGGTGGCTGACAGTGGGGCTGGGCAGAACCTCTAAACCCCTCGCCCCAACACATTTGAGCCTTACTCAAGGACAGCCTTAGCTGCTGCCAAAAACCTGCCTCTCCAGGCAGGCTTAGCTACATTGCAAACTTGTGTCCCAACATGGGGCTGTGGCCCATGAGTTCCTTGTCTATACCAAGAGGATATTTACCACCAATGGCTGTAGTTAGTGGTTTGTGTGATGATTATTTTCCCAGTTCAAGCTAGCTGTGTCGTGCCACTGAACACAGGTTGTTGTCATCTAGAGCGCCACCAGTGTTGCTGTGCTGTTACTTGCAGCAGCTCTACATGAATTGGGTGTCTGAATGGGATATCAGTCTGGGAAGAAGTTCTTTGCTTTTTGCTCTCCTCTTTGATTAGAAAATCAGAGCAAGACCAGAGGAAGAGAGAAATCTCCAAACTGAAGAGACAATCAGCCTGTCTGGTCTTGTAGCCTGTCCCCACCCATGGCAAAAGCCCTTGATTTAGAGGAAGGTGAGGGGAATTGGGCAATGCCAAGTTTGAAATAAAAGCTAGTGAACCTCTGAAAATGAGCAGTTTTCTCATATCCCAAGGCATGAGAGGTCTCTACCTGTGGCAGTGCACTCTGCCTGTCCCAGTTGGGAGTGAACGCTGTCTGTCCTGACTTGTTTCTTTATAAATCCTCTTTTTCCTTTACCATGAAGCTTTATATTAGTAAATAAAAATCTTTTGATAATGGGGCAAATTTCTGGGAAGGCTGACATATGAAGGAACATGCTGACATCCCCCAACTGTGTCAGCCAGTGAGCAAAACCAGCCTGCAAGACCCAAAGCTTCCCTGTGATGTAGGGATGCTGCTCCGTCCCACTGCAGCTGTGTCAGTTTACACAACTGAGAATAAGGCTCACAGGCCTTGAAAAAACCCAACCAGTCACTCAGTACAAGCAGAGAGAAGGGAATGTATAGGTGGCAGATAAGAGGGGAGCAGGGGCTGCCAGGCCTCTGCAGGAAGCTGTGCTTCATGTCAAGTGATGACCAGCCTTGCAGACAGCCCACCCTGCTCAGGGCCGGGGGATGTGGGGTTTGTTGAAAGCACCGCCAGCTCCCACAGCCCCAGCTGCCACCACCGGCTTGCTGGGCAGCAGTCACGGGCTCAAAAACTCTTTATCGTTCCTGCTTTCGTAATTGATCATGACAACATGGGTAATAATGTTACTCATTACTCATAAAAGTTCTTTCCTCTGTGGAAAACAGAACTGCACAAGGACAGTTGTATATACATCTCTGTGTTTATAGTAAGTACACATATAAATTATGTATACATGTGTAAGTAATATGTAGGAGCATAATTCTCTTTGTGTGGGAGAGAAACATCTCTGTTACTGTGTATGCGTAGACCCAAACTTTTATGCAAATACATTTTGTTGGACATATTAATAACAAGCAGAAATCAGGACTGGGAAACTAGAATGTAAATGGCAGAGCTGAGAGCACATTCTCTGCGTGAAGTACATTGCTGATGCACGGTTTGCTTTCATACAGGAGGATGAACAACCCCAGAGCTAGGGAGCACCAGGAGAGTCTCGTCACTGCACCAGTTTTGGTGCAGCGTCTATTTTATAGAGTAGATGCCCTCCGAACTCATCCCGTTGTAGTTGTTGGCAAAATTCCTGTTGCCTCGGGTTTTTGACAATGTATAGTCATTTCAGGGTTCCCGTAACAAGGGACATGATACTATACAGGGGTCTTAAGTGTGTAATTGTAGGGGTTGATGGTCTGTGCCATGTATGTGTTTGAGTGTGGGTTCAAGCACCCGGCTGAACAAGGCTCAGACTGGCTAATGTCCCTAAGGGGCTGCTGCTTCAGGGAGAGGCTTCTCAGTTTACACAACTGATTTTTTTATTACCTCACAGGCCAAAACAGGCAAGGATCACCTCAAAATTTTACTTCCAAAAGTACTTTCTTCTCTTATGCTTCCTCTTTGATTTCTAATTTAAATCCATGCAGAAACCTGATGTAATTCCCAGCTGTGTTTTTCTTGGCACTTTTAAATTAATTTATTAATCTCAAATTGTTGGGAAGTTGATAATTTTTTTCCTTAGTGCATGTCCTTTTCCTTCTGTAGAAATGACATGACTCCAATCTGCTGGCTATGCCTTTCTCCTTCAGTTATTCTCTTCTGAAACTTTCTTCAGTCTACAATCCTTTTTTTTTTTATTGGCTTGTCTTTTTTTTTGATTTCTACCCTTTATTTTACTGTCTCTTCTCTCCACAATGCTCTAATTATCTTGACTTTCCACAGCCATTTTGCAAGCCACTAGCCAAGGCAATTTCAATATATTTGAGCTTGCCAAAGTATTCTTGGATGGTCCCTGCAATGGAATTATACTGTACTGAACCTAAATCCGACCCGCTGCTACTCTGATTATAGTCCTGCCTGGTCTGCATTGAAAAACCCCAGCACATTTAAAGAGACAGGTTTCCTATTATCTTAAACGGCAGCTGTCATTCTCCCACATTTCTTCTTTTTCTAATTAGTTTAGTGAAGTGCTGTCTGTCAAACCCACTCTTGATGGTGATCTTTGCACTCCTGTCTCCATAAACCATCAAGGGCTTGCTGTGAGCGACTCCATTATACAGAGCTACGAAATGAAACATTTTTTCAGCCAAATCCACATTTTCCTGGTTCATAGACCACTGGTATAAAGGGACTCTTTCCACTGACTTCAGGGTTTTGGATTATGGCCTATTTCTATTTGCCCTAATATGCACAAGCTTTTGTCTAATGTCCCGTGCCATTGTCCTCTGAGACACAGCTTTACCTCTCATGTCTTTCACTTCCAATAAAAAAAACTTCTGCACTGACCCTAGATGACCTCCCGGGGTTGTTCTCCACTCTATTGCGGGACTTGTGTTTTTTCAGCTGTTTTGCCCCAGCTAGAATCACAGGGTGGAAAGTTGGAGAATTTTGCAATGATTCTAAAGGCCCAAGTGAAGCAGTTCCTGTAGTTTATATCCATATGGATACCGTGTTACCTGCAACTGCATCTCTTGCAGTGAGTGTATGAGAAACCAGTGCATGCGATTGCTGGGATCTGATGGAGGCAGGACTGAGGGCCGTTCTTTTGGATACTTGCTGTGGTGGGCAAGCAGTGGGATGGCTCTGCATTGCCCTTGCCACCAAACACAAGAAGAGCACTGTGTGCTGCGCAGGGGAAGGAATGTTCATCCAGCACCCCAAGGCTGCAAACACTGCTCAGCCTCCTGGTGAAGGCCCATGTCTTATAACAGGCAGAACTGCACTGATGTGCTGTTTCACTTCTTTTATTCCAAGTAATTTTTATTTAATAAAGAAAAATAAAAAATCCCAAAATGCACTGGGCAGTAGAAACAAACCTCTTCAATTTAATTTTATTTTTGTGGTTTATCACTGTTACTTCACCTTGCCTTCCTCTCAGCCTCACTCTGTGTACCAACAAGCTCAACGTTATGGCTTGCAGTCACCCTTGAGGTTTCTCCTGTTTTCAGAGTTTGGTATGAGGGCCAAATTTCATGTAAGGAAAGGTAAATCCAGTGATACCTGTTGAGGGGTTCTGTTGGGTTTGAACACCTCTCTAAATATCTGAGTCCTATCAGAAGGCATTTGGCAATGAGCTGTGGGATTCCTGAGGCCTTTGCAATGGTGCTGCTAAACGATGCCTAGTCAACTGCCCATTGAGATTGGTGGGAATGAATTTAGGAGCAAATGAGCATCTCTGAGAGCCCATAGCCTGGGTGTGCTGGGAATAACCTGTATCATGGTCAAAGATGGCAAGGTCTTGGCTTCAGAGTCTTGAGAGAGTTCAGTGTAGGCACTCATACATGCAGTCAGAATGCAAGGATGGTGGACACAGGAGCTACTTTGATTGCTTGTATAAATGAAGGTCTCTGACAATTCATTCTTGTTCCATCTCACTCAGTAAACTCACTTAAGAACAACTTGATTAAAAAAAAATTATACAGCAAGTATTTAGCGCAGGGAGATGCAGTCTCACCTGGCTCTTGCTCCTGGGCAGGGGAGCCCAGGACTGGCTGTAGTCACATGCTTGGGGACTCATAAACATCTCTGAGACAACCTGTTAGAATGAAGAACCAGTACCAGAATGATATTTAAACTGAATTAAATAAAAAGCTGAATTACTTTAGCATAACCTTTGCACATATCTCTCTTTAGGGATGCTAATTCCTTCAAACTTAAAAATCTGTCATTCCCTTTTTGACACTTCCTTCCTCCTTTCTCTCAGAACATACCTTTATTTCTGAAGCTGCTGTACTGACACCTCTACCTTGTTCTCATTTTAAGAGGTTCTAAGCATTAATTGTGAGCCTCCCAGCTATCTTCCTACAGGCTTAAATTATGCAGATCCACAAGCAGTATGTGATCAGAACTATCTAGTCTATGTGATGAGTTCTTGTACAGTCCTGAAGCTGTCTTTCTCCCTTTGATTTCTCAGACACTCTCCTTGTCTGCTGCAAGGACAGGGTAGTTGCTCTACACTGTGCATGGCTGGTGTCTGTGCTCACATATTTTTGCTTGTCCCCAGCTCTTTGATGATGTGCCCAAGGGCTACAGCCATAGGGAAGCCCCCGGCCTCTCTCCAGTCCCATGAGCTGGGAGGGACAGACCTCTTGGTGCTTCTCAATTATTTGCCACCTGCCGTGAAGCTTTTTCAGGCATTGTCTTGGCAATCAATGGCACCTCAGTGTTTTGTAAAAGGATTCTGCATCCCTGTCCCTTGATGGTGTTGTTGAGTCCCTACTTATTCACTTCAAGGTCTCCAGCACCGTCGGAGCGGTGGCGTCAGCAGATCGCAGGTGGCTCAGGTCCTTGGGTCCTTTTCTTTATCCTTGGAAGCCTTGAAAGTTTTCCCCAGGCGGGAGGTGAAGAGCCTGTTAATTTCACACTTCAAAATAATCTTTGCCCTCTATTTCTCATTCTTAGACATGATTGTGTTATCCAGGGAGATGTTTTAGGGACTCAGGAACAATATGGGGCTCCTCCAGCTTTCTCATCCAATGCTTTTATTTCCATTGTCTTGAAGCATTTCTTGCCATTCACAGAAGCCGACCACAATGCCCTGCAGGCTGCTATTCCTCTGGCTCCATGCTTGGAGGCAACCAGCCAGGCAAGCTGGTGGTAAATATCTGAATCTTGGCAATGATAAGATAAATTACTTTCCTGTGCTGCAGAAGGTAGGGGGACAGACCACCTCGGCATGTTTCTGGCGACCTGTGTTACTGAACTCCAGGAAAGAGAGGGAAAAGGAGGGAGACCCTGCTCCTGCCCGCTGGGCACTGGTGCCTTAACAGAGGGGTCGAGTGCTGGGCATGAGTTCAGCAAAGTATGACCCCTCCCACCCCCACCAGCTGGTGGCTTCTCTTTCCATCCCAACCCTCTTATCCAGACAGGTAGAGAAAAACAGGCGGGATTTGCTTACTGCTCTTGCAATTGGTGCTTGCTGCAGTCTGATGCCATCAGAGCAGCCCATTGTCTGAGGGTAGCTCTGTGCCACTGGCACGGTGCCACCTCCTTGCCATGATGATCCTCTGGCACTTCTGTCCTTGGATGCAGGAAGGACCAGGTTTTACTCAGAGAGCCTGGTGATATGAAGAAATTGAAGCATATGAGCATTTGTCACATACCAGATATGGTCACATTTCTAGTTAGATTTTCCCCTACAGTTTTGATTCAGTTTCAGCCAGTTAAAGGTCTTGCTCTCAGCTAATCTCACACTGCAGGTCTTGCACACAGCGACTGGGAGAAAAACAGACTTGCTGAGTTCCAGCACATATTTACTGGTGTACATGGGATTTTTCAGACTAGAGCTTGAAATATTTTTAAATTAGAATTTTTACACTGAAGGATCCAAGAGATGCTGTGGTGAAGTATCCATGTATGTACAAGAGAGAAGGACAAAATCATGGGCTGAGCTTTTCTGGGAAATAATGATCCTGGAAAAGCACTGGGGGAACTGATGTGTTCATGCCAATGCCATGCCACCTGGGGAGGACCTATGCACAGCTTTTGGCTGACACTATCCTCATTTTTTCTTCCTGGTAGAAAAAAAGTCTGTGCATATCTGACATCAAATATGGCCCTTCAATCCTGTGCCATGTGCCCTGGCAGCTCATGGCATGTCAGGCTGCCTCTGACTGAATGTGACCATTCAGACACCACTCCACCTAAGCTGAATTTTTAGGATGACTGAGGGTTCTCCTGCTTCACCCTTCCATTTGTCCCCAAATCCCCACCAGAAGCTCCAAGTACACTGCCCAGTACTAGTGCGGAACAATGGAGTTGTTAGGGGAGGGTCCTTGCTGCAGGCTCAGGAAAGAACAGGATGTTTTAATCTTCTCCTGCAAAGTTTTGCACAAGAACGGGTGTTATGTTTGGCTGCATAGAGGTATCCTGTTCTAAAGAGCTGGTTTTCTTCTTGCCTGAAGGGGAAGGAATGATATCAACCAGATTTGTTGAATGCTAGCAGTTTGGCATGTCGTTGTTGGAATTGTAAACACTTTGTGTCATCAGCCCTCTCCTCTTCTGATGCCTTTGCCTGGATCCTGCATGAGAAGCCCCTTTTCCTTGTTTCTCGATGCTACAAGGACACTGCTAAGAAATCACTGCAGCATTTCTGTCCCAAAGTCCTCACAGCTGCAGAGGCTCCTCTGGCCCCTGGAGCTGCTGCTGTGATGTCCCCAGTAGCACTTCTGTCTTTTTAGGCTGCCCCCTTCCCAATTTCTTTTCTCCTTGCTTATGGCCAGGGGTATTGCTAGCACGTTTTGGTATCTGCTGTTTGGGCTCTCCCGTGCTCTCCTGCGTGGTGGCCGGTCCCTGTGCCCAGGCTGCAGCAGCCAGGCAAGGGCACACGTCCCTGCACTGGTACCCGTTTGTAGGAGTGAACGCGTCTTCCTGAACACTCAGGCAGATAAAAACCGTATGTGTTTTGGATTAGCTTTCCCCAGCTGGTTTTCAGATAGCATTTACCCTTGAGCTGAATGGAATTTGTTTATGCCCTGCCCAGGTTTCCTGTTCCCGTGGGCCCTGACACTGTCGCCTTTCAATACCCCCAGTACCCCCTGTCCCTGGGTCCACAGATCCAGTCCCTGAGGGGCTTTATAAAATACTGCAAACTCAATCACCCCAAACCACCCATCACTTCAGAAAGCCCTGGGCCCTACCACCCCATAGCACTGGCAGTGCCCTCCCATTCCCAGCGTGTCAGTGCACAGGCAGCTGCATCCAGCTGGTCCATTGGGGTTTTGTCTCCAGCTCTGCCTGTTTCTTGCAGTCCCCTGCTGCTCTGCACCCAAAATGTTCTGTCCATGGCCTGACTGAGGCTGGTCTAGCAGCTGGTGAACCTCAGCACAGACCAAGCTACACATGGCAGAGCAGGATTTTGGGGTAGGATGAGCATCCTGCTCCCCACTACCTGCTGATGAGGCAGCAGCTGCCCACCTCCTGCCCAGCTGAGGCCTTGAGGGATCTAAGCTGGCCATTCCCAGATGTAGGAGCAGCCCATGAGCCATACAGGGAATTGCACAGGTCTAGTTATCAGATTGGAAATTTATGATGCCAACATCAAAGAGAAGGAGACCATGGTGAGAGTGTGGGTTTTCACAAATGCACAGGCAGCAGGATTGACCTGACCTGCCAACTCTCCCTGCAGCAGGAACCACTTAGCAAATCGGGTCAGGTCCTGCTTTCAAATGTCAAAACTTTCTCACAAGTCAGTAACCTGCTTTGTATTCTGACTTTAAAATGTCTATTTGCCTCTATCTTTGTGAGAGCCACTTTTGCAAAATTAGGCATCAGGGCAATGTACTGTGGGAATTTTGATTTAGTATCTTTGATTTTACCAGTTAAATGAAGACTGTGGTGAATTCACAATGCAGTAACTCATGCTACCTGGTGGCTTGGTGGCAGCTGTGTTAACTGGGGGACAGGCAACCCTTGCTGAAGAGCCCATCTGGATACAGGCTGGCTTTGTTTGGGAGAGGTTAAGTGCACTCCAGCGCTGACAATCACAATGTGAGAGGCTCTCAGGAGACAGCAGCCATGCAGTGCCTGTGTGGGAGGGAGGGGAACTGCCTTGCACAGGAGAGACAGCCAGCCTTCCTTAAAACTGAGCGCCGGAGAGATGATCATCTCCACTTGGCAAGCAATTGCTCATGCTCGTGTCTCTCGTACTCAGGGAAAGCCTCTTTCCTTCAGCTGGAGGGCCAAAATTGTGCTCTGGTTGCAGGGAGCTGAGGAGCAAAGCATTGTATGGGTTCAGGAATTCCTTCCCAGTTCCTGGTGCATGCTGCACCCGCGCTTGGGTAGCACTGCTACATCATTTACACTTTAACTCCATCAGTTACAGTAAATACTTTGTACTTTCATCTCAGCATTTTGAACAACTAGGGAGGCACCACTACTCTACCAGCAGCACTGAGGGCTGTCTGCCTCTGATTCCTGCTGTGGTACCCAAACCCTTGGTCTCAGTTTCAGTGAGGAAAGGCTGTTCCATGAAGCACACCAGTATCAGGAGAGCTGAAGCTCATCGTTTAAGAGAGCTTATTAACACAAGACTCAGATGTTTAGTCTTCTCTCCACTGAGGTTTTAAAAAAAATGTTTTCTAAATATTGTTGCATGCCATAAGGTCTTTCCCCCACTGCCAGTCGCTTCTCCAGTGCTTGGATGGGAGTCATGAATTCACTGGCAGGCTGTGCAGCAAACCGCCGCTTCCAGCTCCTGCCACCCATCAACCGGCCCCTATTAGAAGAGATATGGCAAGTGGTTTATTTGCTGCCCATATGGTAGTCCTTATGGGATGGATGTCAGGGGAGACCAATGCCTGCCAAGGGGTTGGCCCCCTCTGCAGGCATCACCCTGACACCCTCTCCCCATTAGAAGCCTGCCTGTGCTGAGACTCCACTCCCCCTGGCACCTCCCTTCTGCCCTTCCTCGTCTTTGACATAAAACTAGGGGCTGTGGGGTAAATCCCATCAAAATTATGACCTGCTGGGGCTCTGCTCCCCTTTGGGTTTCCTCATCTGCAGATCATTGCTGTTGACCGGCCACCAGCATGGACCCTCCGTTAACCCCCTTCTCCCAACTTGTTTTCTTTGGAGAGGCCGTGGCTCCTGCGGTTGCTGACAAAGTTTCTTTGTAAGCGTCCCGTGGGCTGTTGGTGCCTCCTTCCCCCGGCCAGCCAGCAAGGAGGGCTATCACTAATGTGTGTCATTCATCAAAGCAAAATTACATGTGTCCCAAAAAAAGGACAGCATGCAGACAAATTACAGCATGCAGCAAATTGCTTAGCTGCAGAGGAAAAAAAATACAGCCCTCTGTTTTTCTCTCCTCCCAGAGGTAGGTGTTTAATTCAACATATTAACACTGAGAAATCTAATTATAGCTGCAGGACAGGGGAAACCCAATTGCAGCACAGCACAGCTTTTGCCTCAGCCAGTGGGTGTGGTGTGGCCAAGCTGTGCCACATCCCAGAAGGGTCAGCCCGTGGCCTGTGCCGCACTGGCCAGGCGAGCCCCCCACACTGCACCAGGGACCTGGCATGGGGAGCAGCCCTGAGGCCACGCTGCAGCACACCAAAGCACCTGGGGCCACAGGGGAGAGGAGATGTCTGGGCAGAGTGGTATGCTCAGGCCAATTTTTTTATAATTTTTAAGGGTCAGAGGTTTAGGATATGTTTTTAAGTACCTTCCTACATTGAGGGACACTTCCTTTCTCTCTGGCTGCAGCTGTGCTGCTCTGGTGTGAGCTGGAACTGAGGCTGGGGAGAAGGGCTGGCCACGTTGGTGAGCAGCTGGTGCTAGAGAAAGGGGGGCTGGAAGGGGAATCCCAAGCCAAGTGTCAGCCACATGCCCTGGGAGCCAGCAGTCCTCCCAGAACCCTGGGGCAGAGCATAAGTCTGGTATGTCCCTGGCATAGCACCCAGCACAGCTCCTATGTCTCCAGAGGGAAGGGTGAAAGAGGCCTGGCCCTCAGTCACCCTTGGTTCCCACCTGGCTGCCCCTTCAAGAGCACCTGGCAGAGGTCTGCTCCCTGGATTTTACCTTTCGTATTGCAAAAGCCCCTCTTCCATAGTTAATTGATTTTCATTAAACACGGTCTTTTCATCTACTTGTTTATATTCTTCACTACTTTACAAATCTGATCTGACATCTGATTTACAGATTTTAGAAATTAACCTTCGTCCAGTGTTTCTGTTTCAAGGTATCTCTGTTTATTTACATTTCTGTCAAGTGCCTTGCAATAGGAGTGAGTTCTACTTTTGGCTAGCAGAGGAGCCCATTGTTTTCCGTGGAAAACACTTTTGCCAGTGGGGTAGAACTGAATGGGTAACTGTGGGTCAGAATGTAACACCTTCACTGGAGCTCAGCAGCACTGGGCTGTAAGGCATCACAGATGGCTGGGCTGCAGTGCAGCCCCAAGGCAGCTTGGGCATCCAAGATACCTGCCAGGAAGAGGGAGCTAATGACAGATCCCCCTGCCCCAGCTGGACTCTGCACCCTCAGAGCTCTCCGGCAAAGCTGCACCCTGGCACTTCAGTTTGGTTTGCCACAGCAACCTGTGTGCTCCTCAATCAAGCAGAGAACAACTGACTGCAGGAATAGGTATTCTGTATTTCTCAAGCAGCAGCTAACCTGGCAATGACATTATTTTCTTATTTGTGAAGGACAGTGTATGCATTATTACCAAGGTACCTCAGAAATAATGGTCTCTGGCTCACTCCACATTCAAGAGCTACTGTCTTTTACAAAGCATCATGCAAAGGGCAAGAGTAGCTTCTCCTGTAGCGGCTGCTGTAGACCCTGCAAAGGAAAATAAAACAAACCACAATTCTTTATCAGAATGCAGAAAAAGAAAACAAAGAGGGGGGGAAGATGAGGGCACGGTGCACCAAGGATTACAGGTAATTTTGGAGTGGCCTCAAAATAATTGCTCCCGTTTTCCCTGGTGATTGTGGTGCTGCAGGCAGGAGGGGAGTCAGGGAGTGAGAACTGGTGGGTAGTACCACACAGAGGCAGCAATTCCCACATCCATACTGGCAGCAACAGCACACACCTCGCAGTGCTCAACCACCACACCGGGTAACAGAGAGTAAAACACCCAGGCCTGAAAAATAGCAAACATATTTTTCCAGAAATAACGTTGAAGGCTAAATGTAAATGCTATAAAATGTAGCGTGGTATTACCAAAAGTGGTTGGTGTCAGAATAATGTTGTTTGTTTATTTAGTGAATCATTTTTCCAAAGCAATGTCATCCATTCCCTTTCATACAACACCCTGTCGGAAATTACGAGATAAACAGGTGATGATGGGAACTGGTACAGGAGCTGCAAGGTGGGCAAGGGCAGTGAGCAGAGCAGAGATGGTGACTCTCAGAGCAAAGACTATATACATTTTATTGGGATGTGTAGCATGAGAGGGTGGTAACTTGCCCAGTTTCTTAAGCGCCCTTCTTGGGACTGGACCATCTCTGTATTTTAGCCATTTACCTTGAAAATGTTCTGATAAAATTTGCTAGGAGGGCAGAGTGGGATGTGGTACTGGAACAGCTGGATGGCCACAGGCAGACTGCTGCCTGGAAGGGAAAGCAATGGTCATGCACTTGGGAACTCTGAATTACTTCTGTTGTTAGCTGGGAGTGCATTGGTCAGGAAGTACATAAGTGCTGAAAGACTCAACTGAATTCATCAAGCTCTGGGTAAACCGTGAGCCTCAGCTGGGACGTGGCTATGGAAAGAAGAAAGGTAGGGATGGGGTGTGTTGGTCCGGCAGCCCCAGCAGAATCAGCACCAAGCAGCACCATGCAGTTTGTGTCCAGGTGGCAGATAATCTTCCACCTTCCCAGTGAAATTGTGGGTGGCTCTTACCACCGCAAATGAGCCTGACCTCAGAACAACCTCAACCCTTCCTCACCTTTGGCTGCTCTCACTGTCAAACCACATTAGAACCAAATGGCAGGGGGGAGAAAGAGCCATAACCTGCAATAACCAACCTGAAATAGCCCAGAGGACCTGTTGCTGACCTCACGGGCTTCCTGTGAGTGTCTCTCTCCTGCTTTAGCGTGGGTGGAGGCCAATGCTGATAGCCCTATGTGCCACCTGCACCCCTGGGCGCCCCAAGGCACTGCCTCATCAGCAGGGTTTTGGAAAGCGGTGCATCCAAATGCTTCCTGTGACAGGGTGATTAGGGACCTACTGGCTAAGCTTATGTGCCCCCAAAGGCCAGGTCAGCATTTGGTTGCCCTGTGGTTACAAACCCAGCCCTTGACCTTCCCGCCATCTGCTGTCCGGCCTTGCTGTAATAGAGGGGTTTCTATTCTTGCTGAGCTGAGTCCACTGGCACTTACCCATCCTGTAAACAAAACCAACCCTCTGGATTTCAGCAGACATCAAGGATGTAATTTAGTTTCTTAACAGCCTCGCTGAGGCTATTTCGGTATACGTGCTCCAATGGTGGCACGGCGCTCCCTGCTGCCTTGGCCAGTGATTGGTGCAAGGGACAGCAGGATCTGAGCCCTGCAGGACATGCTGATGGTCAGAGATTTCAGCTGCAGGAGTCTTGCTTCATTACAATTATCTCACTTGGATGATCTCCTTACCTTCTTTTGCAGTTGCTGTAAGGCCATCATACCAAGCCCAAGCATATTGGTATTTCATGTCCCTCTGAAAAGTGAGGGCAGGAGGTGGAAAGCCCTGTTTTCCTCTCAGCCAGGTTTTCCCCACAGCAGTGTCCTGTTGGTGGTTTAACTGCAGCCCAAGCCCTGAACATTTTTTCTGTGCTGGCTGTACTTTGACATGGTGTTGCTACATGGCATATTCCTGGTCTCGGTGATAATGCACTTTAAATCACTATTTGAAAACAACAAATAGGATGCACTTTGTTTTGAGGCATTTGCATTAGTTTGGTTTTGGTCTGCAGAGCAATTCACGTGACTGTCAGAGCAGTGGGACAGAAGGACGTAACCAGGAATATATCTCTTTTGGGTACTTTTTAAAAGCAGCCAGGTGGCTGTAAAGGGAGTCTTTCCTCTTCATAAAATATTAGAGGCAAAAATTAATATCTTGTCTGCATTTTATATCTCAGTTGCTCCCTCTCCCTTCCACTGACCATGAACTGTGCAGCTTATTTATGTGCAGCCGCTAGGATTTTGTCAGTTCAGGCACCCTTCGGGAAACTGTTCACTGCCATAAATCCAAAGGCTCTGGCAGAAGTATCATGTAATCAGATGAAATGCCATCACCTGCATCCCAAGGCTGCCATGGTGTTGCTGTCTTGGTCCCAGCATGCCATGTGGCCCTTGCCACATCCAGGCAAGGAGGCAGGAGCCTGGGTTTTGGATGAGTAGTGAGCTCCTCAGCTCTCCTCCCTCTGTGCCAAGATGCAGCCTGCCAGCACCCACCCAGCTGCACACTCCAGCATCTGTGTCTGAGTCCCCCTGTGCTGACCATGGGCAGACTACTCAAAAGTGAGGCAAAAATTTGCTGTCCTGGCTGCCTGGGCACTCCTGTTTGTTCTACCTTCAAGCTCTCCTGTTTGCAGGGCATTATTAATGTGAACAGTGGGGTTTGTCCATGGAATCCTTTTCACTGTGTCCTCCTTCAGCCCTGCATCTTCAGGGACAACTGACACAACATGACATTTGAGTGAGGGATGTGGCAAGTTCCCCTCTACAGTGATTCCTGTCTCGTCAGCAGCCAGGGACATCAAGTCAATGTATTAAAACTTCAGCCCTCTGTAACACTCATTCAGTAGAAACTAAGCCATTTTCCTCAGTGTTTGCAACTCTCCATACGTGTGCAAACTCATTCAAAACCTAAATTCTTCCTCTGAATTAAATTGTCTGCCTCCCACTCAGGCAGATACATTAGCACTGCGTAACATCAGCTCAGCTCTCTGTATAACATATGAATAAGTCTTTGAAATTTTATATTCTGCCCTGCAGCATTTATCTCGTATTTTGATCCTGATTTTTCTCTGCCAAAATGCTTACTGGTCTCTTCAAGTGCCTTGATGGTTTACTTGCTTCTAATTTAGGGTTCATTTGGGACTTGCCAATTTTTTGATTGTTCGGTAACAGTTTGTTCACTTACTAATATACATTCTCAAGCCACAGATTATAATGAATTTCTGGATTTGGTAAAGAAAGTGACAAGTGATTTTTTTCACATTTTATAATGTGTAGATGTAGTAGTTTATACTCCTGAAGGAGATCTTAATCACCATTTTAATTCTCTATTGAAAAGAAAAAAAATGTTATTTTTCTTTAGAAGCAAAAGAGGGTTCAGGGGTAATTTTGAGACTAGGGTATAATAAGACACATCAATTATTTAAAATTTTAAAAAAACTATATTGGCTAGAAAAATTTGTGTTGATACAATATAATACTCCAAAATTAGTGGAGATCTGATGCGTGCCACAGAGCAGTAGACTGAAACATGGTGCTTAAAAATAATGCCTTATACTTTCAGTAAATTGCCTAATATATTGCCTTTGTGACTTTTCTCATGAGCAGTTTGAATTCCCAGCAACCCTTAAAGGCCAAGAGATAGCTTCTTGGAGGCCAGGAGGGGAGGAGGGCTCTGCTGGCCCCTGAGCCATGGCAGAGTCCTGCTCATGAGGCTGTGGTAGGCAGTGCTGCTGTCTGGGAGTTGCCGGGAACTGCCAATCTCCAGCTCTGGCAACAGGCATCGACTCTGAACGAGAAAAATATCCCATCTTTTCATGTGCAGTGTGTGGGTAATAATTAAAAGAAACATATGGGTCTTCAGCTGATGTACAGCCACATAAGGATTCTAAATGGTGCCTTTCCCCCTGTCCGTGTCCCTGCCCCGTGGATCTGTTCGCTTATCCAATGGCATCAAAACTCAGCAAAAAACCAAAAACAAGGCGCCATGCTTCTATTGTGTGCTTACAACTGCGGCGCTACCTTTTTCTTCTTTTCTCAGAAAGAAAATGCAGACCGCCCTGCAATTAGCAGCAAACCCATGAATACTTTCTTCGTTAACCACAAATGGTTCTTTTCGCGACGAGCGGGCTCACATATGTTCTAAATATGTTCAGTTTCATTAGGCGGCGAAGCGCTGTGGATCTGCTATTTTATTCAGGAAGGCAAACAAGAGCTGCATATGTGCAACATAAGTTGAGGAGAATGGGAAAAACTCAAGGCACTTGCAGAGTGCCTGAGATGCTCGGACGTGATGATTTAATGTGGGATTGCTCCCAGCTTGTTTCTGTCAGCCTTGTCACTAGCACAGATCAGCGTGCTCCAACCGGTGATGCTCCAACTGATGATGCTCCTGCCCTTTGCCAGCCTAAAAGTCCTTCAGAAAGGTGGACTTGGGTGCTGCAGATGACCCACTCTGGCAGGGTGGTTGGCTGGCGTGCTGGGGTTTGTCTGTGCTGCCAAGGGGCCAACTGCTCCCTGACAAACAGTGACCCTTTCTGAAAAAGAGTTACCAAAGGAGGCTGCAGCGGAGTGTGGCACTGATTGCTGCTGCCCGCAGGGTGGGGGGTGAAGCCACCCCAAGACCAAGCCCCTGCACCGGGGGACAGCTGGGCCTCAGGGTGCTGCAGCAGGCAGTCCACAAGCTTAGAGAGATGACTGGGGGCTCCCCCAGATCTTCTTCCATTGAAGAAATTTGGAAAAGTCTCACTCAAATTTTTCCGTGTCATCACCAGGGATTTTATGCTTAATACTTGTGTGTTTCTCTAGTTATCTGGTCAAAATGTTTCAAGTATTGGAAATGCACATTTTTTTAATAACTCAAAAGCACATTTACTTTTTCTTATTTATTTCAAACCATTTTGGACACAGGAAGTGAAGCAGCAGGTTCTTCAGACCTCAGTGTCCCTTTTCTGTCCCTCCCCAGAAATCATAATGGACCAGTTTTAAATCCACATAGCAAGTTTATACAGAGTAGCAAATGAAGGTTTGTGTAAATCACATTTTTTATGTAAACACACACAGTGTTAAAAATATTCACACCCCTAAGCGTTTCCCTTCACATGTGCGCTAATGAGTGGATTATGAAATATGTTTTCTGTGCCTTATACTCGGTCCTTCTGATCCACTCTCTCCCACCAGAAGGGACCCCATGGAGGCTGGCCCTACCTGCAGGCAGGGATATGTTGTGAGCAGTGGTAAGAATGTGCACTGTGTCCTTGATCCCGCCCAAGAGCTGGAGCTACTGCATTACTGACGAAATGTCATGGGACTTGGCATTTGTCGAGGAGAAAGTTGTCTCCTACAGAATTGTGACCTGTTGGAGACACCTTGCAGGGGCTGCAGAGGGTGATGCTGACTGGATGTCCGTCCATGCCTGCAACCATGCAGTGCCCTCACTTAAATTGCATGTACAGAGCGATATTCCTCGAAAATAAAGACAGCAAAATATAAGCAAACAAATAGCTCTCAGAGGGCCCCAGGAGAGGAGCTGTAAGAAATTAATCTGTTACTATTTGCTGATGGTGTAGAGGTATGTTTTAAATGCCTGATTTGCGGCAGAGAAACAGTTGTAAAGCACCAAATCAAATAAACTAGTGAGAGCTGCTGTTGTAGGAACAATAAGCGATCAATAAGTATCCTAATGTCTGCAGCCACTCCATTCATTTTTCTTCCTCCTAAACCCAGGAATTATATTAATAATGTCTTCAGCTGTGCATGCTCCATAATCTTTGTGCAGTGCTGCTGAGCAATCTTCACCTCGGCATACCCCACGCCTGCTGCCAGGAGCTCAGGAAGCATGGAGTTAAATAAGTTTGCCTTTTCTTCCATCTGAACAATTGGAATCAGCAGTTTGCATTATTTTAAAAATGAATGCTTGGAATCAGCAATTTTCTTTTTCCTTTTTTTTTTTTTTTTTTAAGATCTTGAGGCTTTTTTTTATTTAAAGTGGAAAACTACATTAAGTGCAAGGCACTCAACAAAGAAACAGTCATAAAGCCTAAGTATTCTTAGAGTTATAAAATATGTCCGTGGTGGCAATTCTACTGCCAACAATGAAGTTTTAAGCATTAATATGCCTTCATTGCAGTTTTAATGCCTTAATATTGACTCTATAGCTCTTTTGGGTAATTTTGCTTTCTCTGGTACTTGAAAGGTGATGATGTCAGCGTTCTTCATACTGATTCATATGCAGGTTGATGAAGCTGAGTTATTTATTGAGTTCCATTATATTTTCTATAAACATTAGTTCTCAATAAACAGAGACATTTAGCCGAGGGTTTATTTATTAAATAGGTACTGTACAGATGGTTTTGCCACACATGATGTGCTGCAGAGGATATTACTCAGGAATAATCAGCTGTGTTATAGCTTGGCTAAATTAATAAGATGATAATGATGAAATTGATGCTTTTGAGCTAGGCTTGGTAAATGGTTTTTGCATAAACAAACTGATAAATTTGAGAAGCAATTACTTGCTTGTCAAAGATAAAAACACAACAGGGCCCATTTATAGTTAGGTCCTATTTATTTTTAAAGATTGTACCAGATTTTATGTTTAATACGCTGCAATTAAAAAATAATACTTAAATGAAGAATAATAAAAAACTAACTTTCTGAGCTCTCCTTCAAATTTGAAGATGCAGCATTGCTTGGTTAGACATCAAGTAAACTTTTTCAAGGCTTTCACTACATCTAGAAAAAATGTAATTGTTTTGTGAAAGATGCTGTCTGGAGTTGTGCAATGCAGACTCTGGCAGCGCTTTTGGTAGCAGTATTTGCTCTAAAATCAAGCTGGATTTCATATAGAGAAACACAGTCTCCAATTCCCCATTTAATGTGGATTTTGCTGCAGTGATCACGCAAGCGAACAAAACACACATGTACTCCCCACACACATCATCTTCACCTACTCGCCAGTAAAATAATTAAATGGGTGTGTATAGATGTGCGTACCTGTGTATGCACAATGAAGATATCACTTGACTTGTCTACCAGCAAGCGTGTGTGTTATGTGGCTTTACACACCCATCAGAGTAGCTTATTTCTGTTTATTTAGAAAAACAAAGGGACGAGTGATGTGCAGCCCTTCAGGTGGTCCTGCTGGAGAGGACCTCATGAGCGTCTGACACTATGTTCTCAGTGACAGCAGGCCTCTACAGTGACCATGGTTGGTGGTTTCCATCTGAGGGTTTGAAGGCACCCTGTGAACATGCCTTTAGCTTTGTAATGTCCCTGAGGGACAGGTATTATCACACAGCTTGTCGTCACCTCCTCCTGTGGGGACAGGCAGCTGCTGTATGTGCTGGTGGGACAGTGATGTTCCTAACAACTTCTTTACCTTCTCATGCACAGAAGGAAAGGTTCAGGCCTTCACTTATCTCTCTCTTTCCCTAAAAATTGCTGTGCTACAAGAGCAACCATGTCTTCTATGTATAAATGCTGCTGTGAGACCGTCCTGAGTGGATTATACCTGAGAAGAGGAGTTGTATGGCCAAACAGAGCAAGCCCCATAGGCATGTCCTAACTTACAAGTTTCCATGCTTTCTGACACAAAAGGCTTTTACTTGTAGCCTTAAAGGGCTTCTACTCTGTAAGGATGTAAAGTAGTGTGGGAGGAGTCCAGCCCTGCAGGAGGGCACAAGTCCAGCACAAGCAGGAGGTCCTGCTTGCCCAGGAGGACTTCCCACCTGAAGTGGCGTGGCACCACTGGGAGGTTTTGCAAAGGGAGTGGGCACAGAGCCCTTCCTCAGGCTATTTAAAATGTCATGCTATGAGCAAAACCAGATTTCTAACAATCCTTCTTTGATGTGACATATTTTTTTAGGAAATTTGGTCCTGAAGTAGTAGTGTAAGGTATTCTATGAATTTATCTGAGCAAATACTTCATATGTTTTTCTTGCAGCTGTTTGGAAAAAGTTTGAGGTATTATGCCAAACTGAAACTCTTAGCAGGGACAAGGGGGAGAGTCATTCTCTCAGACACAATGCCAACAATGGCTACATAGAAGAAAATTCATAACATGTCACAACATCAGCAATATATATAAATTCCTTCACAACCAGACACAGTTTTTGCTGTTACTTCAGGCTGATTACCTGAATTATAGATATTCATTGTAACAAAATTAAACTAGGTCATTGGGTTAGCCTCAAAATCCTGAAATGAAGTTGTCTGCAGGGCTTGTGTCAAAGGTATGATACTCATTGATGAGCTTTCCCCTGCCACGTGGGTCTGGGTGCTGACCTGTGGGGTAGGAGAGCCATCACTTGCCAGGGTGTCTGGGAGCAGCAAAGCTCCTGCTGCAAAACCCAAACCAAGGTGGCAGCCACCACCTTGGCTATGCCCAATTCCCACCACCCCAGAGGGAGGTGAGTCCCCTGGAGTGCTGCAGAAGTGTGTGGGCACACCCCATGTGGGAGGAAAGAAGCATCTGTCGCTTCCCAGTAAATGTTCCCACATCCCTGAACCCACACCTGACAAGCCGTACCCTCATGTAAATGGTTGTGCTTGTGGGATACTGAGGGGTAGGTTTGCGTTCATGAAAATAGTATTAACGTCATTAAAACTGTTTATAGACTTTTACAGATATTCACAAAACGTGCATAGTGGTCTGCAGTGAGATTTGGCATGATGTGACTTTGTGAAAATAAAAAAAATTTGGTGCAGATCAACCTGCTCAGCTTGGATGGGTTTGCAGGGGACAGGGACTTCCTTGCACTGCTCCTCCAGGAACAAATTTAGCTCAGTGTGAATTGACATCTCTGCTGCTGAACTGAAATGTTTTTAGCAAGGAGGTGTTGAGTAGGGAAAGGTGAAGCCATTCCCGTGCTGTGGTGTACCACATTTACCCAAGCTGGGGGTCAATGTGAAATAGAGCTGATGGATGACATGGGTTCACCTAAAAGTGTGTCTTGGCAAAAGACTTGGGTGAGACCTTTCTTGGAAAAAAAAGCTATATTCTTTTGGGCATTGCCAAGGTTCTTGCACTGAGGAGGAAAACAAAAAAATTGAAAAAATTGATGTCACTTCAGTACTTTCGAAATAAAATTACTTTCTAAGTATTCCTGGAAATTTCATGTAAAAAATTTAAATGTGTTTTGTTTTGTTTTGTTTTTTTAAATGCCATGTTCAAAGACAGTATTTACTTTTAAGTAAAACAAGATTGCTGTCAGTGAAGATTTTCTCCTCCTGCACAGCCTTACAGTACCCAAATATATTGTCGGTCAGTGAAAACCGAGATAGAATTTTCCCAAAATATTGCTGAAGTTTTTTTTCTTGCTTTAGACGAGGTCAGTACACAGCTTTGGTTTTGGTAGAAGAGTCAGCGCACCAAAAAAAAAAAAATGGTTCTCTGAATAGAGAGAAATCTGGAGCTGCAGCTGCACAAGATGCCTAGGCTTAGGACTGCTGGTCATGCCGTGCCAGCACAGCCCTGTGCTTGGCCTCTGCCCGCGGGGCCACCGTGGCTGAGCAGCACCTCCTTGCACATTTCTGCAAGGAGCAGCCAAGTCCCTTCAGCGTTGTTCACTGTAACTCTTACACCTGCCTTAAAACCTGGTGTTTTAAAATAGAATCATTCGTTATTAATTAGGTCACAGTAAAAAAAAAAATCCTGTGGATGCATTCGTGGCCCTAAATGAGCCAATCGCAAATAAATGCGATTGTAATGAATTCCAAAGGAATAAATAATGACTGAGCCATTAGCATAAAGTGCCAGTCACAGCTCTGCGCTGCCCGCCTGCCCGCCTGGCACCGCTTCCAAACCCACCCAGCCGGCCGCCGGGCCGGGCATGGCGTTCTTGCCACAGGCTGGCATGGGGGTGGCGGGGTCTGGCCCACCAGGTGGGGATGCTGAGGGGGGTCAGGATACTTTGGTGACTCCCACTGTGCCTTGCAGGGGCATCGCCCCGAGGACAGCCACCCCAGAGCCGCCTTCGCAGGCAAGAAACAGGATAATGTGGAAGCATGCAAGAAAATATTTTTGCACCTCTTGCTCTAATATGTAATCAGAGTTTTTGTTCCATGGTTTGCACAGGCAAATTAATTGGAAATGTGTCTGACCAGAAGTTCAGTGTGGTGTACGTTTAAGGCAAAGTCCATCCCTGTGCATGTGTTTGCTCTCCGTCATGGAACAATTATCTACCCGTTTAGGAAATTCAAAATTTGTTTCTATTTTAATAGACGCTCCTAACCATAAACAAAAATTCACACCACTTCTGATCGCAGCATGCTTAAAAATCTCTCTGAGGAAAACATCACTTGTAATCTTCCTTCTCCCACCCAGGGCATCCCCCCAGGGTGTTTCTGGGAGGCCACTGGGCAGGTGGCAGCACCAACCTGTAGCAGGACAGATCTGCACAGTGCTGGCAGTAACAGCATAGACAACCGGGCGAGCAGAGGGCAGAGACAGCAGGAAAATAAGACAGGATGAGGCTGGGGGGATAGGGGTGCAGGCATGGTGGGGTTCTGGGAAAAAGAGTTGTTTTCTCCAAGCTGCATGGTTGTGCCAGGGCAGAGCGACATGGTTAACACTGCAGCAGGGCAGGGACCAGTGGCTCTGGGGACTCCAGCTTGGGGCAGAGCCCTCTATCAGCCTCACCAGGCACCCTGGCATATTAAATAAGTAGGTAGAACAGGTAGCAGGGTGGCAGTGGGACCTGTTTTGTCAGCGTCCCCTTCCCTCCCAGCAGCCAAGCAGACAGGCGCGTCAGGTGCTTATGCCCCTCTTATGTCTGCTGTTAAAAAACCCAGCCAGGGAATGTCATTAGAAACAGCCACACCATCTGCCTCTTCCTCCCCTCCCCTTTAAATAAGGAAACACCTTGTCAAACACATCCCACTAAATATCCCTAACACCCTCCCGCGCGCTTCGCGCTCAGCGGTTCACGGGATCGTGCACCATCTGGACCCTCACGCTCCATCTCGGTGGCGAGGCCCCAGCTCGGACCCACCGCATGCCCCAAGGCCACTGGAGGGTCTGCACCACCCACATCCGTGCATGGCAGCAGGAGTTAAGTGAAAACAATGAGTTCATGGGGGGAAAAAAAAAAAGCCCAGCAACTCCACGTAATGTTGTTAAATGTGGAAATTAACCAAAGAGGACCTTAAACACAGATATTTATTAACGTGTAAATGGACTGAGTCAGCAATTAGTCAACAGTCAGCAGAATTGAATAGAATATAGTAATGAAATTGCCATTTAATTATTCCCATTTTGTTTAAGGTAAATATTTACCACAATCACGGGGTTTCCATTGTCTTTTGCACGGAACACCAGTATCCATGCAGGCGGTCTGTGTCAAAAGTTTCTCAAGAACTTTAAAAGGGTAGGTTTCCACCTCCTGTCCTTGAGTTGCTGTTCCCTGATGGGTGGGTGAGCGTGGCCAAGGAGCATTGCCTGCTCTCCTGTGCTTGGGATGGGTCCTGTGGGACCCGGTGGCAAGTGCCTGCAGACCCTGAGCCACGCAAGGAGGTAGCTGCATGTGGTTTGAGGCTTGCACACCGGCTCAGCTCCCTCCCACCCACAGCCCTGCAGACCCAGGCAGTGGCTCAGGCACACGTGTGCACACACAGCCCCCCACCCCTGCTCACTGACCGTGCAGATGAGTCTTTGTTCTTGGTGATTACTGTGCAGACAACACACTCACCCGGCTGCACCGAGACACTGCGTACGCACCAAGAGATGTGCTGATAAGGGAAATAGTGTGGAGAAGAGCCTAAGGAGATAGAAGAACATTGTTTTAAATTATCTTGAACATAAAAAACAAAGTGAGGATTTGGCAACCTTGCAGCAAAACCCTCAAAACCAGTTATTCCTTTTAAATAAAAACAAAAATGAGAAACAGTAACTATTAGAAATCCCACCTGGTGCTTTCTCTGTGTTAATGATGCTTCTTAAATTGCATGTGGGTAAATGGTAATTTTGTCTCACGCCATTAAAAACTAATGGAACCCTTGATGATAAGAAATGCCATAGCTAGCTTGTTGGAAAACGTTTAATTAATAAAGTAATAAAATTATTGTAAACTAGTGCAGTTTCACAGAGGATTCAATGGGATATAAAACAGATAAAACATCCTTGAGAGTTGGTACAAGAAAAAATGCTCCTCTATAAAAAACAGCACTATAAACTTAAGCTGGTCTGTGTTATACCAAGTTAACACAAGCTATGATGATAGTAAAGGTATTTGGATAAGCCTTTCATGGAAAGTGGCAGGAAAACCTCCTGAGTGCAGACAGGTGTGTTTTCAAGGAGCAGAAGCCAGAGCACCTTCCCCTGTACTGGTGTGGGGCTGAAAGTGATGGCTGGTGGGAGCTGCAGTCCTGTGAACCCAGGGGAACAATTCTGATGTTGTTGTTGCTATTATCTGCCTGTCCCAGAAGTTCCAGAGTCAGGGACACCACCTCCACTGGCCTGAGTGAGTTTGGGGTGAGGCACCATTCCACCCTGCTGCTACAGCCACTTTGCTGCTTAATTTTTGTGAAGAAAGTGGCTGGCAGAGAGTGGAAAGGAGGGATAGGACACTTTCCTGCCCCAGGAATGAGTTCCGATGCTCCACGCAGCTGGTTTTCAGCTCTGTGCAGGTGGCCAGCTGGTGACAAGGGCAATGGCACTGCTGCCATGGCTGCAGTACCAAGCATTTACACACTGGTAACTCGGTGCATGTGAATGGCATCCCAGCTGCTCCACAGGTGAAAAAAGTTGGAGAGGGGCAAGCATGGGGAAAAACACATTGGGAGCAAAGGCTGACTACCTCTCCTCATCCTGCTGCTGACCCCAGTTTGCTTTTCACACCCCTTCCAGGGGCATTTCCTTGCAAGGAACCTTTGGGGTTGGTCTCCTGCAGCTGGGGGACTGTAAAAAGAGGCTTTCTACATTGCATGAGCTGGGTCAGGTACCTCTGGTATGTACATACCCATGTAAGTATGTAAGTCTCCATTATACACACACCTCAAAGATTTGCAGATGTTTCACTTCAGGATGAGTGTAATCTGCCTGGTGCCCAAACTTCTATTTAGCCCTAAGGTTCGATCTGCACACCTCAGTGACAAGTACCATCAACTCTGTTAATGAGTGCTCAACCCATGGTGATGGGAGATGGCAGGAAAGAACAGCTGGGAGAAAGGCACATACAGGCAGGTCCTGGATTTCAGGGTGTCATGAGAGCCAGTTGCAGCCCTGGGCACTTGGCAGCCCCTTTGCAGAACCAGTGATGCTGGGACAGCAATGCCAAGCAACATCAGCACTCTGTGATGCGCCACAGACAGACCTGGAAAGGTTTGGGACCAACATGGGCCAGTATTTTTCTAAACCACCAATGACACTTTTCTATAAAAAGCTGAAAGTGTTTCTGTAGTGGGCTGGCATGCCTTCTTTCCTCCCACATCAGAATAGTTGATGCTCACACTAGGAAATGAAGGATGCTCTGCTGTGCTCCCAATGTGGATGGTTTCTTTTACCAAGGCTTTGTACAAAAATCATCACAGCCATGGTTTCTGTTTTCCTTGTAACTGAAATAAATGGTATTGCAGTATGTACAGCTTGTACACTGCTGTACCGCAAAGGTTAATCTTATGTTCCTTAGTTGCTTATGGCTTGGTTGTGATAAGGGGATGGTCAGACCTTACTCACAGAAAGTCTGTTCTCCTCACCAAGCCACCGCAGACACTGCTGTACCACTGATGCAATCACAGTTTCTGGTTAGTGTTTACAGCAACATCTACTTTTCATTTGAGTGTCTTTAGTTTCCTCAGCAGTCTCCACCTTGACCATTAGTTAGAAGCCATTCTGCTTGGATCTCTAGTTTTAAAACAAAGTGGGTGTTTTTTTAAAGCACATCAGCATGAATAATGCTGCCGACAATGTCAGCCACAGCCACTCAGTTGACACCATACCAAGGGCTCCTTACTCACTTTGGCCTCAGTGCATGGACAGATTGGTGATATAAGACCTTTTCCCCACCTAAGGCACCACCTGCCTCTGGGAAAAACACTGTGGTTTTCCTCTTGTAGGCAGATTTATTTTTGAGGTAGCCTCAACAATGTGGGCACAGGGAGAAGGCTGCTGCTCATTACTGAGGCAGAGTGAAAATGTTCTCGGGGCTCCATAATTCA
This sequence comes from Myiozetetes cayanensis, assembly GCF_022539395.1. NCBI lineage: Eukaryota > Metazoa > Chordata > Aves > Passeriformes > Tyrannidae > Myiozetetes > Myiozetetes cayanensis. Next base: position 10,147,044 of record NW_026088185.1, on the reverse strand, counting down.
GCCTCACTGGCAATACCAGCAGTGACTTTTCTATTCGGTGGTGTGTGAGGAATGAAAACATGAGCAGGAGTGCACAGAAGACTGGTATGGCCAAAGCTGGGATATTTGTTCCCTGGCAAACTGCGGTTGCTCTTGATTTAGCCACAGTTTTCCCAGCTGATGTTTTGCAAACCAGGCAGAAGATTCAGCTTTCAAGGCTGTGAAAGTGAACGTGGGGCTGGAAGCCGCCCCTGCTCACACTGGCATGAAGTCAGGCCGAGCCTCCTTCCTTTAGAAGATGTTGCTTGTTCCAGGACTGTGGGGGCAGTTTGGGGACGGAGATTTAATCTTTTATTTTTCCCATATGTCATAAGTATGTCGAAGATGATGACAAAATAATAAGTTGGTGGCTGCATGAAACTTTTTTTTTAGCAGCTGTGTTTTTAGAATATTATAATTAACCATTCTTTTGCCTTAATCACTTAAAGATTTCTAAAATAACTAGGAGCTTACTGTACTTTCCCTTGACTTGAAGCTTTCCCGTGTGGGAACCATGACACTTTTTTTAGAAAGGGAGGACAGAAGAAGCAGGGTAGAACTAGAAACATAGAGTCAAGTTCATCAGTAGAAATTGCAGCATAAATTACTAAAATTACTGTAATAATTTTAACTTATAGTCATTGTACTAGAATCAGGAAGAGAGGTGACGTATTTAATCTGCAGAATGATTGAGTCACTTCATCTGGACTCATTTTTGCAGAAATTTAAAAGAAGTAAGTGCGGTATTTGTCAGAAAAAAAGGAAGGGTGAATTGTGGGTAAAAGGAAAGATATTTGTCGACCTGCCAGGGAGAAACACAATTAAAAGCTGACTGTTAATAAAGCATGTGGGTGACAGGGCTGTCTCACCATGTGGTTCCTGCGCATGGCTCAGGTAAAAGCAGAGGGCTATAGCTAAACAACGCTCTCCTGTCTGTCAATGTTAGGGTTTTTCTTTTTTTTTATAAATGACATGTTTTCTTTTGGCAGATGGGAACAAGTCTTGAAGAAATAAATTTTTTGGAGGCAAATTGGCTGCCTAGAGATATATGTATTTATGAACCTGTCGGGTGCTGTGAGTGTCAGCACCACCCCAGCTGAGCTGGCCAGCACCACTCTGCAGCTCTCTTGCTCCAATCTCCCCACAGAGCCCCCAAATCCCCAGCCAGCCACTGCCGGGTTGGAGCAAAAATGACAACTCTGATACAAGATTTGCTCTGGATATTGTTGATATTGCTTTGTGCCTGCCTTATAAAACTTCCCCGTTGGCTATTTCTCCAGCCAGGGGATTTTACCCAGATGAATGTGCTTGCCTCCCTCTCACCAGCTGCCAAAATCCAACTTATCTGTAAGTGGAAATAATGCTTGGCCTCTGGTCGATCAGAGCCTCAATGTTCTTTACGAGAGGAGACGAAATAAAACCATTCCCTGTGTTAACAGCTGTGAAAGCCGACGTGCTGAGAGGTTAAGTGATTTGCCGGGTGTGAAGTAGGATGGTGCCTGGCTCTCGGGAGCCCTTTTTCGGGAGGAGGATGGGGGTGGGGTACCACGGACCCCAGCATCACAACCAGTCCCAGCCCCCATGAATCCCCATTCCCACAAGGGCACCTGGTCGGCGGGGACCAACCACCTGTATTGTGTCTTACCCCAGACCAGGCATAAGCAAAGTTTTACCAGAAATAAAATTATATTCTTCAAAAATCCTCCTAAAATTATGTACTGAAAGCAGGTGTTGAGTTTTGTGAGCCAGCATCAGAAATAGGTGGCAGCTGGGAAGATTTTTGAACATCCCAGCAGCGCCTTAGTGTTGGGAGATAAGCAAGGGAAGGGAGAGATTATGCCAGAACCCAGATACCTTGAAGCCTACATCAGTGCACATGCCCAGCACAGCCTCTTGTCTGCCCTGGGACATTTAGGCCTGTTTGCTTAACTGACAGAAATGGGCACCTTTCAAGGTTAATTCAGGATGTCCAAATTAGAGCCTAAGTATCTGTATAGTTCTTCAATATAGGTGGTGCAGCATATGCTAATAGAGCAGAATAGTTTATTTCTAGAAATGTAATATTTATTGCCATTTTATACAAGGAATATGCTAGACATGGTGGCTGTATACATACAGGTACAAGTAATAAGAAGATACTGTAAAAGGCACACTCAAAAATAGGCAGTGTTGTTCCCCAGTTTTGTAGGGTCGGTAAAACTGATAGCAGCTCCCTAGCAGTGGCTTCATCTCCACACTCACAGTGTGTGTTCTTAACACCTTCCTTCACTGCAAAACTGAAGTATTTAACCCAAAACATACAAACAAATCTGTTATTCTTCTCCTTTATTAACCTTCGGGGTCCTCTGAAATCGCACGTGAAGAGAAAGCTCTTCCCTTTTCCTTTGTCTAGGAGAAGAGGTTTAAACTTTACGTACAAATAGACACACACATACGTGTAAGCCTTCCCGTGTAATCAGGCACGCACAGAGCACTTTGTCTTCCTCTCTATAAATACATACACACATATGTATATCCACAGATATGCAGGCATGTGTGCATGTGTGTCTGTACAAAGAGAGAAAAAAAGACTTAGAAAATGAAAGACAAATGTTAGAGAATGATATTCCCAAGCCCTCATATCCCTAATCATGAGTTTGATGCAATATTTGCCCTAATGGGAAATGATAACTGGCACTATTCCAAAGCAAACCTCGAAGAAAGGAGCAATAAAAAAGGAAAATGCTAGCTTGGCAGTTAAAGAAAGAGGAGCCGAAGCGAGAACTGCTGTCGGAGATAATAAAGAATTAACCACAAACCCCGTTTCTATTAAGCACAAAAAAGGATATTAAAATAACATGCCCCCTCCCTAAATGTTTCAAGGCTTGTGTCATGCTTCTCTGCGCAGCTTCCCGGGATGTTCTGAGGCGCGGGGCTGCAGCCCCGTGCAGCCGCCTCCCAGCTCCCTTCTCGTGCGAGGCAGCCTGCGCCGCTCCAGCACGCAGCAACTCGCAGTCACGGCCCTGGTTTTGTGGGCTTACACGGTACGTTCCAAATCTTGCCCTTTCCAGCCAGAGGCCCGTGACCCTGTGGACCTTGAGGCCGTAGCTGTGATGAAGCGGTTCTGAAGGGCTCCCTCTCCCCTTCCCTCCCCTCAGGAGGCTGCATATTGGGCAGCCCGCTGTACAATGCAGCCTGGCTGCTGTGTTCTCCATACTGCCCATAGGCACAAAGACATCAGTTAAGTATACAGGGAGTCCTACTGCCCTGTTTTCTCCTTATATCAGCAAGCATCAGTGCTTTTGCCTTCATGTTCTTACTACCATTTTTACATTTGGGGCATTTTCTCACTTTAAAAATTACATGGGATAAATTACACAAAAAGTGCCACAGATCTGGGACAAAAAACTGGTACAAAAGAATCGTATCAAGAGCGGCTAGATGTAGGAGAGAAGAAAACAGAAAGGAGGACTGTGAGTCAGGAGGTACTTTTCCATCTAGTATCCCCCCTAGAAGCCTCCTGGAACAGCCCATAATGTTACTAACAAATAGAGATGCTGTTCCCAGTGTGTGTGTGCCTAGGATGCCCTCATGCAGTGCTCCACAGCCAGGAACACACCAGAGAGCCCCAAATCAACACCATTTCTGACACATCATATGATGTGCAGGGTTTTGGTAGCCGATTTTGCTCATTTTGTGATTACTCAAAGCATTTTAACAGCAAAATCCAACATAAATATCCCTTGAAATTCCCGCCTCAACTAAGTAGTAGATTTTACCATGACAATTTTAAGTTTGCAAAACAAGTGGTATTCAGGGCACTACAGACTCAACAGGCTGAAGTTACCCCTTTATATCAAGTCAAAGAGACCTTCAATGCTTTTTATTTCAAAGACATTTATGACCCAACTTTGGTTCATTAGCACAAAGGAGGACATTAATGACATGGAGTAAAGAAATGTAAAACTCCTTTGGTACTTTATTATTATCTGGGTCTTTAATATGCAATTTCACAAGAGCTAGACCAGCAGCTGCTTTAACAGCATTTTGTAGAGCCGGTCCTCACTTGTGCACTAGGAGTGCCCCTAAGCCAAAAAGGTGAAGATGCAATAAGGAATCACTAAAACTTTATCATAAAAGTCAAATGAAACATATCTGCCAGTAAGAGCTTATTTTAAAAAACAGTGTGTAGATTGCATTGATCTTAGCCGCTACGAGGATAGAGTTTCAGAAAGAAAAGAAAAAAATGCCCATCTGTACAAGATGTTTTTTAAACCTAAACATCTTGCTCTTTTAGGCTTCTAAAACTCTTTGTGAATGAGGTATAACCTGCCACTCAGGAAGCTACTAATATAATCTGTCTTTCAGAGACAGAAATCAAAACTCCTTCTTAAGCTATGTCCATGCTGAAAAACAGAGTTAAATATCAGCTGCTTTTATCTGAGTGCCTAAGTTTAAAAATACTTAAACAGAATTCTACCAGCTATTAAATAAAAGTCCATTGTTTGTCTGCCAGTAGTCCTGTAGGTTAATTTCTACATTGAGTTAAAAAAAAAAAAAATTTAAAAAAATCAATAAAGGTGTAGGTGGAGAGGTTTAAAAAATAACTACTGGAAATGGTGAGCCAAGATCTTCGGAACAACTTGTCTCCTGCCTGAGGTACAGGCAGGCTGCTTTTTAGATCAGTCACCTACAACTGTGGTGTCATGAAGTGGAAAAATACCACTGAGAGTAATTTTTAGCAGAGAACACCAAAAGCTCCTCTCACATTCACATCCAGTGAAACTATTCCAGTTGGATTCATTGGCAAATTCTAAATTCTTATTTGATTTATCAATCACAATTTTATATTGTTAATTCATACGTTCATTAGACAAATCTATCCCTCTAAGGTAATCACTTTAGGTACTGTTGGCATGTGAACATGCACAAATGGATAATTCTTAATGACCTTCCAAGCTGACATATTTTTGGCATCAGTTTTCTGTATCCTAATTTCAAGCTGCCTCTCTGGTGTTGTTGTAGGGCTGACTTCACAGTCAAGGAGGACTTGCAATTGGAGGTTGTTAATAAGATTGTTCCCGTCAGATATCAGCAGAACAAGGAACAATTAAAATTATTTCCTTGGATGAAACCCCTGTGTTTTCAGCTGGGGAGGTCAGTAAGCAGTCCTCTATTTCAGCAGCCTTAGAAGAGAAAATGTTTGCTCAGATTTGTGACTTTTTCAGTATTTCCACAGTAAATGATTTTTACCCTGCAGATGTTTGGTAACAAAAAAAACTGTCGGAGAAGTTGGAACTGGATGAACTTTAAGATCACAAATCTTCTACTGCAGGTGGTGCAGGTGAACATGGCACAGGTGAACCATAGACCAGTGTAGATATAGCATAGCCATGTGTTGAAGGTGTCTGCTGGAGGACCTCAAACTCTTTAGACCTGTAGGCAGACCTGTCACTGGCTGTGCTTGCCAGGTTTGCAGAGTTACAGAGGGACCAGCTCAACTACCAGAAAATGCAAGAATATTTTCCACGTTCTCAATTTGATAGATGGCATTTGCCCAGCTGAATAACCATTATTCACTGTGATACCCAAACTCCAGAAGACTCTGCAAACTGATACTATCTCCACTGAGGCTATTTGGGGTTTCTTTCCATCCTCAGCCTCATGCTGTTACTGCTGTTCACCCAGTGCCATGAGACAGGGGGAAAAAGGTATTGTTCTAAACAGAAGGTTTCCAGAGTTTCCAGCATTTCCCAGAGAAGATCCAGACAAGGAATGGGCAATTTCAGCTTTTTCCAGAGTCTACAAGAGATCAGAGGAAGAAATCTGGGGCTGGGGGGAAGTGGGTTAGACAGTGTCATCATCCACTGAGGTTTGGCAATTGGCTTCCATGGACTGGGAGGCAAGCTAGGCAGGGATTGAGGAGGGACAGGAGAGAAAAGCATGAGGAAAGAGCCCTCCCCGAGCTGTGGGCCAACATGACTGTCAGCCCCTCATGAAGGAGCTGCTGGGGCTTGGGGTGGTGGGTCGTGGTAGAGGCTGGAAGGGTTGTGTGGGCAGCCTGCGTCCTCTGAGCCCAACTGCCGCCCAAAAGTCAAAGAAAAGAGTTTGCATCCCTTCCTCAAAAGCACAGCTCGGGTTGCAAATCCAAATGTATGGGCAAAATGTAAATGCATTGTGACAAGCTGTACGGGGAATCAAAACAAGGAACAAGGAGCGTATGTTTCTTTTAGAGAAATGTCCTTTATCTCGCAGGCAGAACGAAGCGTGTGGCATTCAAATGTTAAGATTTTTACACACTTCATGAAATACTAAAGAGAAACCAAAAAAAAAAAAAAAAAAAAAAAAAAGAAAGCAACAAGAAAATAACCCAAGTCCGTGTCACTTCTCAGCTAGTTTGGTTATTGCTGCTCCTGAGTACTGTAACATATGCACTTTCCCTTTTGAAAATGTATCAAAGTTGTTATTTTGGGGGTGGGATAAACTCTTACCCATGCATATCTTATGTTTTGAAGCCAAGAATGCTTAAGAACCTGCTCTGGATCCGCACATCAGATGCATAAGTGATTAGTGACAAGTGACACAGAAACAGAGAATGTGCTGTGTTACGATGAATAATAAACACGCGCAATTTATGCAGGCAGAGCAAGCGAGGAGATGGCATCCTGCACTTTTTCCATATAAATAATGTGAATCTCTCAGCAATGAAGCCAGGCCGACCAGGGAGTTTCTCCAGCCCACCAGCAGTGCAAGCGGCGGTAGATGGTGGGGATGGTCGAGAAGGGGTCACCCACCAACAGGGCTGCTTCTGGCTTCTTATGGGTCATCACAACTGATGGCAATTAATTGTGTCTTAACTAAAATCAACATAGGAATAAGATTCACAGTGGGCAAAATTTTTCTCTCTCTGAGAGAAGGGAGCTTTTAGATAAATAAAAAAAAAAAACTCACTGAAAAATATTCGTGTGATTTTCTACTTCCTAGGTTTCTGGAGAGCATCACTAAAGTGATAGGATTAGTGGTGCCTATGAGGGGGGAAAAACAAACAAACAAACAAACAAAAAAATCCAACCAAAAATAAATTTTGAATGAGCAAACTTGATTTTTAGATGAAGTTTCTCCAGGAAAGGTTAGCACATGCCTCTAGGAGGCTGTCATGGCTGAGGAGAGCTGGCAGCAGGTTTTCCGAAGGGCCACAGTGTACCTGGTGGGCACCTTGCCACTCTTGCATTCTCCATTAGCAAAACCACACATAATCCCGAAAAAAAAAATGCCAAAGCCAGTCAGACATTCATCCTTAGCCCAGCTCTTGTGTTGTTCCTCTTGTGTGCATCTGCCATGCAGACACATCCTCCTGTAGTCCCACGGACACACAGCCTCCTGCAACATCCCTACTTAGCCACCGTCTTTCCTCTGCCCCTTGCTGCCTTCCCACAAATAAGCTATCCTCCAGGGAAAAGAGAAAGACATAAATTTTTTTTCTTAATTAAAAAAATATCCACCTGCTACTAACTCCGCACATTTTTTCCTGGCTGTCCTGGCCTGCCAACTCCGAGCAAGCTTTTCTCTATCATTTTTACACTATCTCTACACTTCCAGAAATGTACGCACTTGGATAAAAGTAGAACTGAGAGGGGAAAATGCATATTCTGTTAAATAAAAAAAAAAAAAAAGTTGAAAAAAGTGTCTAAAAGATGGATGTGTAAGGAAATCATTCCAGTACTTTAACTCTGAGTTTGGGTTATATAAACTGTACTGTGGTAATTACCAAGCTCCTCCAGATTAATAAACAATTACCATAGTAACTACACCATCATATGAAACCTATTCTCATGAATTTTTAAAGCATAAATGGAAATACATGCCGGTTGAAAAAGTCTCCTATTTATTTTGTTCCTGGAAGACAAGGCAGGCAGATCCATTAAAGGATCTCGTCAAGTTATTTCTTCCTCCGCTGGTTACTGCAGCCACACTTCGGACAAGTGCCATATATTATGTACTAACCAGGAAAGTCCATTACATGGTGCGGGGCCTTGGGCTGGCAACAGCGGGGCTGGCCTCGCACCCCACTCCCCTGGCAGCCCCTGTGTTCTCATGCTTGGTTTCCCCAGAGGGTTTAGGTGACATGGCTCACCTTTTTGTTTGCCAGAATTTAAGGGGTTGTCCCTGCTTGCCCACCGGGCTCTTTTTATTTTTTTTATGGATAATGTGTGAGAAAAGACTTGAGGTTCATGTTGCATGACCACATAAGGAAAGATATCTCCATCAAATATTTGATAAGTTGAACTAACACGAGACAATGCACATATCCAAATCTAACTTTCCAAAGCATGGTGTGCCTTGTTTCCAGCATATCCACCAGTGTCCCACTGGGCTGACCCTACTGCAGGGCATGTCACAGACTATTTTCCACATGTGGAAAAATCTAGCACGAGCTGCTCTTGTGTCAGTGCCTTGCATCCAGGGCCATGCCAGGCATGTGCGTTCAGCCACCAGGAAAGGGCTCTCTGCAGCCCCTGTGCCCCTGCATGGTCTCACCATGCTGGGAGGAGGCAGTGAGGATGGGCAAATGCTCCAGCAGAGCAGCACACACCAAGGACAGGCTCCTGTTATGTGCAAGCCAGCTACATGGGTCCCCCAGATGCCCAGCAGAAAGGGTATCTCAGTTTGGCACTGCCTTTTCCCCCGAAGCCTGAGCAAAGCAGCACCTCAGTACTGCCCTGCACTCCTCCTACCTCTGAAACGTGCCCTTGCTCAATCACAGGAGGCATCAGTGATTAAAAGCAGTCTATAAGGTGCACCCAAGGTCATTAAAAAAAAAAAAAAAAAGGCTTTCCCCTTCCCCAGTATCAATCCCTGTATTATAGTATCATAGACAAAAATTTGGTTTCAAAGCTCACACCCATATTTCAGAGCTTTAACACAGCTGAGCTTGGCTTTACTGCACTTTGCAACTTGTTTGTAATGTTGAAAAAAACATATCAAAGTGACAGATAACAAGATTTTATATCAACCTGTTGATAATTCTGACAGGAAAGCTGAGAAGCAGACCTGAGTTAAAAAATACTGTTCGGCATTTGCAGTAATAGTCTAAACCAAGAGGTGAGACTTCTACGCTTCAAGTTCGAGCTGCTTACTTTTGATAATTTTGATGAGCTGAAATAATATCCCCTCATTTGCAAGAAAGTATTTCTTCAGAGACTCTGAGAGTTAGGAAAGCCATTAAATCCTTGTGTATTGAAGGTAGAAAAATAAATTGTATGTATTTTAGACTTTGAATGATCTTCCTATAGCAATTTTCAGGAAAAAAAACTATGAAGAATTCTGCAATTTTAATCTCCTCAGTAGCTTCCCATTACTAAACAAGCAGAACACCACAGTACAAATGTGGATGTTACATGTCATCTTGATCTGCTGCTTTTTTCTTTCATTAAAGCTTTAATGCAGCAATTATGGCTACGTTGCCCTATAAAAAAAGGAAAAGGCAGTTTACTTTAAAAAGTGAAATTGCATAGCCTACTATTTAATTATACACAAATGTAAATGGCCTATTTTTCCATAACTGGTTATTACAGCACTGTTTTACTTTCTGAGTTTTCACAATCTCTAAAACCTACAACGCTTCCTGCTATATAATTGTTTTGCTACATTATTGTTTTCATCTTATTTTTTCTTTTAATGCGAGTGCAGCGGGATAAATCTTGGTTTTAAGCCAGCCAGTACTTCATCTACTTAAGCTTTTATAGATGAAGATTGCTGTAATTATCAGAATACCCGCTTATTTCTGAAGTATTATCTTGGCAACCTGCTGGCATTTACAACCAATTAACAAGCTTTGCCCATTAGTTGCATAAGGGGTATCACAGAGTAAAGCCATTGTGTGCTAATTTTCTATTTTAGATAATCAGTTTGGCCATCCAAAATGGAAAGGGGAAGAAAAGAAAGGTTTGACACCCAGTGGCAGACATGTAAAAATGACTACATGCCTCCCTGAGACAAAGGTATCCAGCAACTGCATGATTGCTTCACTGTCGTCACCACTGGGTTTTAAGTATTTATTCCTTTTGTCTCTTTTGGAAGAGAAAATAGAAAGTACGGCTTCAGAAAAGTAATCATGTCCTCTTTTTATTTTTTAAACAGACTGGCTTCTCCCTCTGTCCTTGCAGGCTTGTAATTTCACCAAATTGTATGCGTGTTAAACACGATTTCAAAAAAAAAAAAAAAAAAAAAAAGAGTAAGCGAGAGAGAAGGAAACCTGTCTGCCACTGGAAGTCACAGCTTTCCTCTCCTAACTCTCCTAATCACGGCCAAGCAGAGCCCTCATGCCGAAGGCAGCCCCACAGCCCCACACTCGCATCGCTGCACCGCTCTTGGTTAAAACCATGTGCAGACTGGAGGTTTAACCAGGCGCCGCTATGAGCAAATGGGCTCCCGGCCGCCCTTCAGCCCCTGGCTGCCGAGCTGTGCCAGACCCGGCTGTCTCCTCCCTGCCTTGGAGCATTTTGGACAACAGGACCCCGCCCCGGCACGATGCTGGCTCGGGCAGTAATGCTGGGCACTTCCCCCTGGGGAGAGGGGAAAAAAGTGCTGAGAGAGTCTGGGTGATTTTTTTAGGCATTAATCTTTGGTTAAGGCACTGTTTGCTTTCTCTGCTCCTGGTGCAGAGCAGGGAAGATGCACCTCCGTGTGGGTGCCCTGGGTAGGAGAATCCTCCTGCCTGTGGCCACAGAGCTGCATCCTGAAGTACCCATCCCCACCAGACCCATCTCCAGAGCTGCCCCACGAGCACCCCAGCGCCACTTAAGCTGTCCCATCCACGCAGCATTTGTTTGGGTCCTGTCTCAAACACGGGCACCATAAACCAAAGCTGGCACACAGGGGAGCAGGCACAGCTTGCAGCACTGACCCCACACCAGCCCCTGCTTCCCGACCAGGCACAAGGCTCAGGTTTCCTTGATCTCCCACTGACCCCAACCTGTGAGCCCTTCTGCTCATGTCCACCCCTTTTGCCTGAAGCAGCCAGGACCATAAGGGCCTCCTCCCTGTTGAGGCTTGTCCCACACCCCACCCCATGGCAATGGGAGAAACAGGTCCCAGATCCTGCCCAGGGAACCTCAAGGTAAATAACAACCAAGAAATGATTATGCTGGAGGCAACAGGGCTTACCCATTTAATTGTACATTAAATTAGATCTTAGACCTGGTATAGATGCCTGCATTTTGTAATAAGGATAGGAACTAATCAGTTTAAAGATGAGCACAGTCCTTAAAGCATGGTTAGATCCCATTTACTGCATTGAACAGAATGGGTGGATGGTTCATGCTGTAAAAGGGTTTTATAAAATGTAGCGAACTGTACAATGACGTGTTTTATTTGCCTCCTGTGATTTAGATTCATATTTTGCTTTAGCATAAGTTAAACAAAATTAAGACTATGATTATGCTAAGAGGATGCAACCAGTAAAGGCAGAAAATGTTGAACTCCTCAAAGTCATAAAGAATTGTCAACTGTGCAATTAGTAAAGAGTGAACACATACAATGAAGTCTATTAAGTCATAAATGAATGAGAAAAGTGTAGTGCTTGGCAATTTAATGTGTATATTTGTCTTAATTATTTTAAATTAATTGCCATTGGCTACAATCATTAGAAAATTTACAATTTAAGTAAGGTACAGCATAAACCCTCCTATAAAGTGAATCTAGTTAAATAGCCAACCTATTTTAAAACTACTTAGGCTACTTAAAATGAAGAAGTAAGAAGAGTTGGTGAGCAGAGTGCTGGGGACAGCTCTGAACTCCTCAAAGCCTGTCTCCTGTGATGCTGCCCCAGGCTTGAGCACCTTGAAGCCCCTGTTGGCAGGGAGCACAGATCAGCCCTCTCCTGACACCTCCAGTATCATGAGACCTCACAGATGTTCCCTTTCTGGGCACCTCTGGACAGTTTTCCCCCAGACTTGGCCTGGACTCTCGGCTGCTCGTAGCCCTTGCAGTGGGACAGCATGCCATCAGCCCACACACCACCAGCAGAAGGCTGTGACATTTCTCCTCTGCATGGTCTTGAGAAGATTATTTATTGTTATTTATTGAAAAAAAATTAAAGTAGTTTTCTCTCAGTCCTTCATTCCTGAACGACCCCTGAGAGATGCAGCTTATCCCAAGCTAAAGGAAAACATTTTTGTGAATGGCTCTTATATAATACACAGGTACCTTTCCAGTGTGGTAGTTTGTCCAGAGGGGGCTGAGGTGCACTGTGTGCCCTGTCTTGGTGGGCAGCAGAGAGTGATGTCCTGCAGAAGTGTCGCTGTGCCCCCCTGGAGGAGCCCTCTCCAGCTGCCTGCAGGGCCCTGTGGCACCACTCCCAGCACCAAAGGTCTGGTGGGCACTACAGAACACCACTGCCTGCTGTCAGGCTCTGCACTGTCTCCTTGGGGTGGTCTCAGAGTGCTACAACCAGGCAAGGATGGGAACTGAATGAGGCAAGGGGTGCTGCCCAAAAGTAAACATTTCAGAAAAGTCAGCATGTGGGGTTTTTTTCCTGATGTTTTGTAAATTAAAAGTTTCTATTTCCCGTTCTGGAATGTGATTTGGAGATCACTTGCACTCACATTTAGTTTCCTTTTCAGAATAAAGATGATTAGAACTGTAAGACAGATAACAGAAAGTATGCCCTTTTTCCCAGGTTTCCATTTTTCTAACATGAAAGACAGGAAACTTGTATTATAAGGGAGTTTCTTTAAAAGCCTCCGGTGAAAAAACAGTTATTTACCTGTTCTAATTAAGCCATTCCCAGTGAAGATTAGTGTGCCCCAATAGCCTTACCAAGTTGATGAAGGGGCAATTGGAAAACAGGTGAGCAGAAAAATTCTCACCAGGGAAATGAAACAGTACACAAATTTCCATTATATGTTCTACATCTGCAAGGAAGGAGGCACGTTCCTCCAGGACTCTAATCTCCATCACTAATATTATTATTAAATATTTACGTACCACCCTAAGCTTGCATGACACTTTACAGAGATAAAAGATGCTCTCTTTGCACTGAAGATCTTACAGCCTGCGTCAGACAGAGAAAGCAAAGTTAGCAGAGAGGAGACATGATGAAGACTAAGAAAAGGATCTAATGCTGTTGACCCAAAAGCATTTTTAGATTGTAACAGCACATGGGACTAGGGATGATGAAAGCTCATGGCATCAGCGCCCGTTTTGCTTTTAGTAGCCATTCAAACTTTCAGACTCACAGTGGTCATGTAGACCTATTACTCCACAGTTTTGACCCAAACAAAGAAAGTAATGGTGTCCTGTAACTTCTAGAATAATACTTTTTTCACCTGTTTCTTCTAAAGAGAAGAGATGTCAGGCTGCAAGAGTTCAGCACTGCATTCTTCCAGGCTGCACGAGTGACAGTGACAGAAAGGGCTACACACTGCACCACTGAGCTGAAAATAGAAATAAGAGTGTCTCAGTCCTTCAGCTTGGGTTTTCTCCATTTTGATTAATTCCCTCAATTCATTTTCATTTCTGACAGTGCAACTAAAGAGCCACAATGAATCAGCCTTCCCTGTCAGACACACTGGGCTGGGGTGGCTCTAGCCTTTAGCTGGGGCTGAAGAGATGCAGCAGCAGGAAATCAAAGCAGTGAAGGTGGAGAAATGGGGATACCCAATACAACTCTACTTGCTCAGGGCATGGGGCAGGCGCGTACTCAGCAGATTACAGGGAATACACCTCTGCAGGAACAACGCTGAAAGGAAAGGATAACACCAGTTCTATAGTCTGTAAAATAACAATTTTTAATGTAGACATTGTCACCTTGGAGAGCCAAGCCGAGCCCAATATTAAGCTGTAGCAGGAGGATGCCTCTCTCTTGCCTGCAGGCACAGAGGGGAGCTGGCAGCCCCAGCAGGAGCCAAGCCCACTCTGCAGAGCTCCATCTGCAGAGCCACCCCCAAAACTCCCCGGCATGGGGGGATTGCTCAAGCAACAGCAGCAAGGGCAGGGCCACCAGGCTTAGGGACAGCAAGTGGCAGTCAAAGAGGGGAGGTGGGTGCTGGCAACTCCACTGGAGGGGGTCCAGCCTCCCCAGCAGAGGTGGCAAAGACCCTTTCTGGGTCCCCATCATCCACCTATTATTTTCATTCACAAGTTCTGTGATCAAAAAAAGAATTGTTCTGCCTTTTAAATTTTTTTAAAGTAATCCTGGTCGAATCAATAACAATGACAGATTTCCCTGGGTTTCCTGGAAGATGCACATTCGTTGACTGACCTGAGGCCCCGTGCAGAGAGAAGCAGCAGCACACATCATATCCTCTGAGACAACAACAGGCAGGACATGCAGGGCAGAAGAAGTGCAGTCTGAGGCATACAGCAATACGGATCTGCAGGCCCACACATGCACATGTACACACACATACATAGGCACATATATATACACACACACACACATTTACATGCTCCTAGCAATTCAGTTAGATTAATTTGCTTTGACTATTCCATTATTTTCCTTGTACAGTACTTAAAGAATCAGGTTAAGCCTTCTGCAAACAATGCTCCTTTACCTCCACATGGGTGTTGTGAGACTTTAATTAATGTTTGTAAAGTGCTTTCAGATCCCCAGAAGAAAGGCGCTATAGAAGTGTGTAGTCTGATTATTTCATAGCATACAAAAGTAGAGGTGAAAAGAAATATTCTCCTCCTTACACATAAAACTACTGATCTCAACTCCTGCATTAAAAAAACCCCAAGATGTTAAGAAAGAAAAGAATTCTGACCATGAACCTACTTCAGGCTTCCCCTTTGCCTTTTTCATCTGATTTCTGGTTGAGTGAAATAATAAGCTATTGTATTGCTGTAAACTCTTTGTAAGTAGATTTGACTAAGACAACAGAGTTCAGTGCCAGCAGCTACTCTGATCATTCTTTTAAATGGAAATTTACCGTCTGCTGCATCACATGGAAAAAATATAGAACTATTTTTCACAGCTTGTTCACTGAACAGATTATTGGAGGGAAGAAAAAAATAAAAAGGCTTCATTTTCTACAGATCCCAAATCTCAGCGTAGAAAGTCTTGGCAATTTCCTTTTGAGAGGAGACAGATTTCACTTTCACATTGATTTAACAATGAGAAGTGCGTCCAAAATGAGGGCCTGATTCTGAGCATTTAAATGGTTAGCCATAGCTGACTCCATAGCTTATCTATGGGAGCAAAATTACTCACATCCATAAGCCTATGTAGGATCTGGTCCTAATATAGAATCAGTTCTTGATGTCATAAAATCTTTTTTAACAGCATCTTGTGTTACATTTAATTTATTTCACATGGCCTCATAAAATAAGATAAAAGCTTGTAAGTCTAAAAGTCATATTAAAAGGATGGAAAAAAAAACACCATCCTACCATGTATTCATGTTTATTAAGTATTATCTTTGTGCAATTTATATAGTTTTAACTCCAGAATTTCCAAATTGTTTCTAGTCCTAACAGCAGTCATCAAGAGCTGCCAGTGCACAATGTAAACAGATTACAGTGCACCCGCTTTTTGGAGAAGAAACTCATTCCCAAAGCTCTCTATGGACAGGTTGTCACTTTTAGCTCATGCTAGCAGCAAGGACCTTACAAAAGTGCCTTCCCTGTCACTTAAGCAGGGCACAGACAAATGATGTCCTTGCCCTGCCTGGTCCTGGGAAGTACATACAGCTGTGTGGTCTAACTTCCAGACTTAGCCCAGCAAGCTCCAGGACAACAGGCATGAGAAACACCGGCTAGTTCCAAGCATGGTTTAATCTAATAGTGGCCTAGAGAGTGCACAAGCAACACTCCACTTCATCTGTTCTTTAATACAGAAGACTTTAGGGAGAAAAAAGTCTTTGGGACCAAAAAGGCCTCACCCTTCTTAAATGGAGGTTATGGAGTGCCTCCCCTCCACCACTGGAAGTGTACTTTCTTCTTCAGTCCCGGCAGGGGAAGGACAGGACTGCAGCCATGGATCCCAGAATTTAGGGCGAGCTCACCTGAAGCCCAGGGAACAAGGCCAGGACGTCTCAGGAGGCATGCATGGTAGTGTGGTGTGTGAGAGGAAAAGTATGTCCATGGGTCTAGCTTGGCACCCACAAACTTCCCACAGAAAAGAGGCTCCTTTTTCGGTCTTTGAGGGACATTGTTTCTGTATGCTGGGAGGGAGGCGGACTCAGGGATGCAAGTCAGAGGATGATCCTGGTGTGCCTTTAGGGCTCCCAAAGGTGTGTGTGCATCTGGGTGGTTGGGTGCTCCTCCAAGGTTGGCAGGGGGGCAAACAAATGCCAAATGGGGCATCTTCCTACTCACACCATGGGTCCTTTGTTTTTGTAAGTGTATAACAGAATTTATTATAAAAGTACCTTCAGCCTCTCAGAGCATGTCAGTGACCTTAGAGAGCTACTGGCAGGAGTAGTTGTTTGCCAACATGAAAAAAAAAAAAGTAAAAAATAAAAAAACTCTCAGTATTCTGGAGTATGAGCTAAGGTAATGTTCTTTAAAAAAAAACAAACCACAAAACAAATAAACACACATCCCCACACAAATAACTTGACCTTTTTGTCAGCTCACGTTTCCTTAGTTTATCAATTATAACTATTACCATAAGAAAATGATGAGGTCTTACCTGATGCTGCTGCTAGCACAATGGTTTCACTACCAGAAGGCCTCCACAGACTGCCAGTGTTTTAGGAACCAGCAGCAGACCCACTGCCTTTCCCCCAGGAAGCATAAGCCAGAGGCAAACCCAAGGGCAATGCGGTAAACAAACACTGTGCTTCCAACCTAAACCCTGGAAAAGAAAAGTTACTTTTGATGAAGTATAAGGATTCCTGAGGACAACTTTCAGTAAAGATAAACTTTAACCATGATCTGACACAACAGTCAATAAATAACTTCAAGATAATCACACGTACCTCTTTGGTAGG
Organism: Myiozetetes cayanensis; assembly: GCF_022539395.1. Classification (NCBI taxonomy): domain Eukaryota; kingdom Metazoa; phylum Chordata; class Aves; order Passeriformes; family Tyrannidae; genus Myiozetetes; species Myiozetetes cayanensis. The sequence continues at coordinate 10,130,110 of NW_026088185.1, read as the reverse complement.
CAGTGGTCTAACCCAGGCAGAGATGCTTTTAGAACATGGCTGTTGTCACCAGCCCTTGATATTTTTCTTGCGATCCAAGCAACATCCACATTGAAAAACCTACGCCACAGCTGTCAGGGCTTCTCTCCAGCAGATAATTAAATTCCATTGTGACAAGTGAGCTCAAGTTTAGTGACACCATCCCTGCCAACCAAACAAGAATGAGAGCCATCAGCTGCACAGTTGTTGATCGCTTTGCTGAAAGAAGAGGTGTCTGCAGTACTTACCAGCACCCTCCCAGGGTAGGTGCTCAGCCCCCGGGAGACACCTGACAATAACATGAGTACGTCTCAAGGGATGATTGCATTTGGATCACTGTGCTTATGCAGGGAGGCCTGGCAAAAGTGGAGCAAGTCAACAAGTTTAAAGAACATTCAAGATCTTTTCCAAACCAGAAAAGGTCAGGATTTATCTTGGGCGGTTGCATGGTAGGCTTGCAAAAGATTAAGCCATTGGTGTTTTCTCCTATAGACTGCCTCTCAAGTTGCTTTTTTAGGTAAAAAGTTTGTTTATTTTTTCCTCATCGTATGTACATCCCATATTTTTGCAAATATGTCTATTTTCCTTCGAATATTGTTTTTAAATTTAGCTTATCCATCAAAAATCAGACTGCACATTAGCTAGTACCTATTTAACTCCCTAATAACTACCTTTATATAGCTATTTATAGCTCTATTTACTCAAGTGTTTAAAGATAGTATGCTGCAGTAGCTCCATACAGGCTAGTGGGATATCACAGTCCAGAAGGATATATCTGCCTTGGACGTGCTGTGCCAGCCAAAGTTCAGCTCAGATCCCACACAGCCTCCAAGGTCTCACCGAGTACACAGGAGGAGGGATATCTGGCTCCAGGAGCCCACTGCTAAGCCAATGGCCAGAAAATGCAGAGCATTTGAGCAGGAAATTATACCTGGATCTCCCTTAACCTCAGCACATGGCTCAACCAGCCTTCTGCAGTCAGTCTCTCAAATTCCCTCCATCCTCTCTAAAAACTGAACACTAGCTCACACTTTCTGATTCAAAGCTGGCTACTCCAGTCCCTGAAGGATCATCATTGGCAGTTGGGTGGGGAGATCTGAGGCTTGACAGCAGGTCTAGAAGCTTAAAGTCATGGCTAAATTGACTGGCCCCTTTCTAAATCTCATCCTGGGCTCCCGAAGGCAGAGTTTATTCATCGCCCTATGTGCTTTGCTAGCAGCACTGGCTTCTCTGCTTGTCAACACGCCGATTTCTGAATTCTCAGTGCAAAAGAAGCCTTTCATGGTTTGGCATCCTCTTATATGTTTATGCTTCTCAAGATATATTCTCTAGCCAAGTCTTTAAGTTCTTACATTAGTACCCCAGCCCAGACATCAATCTGTTGCTGATCAGGTCTTTTCACATCATGCTGCTTTTATCTGGAATGTTGTTTCTGATGCACTCAGGGAAGCTGATGTTTTTAAGAATGTGGTTAATTATTTTTTTCCTTTTTGTTTAAAATAACACTGAGCACAGCTATTTCTTTTGCTGTAAGACTTTAGCAAGAAATTTGCCTTATAAATTCTATTATGCTGGGGAAGTCCTGATTTGCATCTTTGTCCTTGGATAGCGTAGATGCAGCACAGGGGTCCACAGAGATTGATTGATTTTTTCCCCCCCTTTTATAGTCTACAATAAAAAGTTTCTTTAAAGAGGAAGAAAAGAGAGGCATATGCTTAATACTGAAGAATGGCTTGCTTGTGCTTGATACATTGGAGAAACAGTTCAAGAACACTTCATCCTACTGCAACTATTTCCTGCACTTCTGCCAAGGTTAGGGAAACCTTGGGTTAGCTACTGCCTGAATACCGCAGACGGGTATCAGGCTGAACAAGTTCAACTGACTGCTTAGATTTTTCATCTTTATTCTTCCTCCTGTTGTCTTCCCACTTTGGCAAATAGAAATCACCTTCGACTTTGGGCGTGGCCTCAGCTGAAAGCACCCAACAAAGAGAATTCCCTGAGAGATGCTGGCTGGGGGGTCAAGGTCCTTCCATTGAGCCCCCCCAACTCAGCTGTGCTGGTGATCAGCCAGCTGTTATGAAAATGAGACTCTGTAGATCAGCATGGTTTGGGATCAGACGGGGAAGAAAACACAACAGCATAGTCAGATACATGACTGAAAAATTAGACCAAAAAAAAAAAAAAAGGCAAGAAAAATCCACCTCCCTCATACATTACACTCCCATTTTTTTCACATCAGCTAATTAAAACAAAGTGTCAGAAAGAAAAAGTATCAGGCAAGTATGACAAACTTTACCTCATTTTTCATTTGACTTAAATGAAAAACACTGTTGGGCAAAACAATCCTTGGATGCCGATTGGTTTTGCACAGAGCTCCTCTGACGTACAAACCAGAAGAGAAGCACACTGGGATAAAGAACAGACTGATCAAGGGATCCCAGCTCTGAACAGCTGTGGGACAACCAGGCCACCACAGCTCCAAAGGGAGGGTGCAGTCCTGCTCCTGCCCTCGCTTTGAGCTGCCCCTTACACCAGAAAGCAGCCCATTCACTGTCCTTTTGCATTGCTCTTGGTCTCTAAGGACTCAATCAACTAACAGGTTGAACAGACTCTTCTCTGTCTAATGCACTGGGTGACTAACCAGGGTCAAAACCTGAAGCATTTGCTTAAATTTAGGTTTAAACTTTTCTGGGTTTTTTTAAACTAGCAAATTTATCTGAGTGCCTGGTGCAGAAATGGCTTGGGTCAGATCATTGCATCATGGAGTAGAACTTGGAATGATGGGCTTCGACAAAGTTACAACCATTTTTATCACTATGGAGCTCTCGCAGAATTTTTGTGGAGACAGCAGTACTGTCCAGAACTCATTCTGTGTGTCTTACACTGAGAGCCACATGGGTAAATCTGACCTGCTGGTCGTGTAAAATAAGAGAAAAATACATCATATTTCTCCTCTAATGGTTGTCTTTTTTTTGTGGTAAGAATTACATTAATCACTGCTTTCCCTCACAGGTCTGTGGCCTGGGTCTAATTTTAAGAGGTTCAGTCATTTAGAGAGAGAAAATGGAGAACACAGGGATGGGGACGAGCTCAAGCACTTCAGTAGATATAGGAGAGCAACTCCTTCTTCTGCGTGCTCCCTTGGGGAAACTGTGGAAGGCACATTGCCATGGCTACCTACCTCGACAGACAAGTCTTCTTTCCAGGTATTTTGTGGCAACGGAAGGAACCCTGGTGCCAGCTCTCCTTTTCTTCTCTCTTCCATGAGGAGATGCCAGCAGTGGTTCCTTCTGGCCAGCCCACCTCCTCCTGCAGTGCCTGCACTCACCAGCCTCTCCAAAATCCTCTGCAGGTCTGGGACTGCCCTGTCTTTGCTCCCTGGGAGCTGGTCTGCTGCCGATGCCCTGGGGATAGCCTGTCACAGTTCCAGGGGACTCTCGGGGAAAGGGCCTAGGCCCTGCTGTTCTAAGGGAAAGCTCGGAGGCAGGAAACAATGGGAGAAGGACCAGAGAGAATGGGGAAAGAGCACAGGTTTACTGGGGAGGAGGTTTAGGGGAGGACCAGGGTTCACTTCATGATCGCCAAATCTATTTTATGATACCCTTTTTTTTTCCTTTCTGGACATGTGTGGTTAGAAATGCCCTCATTGGCAGTAACGCAGTTAATGACGAGGAACTGGCAGCTCTGCAGGCAGCTGGCCGGGACGGTGAGGGGCACAGAGAGCGGAGGAGCCGAGGAGGTGCCCCTGGCCCTGCCCACCACAGGGTGCACCCCATGCCCTGTGGTGGATGGCTTTGCCCAGACACCACCTTCACTGGGCAGTAAAAGGGCCCAAACAGGGACTGGCCACCAACAGCAGCAGTCACCCCACGCCCTCATCCCAGAGCTCCCCACCTGCAAACAACGGCATGGGGATGCTCACAACACTGCCCAACTCCTCACAGATCCACCATATCCCCTAACACTGCCTAACTCCTCTGAAATCAGTGTTCACAGGTCCCCCGTGCCCCCCAAATACAGCCAGTGAGGACACAGGAGGAGCTTCCCTGCATAATTCCACCAGCTCTGCCTGGCAGCCCCAGTCCTGCTGCTCACACTACACCCTATGAACCACATTAAACACATACTCATTTAGGGATTACTCAAATGCTGCTCATTTCTAGGTCAATTATTGACTTCAATCTTGTTAAAGTTTAACATAAATATGCTACTATATCACCTGTATACATGTCATGATAATTATATGGCTACAAAATTCTTTTAAAATACAAGGGGAAATTAGCTACTACTGCATAATAAAGCCTCACAGACTGCTCTGGAACCCATGCAAAGAAATACAAAGATTCCCATTATCTTTGACAATTCATCAATGTGAATTGATTATTCACATGGAATAATCAATTTATATAATTAAACATATCTACAGATTAATTGCTCTCCAGTTAAAATTTTTGCTTCCTAAAAGTGTTTTGTCTAACCTTATCAGAAAGGATAGAATGGGCATAGAGGGTGAGCAGAGAAAGGAAAGGCATCGTATCATAAGAAGCTTGTAATGTCACAAACATGAGAATAATTCTCTTTTTTCTTTTAAAAAAGCACTGCTAACTTTTTCACATTTTAGCAAACTTTTCAATTAGAATTTCTTCCTGGCTATTTAAATATGCTTAAAGTAATGATTTGCTGTAATTTGTCTTTTTCCTTTGGAAACATACCGTGCTATTGTCAGCTTTAAAAAAGAAGCAATTTTCTGACTTTTGAGATTGAGTAGGTCATGGAAAAATTACTACTGTGGGAGCCTATAATTAAATAGAAAATGCAGCTGCACCTATGAAAAACCCTAAAATTAAGTTTATTCTATTAATACTTGAGTCTTAAATTATATTTGACTCTTCAGACACAGGTCAGCTCAAACTCTAGCTTACCTGCAGAACATCACTAGCTGCTCAGCTATTTGCAAAAACAGACATGATATAGTATCTACAAACATATTGCCAATTATTTGCTGGTATCTGAATTAGAGTCAGTGTAGCATGATTGTCATTTACACATGTAGCCCCTTTCTTTCCTCTTTTCCTAGGACTGGCACTACGTCTTTGGGTATTGCTTTCATGTTTGGCTTCTTTTTTTAAGGAACTCAATTAAAATAAATCTATGTAAAATCACTAATGTTTATTATAAATTTCACTGGAAGAAAAGAAGTATAGGAAGGGGCTTTAAAAAAAAATTATGTAGTACATCTGAATTGAATAAAGATCTCTTCCCAGCATTGGACTAGTCATGAAATGAAGACAAGATTCTAGACAATACCATGATACAAAACCAGGCTTTGTGTATATATAAAGAAAATTTATCATAGATCCTGACTGAATGTTTACACAGTACCAGATACAGGCTCTGAATTAAATTCTAAATGAAAATATTGAAAAAAAAAATTGTGACCCACAAGAGATTTTAAACCTTCTAAAATACACAAAATTAACAAAAGCTTCACCGAGAAAATAAGATACAGACAACTCTGACATCTGATGATAAAGAATACTTGTCTAGAAATCTTAAAAAGGACCATATAAAATCAGAAGGAGAACAAATCAGTCTAAAATAATTGTATTGATTTTATTTATTAATAGCAATAAAAATAGCTTTTTAAAAAATAATTGCATTTAGGATGACCACCTTTCATGATTTTCTAGGGTAATAATAGATGAGATTCTACAGCCCTTTCTTATTGCATGATATTACAGAAATTAATAAAGGCAGATGTTCTTTTATATATTATACAATAATTTGTAAAACTATATTTCCCTAAAACATCCTTTAATTCAGTAAGTTTAAGGGTTATTTTTTCCTTTCAATAAATAGGAAGGAAATTATCTTTCTTCTTTTCATCAGTCATTTTCACATGTCCAGGTTTCTGTGCTATTACAATGAACATAACTAAATCCATACAGTTTATATAAATGTTTATACCTTATTTATTACATATAAGAAGCTGAAATCCTTTCTACATGTGCGAACTCAACTTCACTATTTTTAATATGCTTACACATCACATCTAATACAGCTATCCACAACCACTGTGAGAATGAAAATAGCATATCAGAAATGGTAAAAAAAATTAAAATAAATTGTGAGGAAACATTATACACAACACAGGAAAAATTTTCTTATCCCCTGTTTCAGAAACTACTTGTGAGTGAGTTGCAGAGAAAGCCCACAAAACCTGTATCATCGTGTACACTGCTTGACTGAGCCCAGAAGTGATCCTAAGAACCAGCAGTTTAATTATTTGATTTCACATCTACAGCTTGCTTTCTCTCGGCTGCCTGTTTGGTCAGTGGCATGATATTTTTTTTGATCTTTTTTTTTTTTTTCACTTCGTGCCGCGGAGCTGGATTTCTATTTTCCAGCTGCATATATTCCACAGAGGAAAAGAAAATTGATCCATGAAGTTCCTATTTGCATAAAGCACAGAAACATCTGTCACAAGTTCTTGTTGGTGGATTGGAAGCACCCGGAGATTCGGCTGTCGATCGTCTGCCTTAATACTATTGAATTCTGTTCGTGTCAATAGGAGCTCTGGGTGAGGGTGTGTAAAGAGGCAAAGAAAAGAGAGTTTCCTTAGAGAGGACATATTCTTACTATTACTTGAGATGAGTGATCAGTTACGTGATGCTGTTTCACACAAACACTTAAAAACTACCTCTGCCACAGGACCAGCAAATTCCCTGTTCCATCTGATATAAGTTCTTTGCAAATACAGATCTTTTAAAGGTTTTCAATGGTTTAATCAGCACCCTGCAGTTGCCTACAATGCAGAACAGCTTTTTTTTGTTAAACTTTATGCAATGAATGGTTCGTGTAGCAAGGCTGACATTAGAAAGTGCTTGATCTGCAGTGCTGTTTTGAGTTTTGATTTTGGTTTAGGGAATCACATAAAAAATCTTGAGGAAGAATTATCTGTGACTCAGATCAGGAAAAATTTCATTCTGTTTCTACATGTATATATAATGCATGACTACAATCATAAATATCAGGTGGAGCAGTCAATTCATACAGAATACATAAATAGAATATGATCTCAATGAAATATAATAGCAACTATTAAAAAACAGAATGACTATGGTAGGTCAAGTGTTATTTTTAAAAACGCTAGAAGTACTTTTGGTAATATACAAAATTCATATTTCTGCATTACATTCTGCTCTTTTTTATTACAGATGATTTTTAAAATTCACTAGCTCTGTAAATTGTATAAACAGATTTTTAGCCTGGCCTCCCCTGTCACATCACTGAGAGTCAGAAATCAGTATAACTTACAGTTTGCAGTGCAAACAAAGTGCTCTTCTCAGATCCTGTGTTTTGTGGAGTTTAACAGCCAATCTGAGAGGAAAATAAAGTTTCTTCACATTTACTATCTACTTATGTCAGAAGTAACATGAAGGTGATCAGTACAGCACTGTTCTCTGTTTTCTGACAGAAGCTCCAAGATAGTCGGTTTCCTAAGGTGGGTCAGCAGAGATTAATATCACATTAGTAGCATCTCATTAATCATTGTCAATGTAAAACTAAAAGGTTTTAAACCTTTCATAGCTGATCTCTGTAACATGCATGTATGTGCTTCCCCCCCTGCCCCAGCCCTCGCTCCCTCACACGTTCACAGATACCTCAACTCAACTGTAAATGTCCAAGTGCAGGAAATACCTGCTCAGGAGCACAAGCACAACAGGGTCACAGTATACTGTGAAACAAGCAATTGTAAAACTAAGAATAAAAACCCAACAACTGCAGCAGGAGTGATCTTTGCTCCCATACACATATTTGTATAAAAAGTTCCTCTGGCAGTGGTTCACCAGCAGGCAGTAATCAGCTAAGATACTTCTTTGTAATTTTTTTGTTTCATAAATAATACAGGAGTTTACTAACAGGAAGTTTGTGGGAAGCAACAGTAAACAGTCTAGCAATCCATCTGTTATTGCGGAATGCAAGAAAGCTGAATCAGATTCTGTGCAAGTGGACTATTTTTGTTGTTTGTTCTAGAGAAGATGTGTGGGAAATGGGCATTTAGAGTCATTACTAATGTGAACTCTTGTGGACATCCTTTCTCCCTCTCTTTGCGGAAGGGGATGGCTGGGTGCAATTTCAGCAAGAAGTTCAAGGACTTCTGTGGCTACAGAGCAGCTTATATGAAACCTCAGCAAACCAGAGAAGGCACTTGGATCGGATGTGAAATATTCAGGTGACACTTACAAAGGGACTTTTACTTCCTTTATATCAATTTCAGAAAGAAAAAATTACTTCTAAATTAAAACACACACAAACTCCTGTTAGCACCTTCCTCGGCATCAAGATATTTATCAGAAAGAGGGTTGAAGGGTTGGAGGGAACTGGAGTAGGAGGAAAGGAAACAAGGAAAAATAAGGTAACGATGGAGGTTGTACTGACAGACTTTCCGTGCCAGCACAAGTAGGGAGTCAAGCAAGGGTGAAAAAAAAGCTAGTATCTTTCCTGAAGACAGACTGTTCTGCTGGCATTCATCCACCCTTGATATATTGCTTATGAATAGAAGGCTAGAAAGAGAGCGGGGGCAGGCGTGTAAATTAGTCACTACTACTACAAAAGCAAGCTTTCCTTGCCAGCGGCAAGGCAGTGTCTCACCTCAAAGATTTAACTTGAAAGTGTGCGTCCAAGGCAAAAAGTTGTACTGCCAAATAAATGAAAGAAGCCTAAGTACAGGATTATACCTTGCGCTAACTAGGAATCACTTAATTTTAACAAGCTAACAAATACTGCTTATTCACAGCATGTCTGAATATTACGCATAGCCCTTGGTTTAGAAGAGACAATAAATACACACACAAAAAAAAAAAACAAAAACAAAAAAAACCAACACCTCTGTCCAAAACAAAATCTACCAAAAAGATGCATGAAGCTGTCAATAAACAAAAGTGTCAAACTGCTGATGGCTGTGCACGGAACAGCCCGGGGGCGGCGGCGCCCTGAAGTCTTTACAAGGGCCAAGTACCGTGTTTGGGAGCCGGCCGACAGCCCGCGATGCTGGCACCCTCGGGGGGGACCGCGGGGGCTCCGGGCGGGGGGTCCCGAACAGGGGGAGCCCCGGCCGCTCGTGCTTCCCGCCGGGAACCATTCCCGCCGCCGGGCAAGGCCGCCGTCTGCCGGGCGCCCGTCTGCTGCCCTGCGCGGGCAGAGTTCTTCGGGAGCCGGGGAGCGCGGGGCAGGCTCCGGGCAGCGCGGGGCAGGCTCCGGGCAGCGCGGGGCAGGCTCCGGGGAGCGCGGGGCAGGCTCCGGGCGCCGCGATCCCGAGGGATCGGGAGGGTGCGGGATCGTCGAGTGCTCCGGGGGCTCCCGCGGCGCTCTGGCGCCCCCTGCCGGCCCGCCGCGCGCACGGCCGCCGTGAGGGCGCCGAGGGGGCTGCCCGCCCCGAGCGGGGGGAAATCCCGGGCAGCGGGGGAAAGTCCCGGGCAGCGGGATTCCCCGGGGAAAACGGGAGCCACCCGAAGGACTACAGCCCTCTGCCCAACCGCTGGCACTCCTCGCGCCGCGCAGAGACGCCTCGGAGCGCGGCCCTCCCGTACAAGCTGCCCAATCTCGCCGGATTTACCTCAGTTTGGATGAGGGACATCACTACGGCCAGGGAGGGTTTTTTTCAGGGCTGCACTGAAGTGCAAACATCAGCAAACATGTTTTCACATGACAGCGTTGCACGAGTGCCATTGCAGCCCACAGTGACAGTTTCGCTATTATTCCTCAAAGCAGCAAAAGGCATTACCTGATAAATGGTATCGCAATTCTGGCAGTGTGCTCTGGGATGTCCCTGTTTGAGCAGATGACCCACTGTGATCCCTTCCAGCCTCACCCACTCTCTGAGTCTGTGAACTGTAGCTACAAATTCAGCATCTTCTATGTCAATTAAACCTGGACAACGGGCAGTTACCTAACTAAAAAAAGGACTAAGCTTTTGATGATTTTCACTCAAACTTGTGTAAAAGCCTGGAAATCCTTATTTTGAAACATCAGTATCTGAGCCTGTGATGTCAATGACTGCACAGGGCCCATCCTCTCCTCACATTAGCCTCCCAGAAGTGGATCACACAGCACCATCACCCTACTGCAGGTTTTCCATAGGGGTACATGATGGTCTTGGACAACTGACACAGGCAGTAGGAGGGATATTGTCAAAATGTAATTTAGTAAAGCTGTGGCGTTACTTCCTACTACTGTCTCCAGCTGCAGCCCAGCACTGGAAACATCAAGTATTTCCAGCTCCTTTTTTTTGTTTGTTGGGGTTTTTTTTGAGCATGGTCAAACTTGTCACCGTCCTGACTGGTCTAATGCCTTTTTCCTGTCCTTTGAGCGTTCACCTCCAAGTGACAAAGCACAGCTGTGTGATTTTATTGCTTTGAAGATTGATAAAGATAACTTATATCTTATCATCTAAATCTCATCTACTTCTGCACAGTTCAAGACATGTACCACTGAGCCAGTTCTACAGCCCAAAAAAAAAGTTGCACAGTAAGAATTGGTGTAATTTTCTACCAATTTTTTTTGTACTGCCTGAGTTTCACTCTTTTGGTTAGAGTAGGGCTTTGTCTATTTCTGCATCCTGATGGGGTTGATTTCAACACTCACCAGTGTACCAGCACAGCTCAGATTGCTGAGCGAGGTAGTTATGATGGTCTGGGGCTCCACCTAGGCACACGCAGCATCTCTGCAGGAGCAGCTCACTTCAGCGTGGTGTGCACTGATGTGCACAGTTTTTCTGTAATCAAAATTAGTCACAGCAAGCTTAGGAACCCAGTGTTCTCTGTCACCAGAAACTGCCATGATAAGGCTCTTGATTGTTCCTCTCCTGGGTATCCATTGCTATACATGCTTCTGCAACCCCGGATACCCAGCAAAACCCATCCAGCAAGTGTTTGATGTTATAGACATTAGTGTGCCACAGAAATTATAAATGTGAACTGATTGCAGGCTGGCAAAATGGTCTCAGTGCTGACCAGTCTGGCACAAAGCCTTCCCTCCCTCCCATCCTCGCCAGATATCTTGGCTCCAGCCTGCCAACAGAAGAGTTTGGCACTGGTTGCAGATCGTGCCACTACTTATCTGGATTTCCTGCTAGAGGGCTACTAAATGTGTTCTCTAATGGATCCAACAGATCAAAACAGATCCAGCACATCTCATCTCTTTCCAAAGGCTCTAAGGGAGAAAGTGACATCTCCACAAACGTGCCAAATCTTCCTCCAAAATGCTGAACCCTTGGTTCACACTGGCAGCAATGAAGCTCAATAACACACAGGTTGTAGTAGGTGATAGGAAACTTGCATTCTGACCACTTTTGGGTAGCCTGCCTTAACAACCCTGTTAGGTCTCACCTCTAGGTAGAAAAAATAAGACTACTTCTTGTCCTCCTTTCACATGCCAGTCTTATCTTTGGCTCAAGCTGCCATTCCTCATGGAAGTCTCTGCTCAGATAGGTTTATGGCCCTATGGTAAGCTCTTGAGTAGATTGGATTCCCTGATCCAAGGTTAATGTGTCATCATAATTACAGAAATGAATGGTCAAAAATCCTTCTTGCCAGACTACCCCTGTGGATGAATCAATCTGCATTTTATACCATTCCTGTTACTGCTGTTTCTCTGGTGTTTGGAGGTGAGCTCATGCTGAAAACCACCAGCCTGGCAATTAATAGTCTTATAGACAGGGACCTTAGAAATTATTCCTAAACTGGAAGCTTTGCCCAGTTTTATCGAGTCACTCATAATGATAATTTATTTCCTCTTTACCAAGGGAAATCCCTGTCTCTCTAGTTACCTTTTCATTCCAGTTTTGTGCCCAGTTCAGTTACCTGGTTCTTACTACTTTCTCTTCTGTTCATGATGAATAAAACCACTTTATCCATGGAACAGCATTTCCTATGGCATTGAAGATAGTGAAGCTAATTCAAAACACACGTACATGGATCCATGTCTGCCTGCACACACCTGCAGACACACACACGTGATTAAAATTCAGTCCAGAAGGAAAACTCTGTGAACAGGAAATCATGACACCATACAGTGAGTAACAAAACAAAGCCTTACTTTAAACACCTGGAAAAACAGATGCTGAGAGGGTGTGAGCCAGAGGCTGGGAATCACACAGATCTCCTTTGTATTGCACAATATCGTTCTAGACAACACTGGGCAAAACTGCCCATAGAAAGTCACAGCATGGGGAGAAGTAGAAAAATCTGCCATGGTCTACAAGACAGACCACAGGTTCACTGAGAACTTTGCCGAGGGAGGGAGTTTCTCCCACTGAAACAGAAATGTGAGTTAATGACAAGTAGATTATAAAGGAATATTGTCTCCTTGCTCACATCCATGGAATAAATGCATTAGCTCTTGTTGGCATGTACCCCTGAAAGACACATGCTTGTTTACTGGGAGAGAAACTGAGGGTTCAAATGCAGCCTTCAAAGGAGGGCTTGGGCGGGGTCAGACCCCCAAAATTTCTGACACCCTGAAGCTGTCAGAGATGCCAATAGAAATTTAAGGTGCTCATCATATTATTAGAGGTGCACAGAACCCCACAGCACCAAGACAGAAGACAACTGTTTGCTGCTTGACATCAGAGCCTCTTGCACCAAGCAGGGAAAGAGTGAAGCAAAGGAAACACAAATGCCTTTGGGCCTACAAAGGAAGACCTGGAGAACAGTGTCAGTGGTTTGCAGAGTTAGGACTGGAAAAGTCATGGTAAACTCTTCCACGACCTTTGACTCTTGCATTATGTTCCCACTTCTAGGTGCCCTGTGGGGTGAAGCCACATAAACTCTTGGAGCCTTACAAACTCCAAGAGACTGCCCAAACCTACCTATATTGTCAGATCTTTTCCTACCTATATTGTCAGATCTTTTCCAGCCAGAATGACTCCAGCATGTACTTTCTCAAGCATAGTCCTTCTGCTCTCCACCTCTTTTTTCTCCAGAGAGAAAGCCAACCACTTTATATTCTCTGCCTGATAATCCATCCTCTTAGGTTAACGATCAATTCAAATAATTGGAAGGCTTAGAAACAAACAGAAAATGTAACAAAGTTAGCTAAAATAGGTTAAATTCAAGATAAGTATCTGAAGATCTACTACACAGTAGCAAACAACAGAAACCAGCAACATAGCTTGTCCCAAGCACTGATCATTCTTGATTCCTAAAGGCACCAGGAACTGTTTGATCCTTCTGTATCCCTTGTAAAATTAAGGTCAGTACTGATTTAGAGGGCCCTGAGGTAACCAGACCTTAATTTCATCCAGCTTAACTGTCCAGCACTTGAGACTGTCCTGCCCTCACAGGCCAAGGAGTAATAGTCCGAAGCATTTAAGTCTTCTGTGGGCAGACAGCTTTTGGGAAGAGACTTACCAAAGCAAGGCCCCATGGCCTGGAGATCAGCTCTTCCTCTCTTCACCCTCATCAGCTCAGCTTGCCGTCACATTGTGGCTGAGGTCAGCTCCTCCCCACCAGCTTTGCCCAAATCTCTCTGCCAGAGATTTAAAATCACTTGAATTTTTTAAGAGATCCAAGACAAACAGTCCCAGAGAAGGGAACTGGGACAGGAAAATTATTTACATACTTACTGCCAAAAAATAGATTTTCTTCAGAATTGGAAATATATTGCTTTCAGTTTGGTTACTCACAGAAAGTGCTGCTGGAAATGTACCAGAAATACATACCTACGTGTTCTTTACTCTCAAATAATGGCAAATACAACCAGCACTAGAGGTGCTGAGCGCTGATCTGTATTTTCTCCTCCTGGTAGTATTGCTCTGAAGTAGGAAAAATCCTGTCGAAAATACAAGGCATCTATATAGGTGGCGTGGATGCAGAGAGCTCAGTGCTTAAAGAAAGACTTTGAGTTTTTTTAGTGGCAAACAAACAGGCACATTCCTAAAGAGCAAGCTTAGGGCATCAGTGTAGTATCCCTGTGTGTCACCTGCAGTTAATATGGGATAGGGGTAAATATCCCAAATGTGCACATCTATCTACAATTTACATAAAATATAATCACAAAAAACTGTGTATTCTCAAATTAATGAATAATTACCTCAAACACAGTAACAATAATTTTAAATGTTAATCTAGTCAATGTTTATAACTAATTTTATTTTAAAGTCTTGTGGCATTTCCAATACAGTAGTTCCATACAGAGCCTGAGTTAAAAAGAAATAAAAAACTGCCAGATCTTTACAGCTTTGAGTTCTACTGAAGGCCATCATGAGGTCAGTCTTTGTGATGTTCTCTCTGGGGAATTTTCCAGCCCTAGCTCTCTAGATGTGTTTTTCTGTCTTTGGACAGTTTTTCTTCCCAGACCCTCTCATTACATGCAATAATATGTCTTCTGTTTCAGTTTGAGGCTATTGTGCAATGTTCCACAAGGTCACATCTTGGAACTGGAGTGCTCAGCTCTCTTATTATACTCTTTTCTTTTTCTTTTTTTTTTTCTGCCTTATTTTGAAAACATCTCTGCAGTTGCAGATGTGTTCATCAGTAGTTAATTCCGTTATTTCTTGAAGTATTTCTGCTTTCCATCTACTTCACGTCTTCTCTGCCTACATACATAGGCAGAGAACAGCAATAGCAGCAATACCTGCGTTTCTGAGTGCTGCCCCTCTGCAGTTCCCCTTTGTATGTTCTCGTTTCTTACCCCTTCTACCCCCCAAACTCTGGGAGGTACCAGGTACCAGCTGCTGGGGATGCTGTGCCCCCTCGCGTGCGCGTCTTTGTAAAACTAAACGCGCCGATAAAAGTACCTGTGCCGATCGCCAAAGAATAGCAAACATATTCTTGCGCTTGAGAAACGAGCTGTGAGATTTTCCGACTCTTCCAGCCTGAAACAGGAGCGGTTCCAAGATCCCTGCAAGGGACAACTTGCCGTACTGCGGCCGCCAGAGGGCAGAGGAGGCCCCGCCGGCTCCCGGTGCTCCCGGCAGGAGTGCGAGCTGCCTCCCGAAGACCGGGAATACCCCTGGGCGAGGGATGGACACACGGTCGGCACCGGGAGCACACGCTGCTGCGAATGTGCGAGCGACCGCTGGACGAAAAGGGAAGGGAGGCTTCCTCGTCGGAATGAGCACTTCAGGACATGCAGGGGGAAAGATGAACAGGTGAAAAGGAGTGGACGAGCAGGTGTGCCACAGCTACAAGTTAGAGGAGGGATGAGCATTACGACGAACCAAAGCTCCACTAAGGCTTCAATAGCACGTCTGAACAGCAGGTTTTGAACAAGTCATCTCCATTACTTGCAATCCAAAATTCTCCTTTTTAGTAAATACATGGAATCTAGGTATGCATTTTCTCATTGCTTCAACCTAGAAAAATGCACATAACAAATATTCCAACATTAAAGCTTTATTCATTCCAGGACTTGGCGATAATGCATAAACCTCAAGCCAATAGCTGCAAGTGAACTGCACATATTTCTCACAGTACATTTAATTAAGCTCCCAGAGGTTTTAATTTTAAAAGACTTTAAAATTTTTATATTCTCCCGTTTCTTTCGTAATATAGACAAGAAGAGTTCTTTACATGGTCTAAAGGGAATATCTATAAGAAAGCATTAGAAACTGCATCTCCAAGCACCTTTCTCTCCCAGCTCAGTTACCAAATTCATTTCCTTCATTGGTGCTCAACCAGCTGCAAGGTCTGAGAAGTGCATAGTGCATTTTCAGCACAAAAAGGGTAATCTACATGGATTTAAAAGTTGTGTGTGTATATAAATAATAAAGTGCGGTGATAATTTGAGGCAACCTAAACAAAGGAATCCAGACAAGGAATAATTCAGCAGCTCATCAGTGATCCCACTAAATAACTGTTCCCAATGATCCCACTAAATAACTGTTCCCAAGGCTCAGTCACACCACGAGGAACAGAGGACAAGTATACTTGGCATATACTGGTAGCCACCCTATGTCTGTTTAGTCCTGTAGTCAGGCAGACAATCAGATAATAGTTACAATGAGCTTTTTTGCACAGTGTGTTTTCCTTGCCCAGGGAACCCCTCAGCAGAGGGGACTGAGGCTGCCCCTGCTCCCTCTTTACCTTTTCAGGACCCAGGCTGCAGACAGAGCAAGAAGGAGAACCCCTCCATGGGTTGTCACACAAGCACAAAGTGCCTCAACAGGAAACTGTTCCAGCCAGGAGATTTTAAAACAGTCACAAACAAACATCTACTTCTTTCTTTAGGCTGTATTCCCTCAAGGTCATCATGATCAGTGTTTTCCCTACTAAATTGAAATTTCTTAAGAAAATATATACCTCTCAAAAGGCCAAGTTAGCTGTTATTGTTACAGTAACATACAGTATCATTTTGGAAATGATGACAAATTATTGTGGAATAATTTTTCTGTCAGTGAAAAGCAGCCAGCATGCATGGAATTTGGCTCCTCCAGTAAAAGTATCAAACATTTGCTTTATGTTCCACTTTCTAAGGGGAAAAGAAAAGAAAGAAAGCTCGTTTTGGAAAGGTCAGAATTTACATGAGGAAAAGGAAGGCTTAAATCCCTAAAGTGCAGTAGGTTTAACTCTGTCCCTTTTAATCATATGGACTGTAGGAGCATGGCTGACACCAAATTAAGGAAAACTGAAACCAGATGGTGTAGCTGAAGACTTCTATACTGACCTTTTAAAGCAGCACTGGCACACTTGAAGAGAGGTAAAACAAAGTTATGTGAGGAAAGCAACAAACTGCAACCTGTAAGCGAGAAGTTTCAAAACACTGAGGTCTTTGGTGGCTGCATGATAACAGTAATCGGCAAACACAATGTACAGTGAAAATATATTCCCTTCTCCGTTAACTTTAAAGTTTTTCACTCTCTTCTCTTCCCCTTTCCACCAGCAGGGGTCCCACAGACATTACGATACAGTAAGAACTGATGAAGGACTTACAAATACGTGGTAGGTTATTTTTCAAGTCGGAGTTAATGAAAAGTCTTCCATTGCAAGACATCATAAAGCTATTTCAGAGATATTCCTCTATCAATAAAAAGTTGGCCCTATTTAATAGAGGCTTGGAAAGTACACTGTCAAGTTAGATTTGTACCCACGTAAAAAAAAACCCCACGTTTAGAAACCCATAAAACTAGTAGGAATGTTTACACAATTTAAAAACATTCCAGTAAGGACTGTAGATATTCAACAAATCAGCTTGTTACAGTTTGAAGCCCAAGCACTAAAACACTAAGAATTCAGTAGTATAACTTGCCTTCAAACACTTTTTTAAAAAAGGTGCTCTTTGTTATCAACAAAAGTTCCTGTAAAAATACGTGGGGATAAAGTAATCTCATGGGTGAGTACTGAGTGGGCTACAGGTTTGCAGGGCAAGATCCTAAACAGGAGTGGTAGTGGTTGTCATGTCAACTGAGGACTGTGATTATGATTTATAAATTTGCAGTAGCCCTTTTAAGGTCACTTCAGGTTTCAGGATATTAATCTGGTGACGAATTATGGCTCCAGTGAAGTCAGTAGCAAAAATTCCTCAGTGCACACAAAGCAACCCTACTTCTTTTGTTTCCCAGACTGCCAATACTCACATACAGAGATTTTACTAAATTGTTTGCATAGTACAGCCAAAATATGTTCTAAGAGGTGATAAATTCTTCTCCTTTTTTAGCAAAATCCCTTTAGAGGAGCATAGCAACTCAAAACTGGCTTGTGTCTCCTTTCTGAAGGACGCCACTAAGTTTTACTAGCTGCAGGCCACCAAATCCCTCAACATAGGGCTGCTGATGAGGCATACTTTGAAAAGTGTCTCTCATGCAGCATTCTTCTCTTCCTAATGAAGGTAGCAGGAAGATTTCCTTCCTAATGGTCAGCGCACTGGAGCCTGAAAGTCAGCCCAGATCTTTTTTCAGGAGCTATTTTACACAGAAAATGTCATACCAGTTTTACTAATGATACACTGGTAAGAAGAGAATACACTTCAGCTTCTCTTAGTGTTGTTATTAGATTTATGAAATAGGGCCTTTAAAAGCCCAGTTATCTGTGTTGCTACTTTAGTCAGCAACCAAGACTCAGCATACATAAGAAGGTCAAGAAAGAGAACAAGAAAGTGTCATGTTTAGAGGAGCTTTCATCTATCATAAACATAACCAGTACAGCAGAAATTTTCTTTATCACTTTTTCCAACACAGTGCAATCCAGAAGGAATGGAGAGAATTGCTCTGTGTCCATTTGTGTCACAAGCTCACATCAATGCAGTTACTAGATTTTATGATTTGTTTTCTAGCTCTTCATAAGTATGTTCTTCAGGGGACAGGGTTCCCACCTGGTTGAATCTGATTAATACACATCTAGTATAAGTGAATCTCAGGTTCAGGTGTTGATAATTCTTCCTATTTATCTCCTGGGGAAAAAAAAAAGAGGATGAAAGCATGAGAAAGACAATTAGTTTGTTGTCTCTGGATATTCTCCACTGAGGCTCCTTCACACCCTTTTCTCTGAGTCCAGGAGTCAATATGTTTATGCTAAAGAGAGCATCATATAGAAGCTCCTTGTTGTTCTTTTCCTGTATGTCCTACTACACCACCCCTCCTGTTCCAGTGCACCCCATTTAGAAAGGTCATCAGCAACAAGATGAAGGTGTCCTGTAGTAATTTACAATTATAAGTGATAGTGAATATAAAATAATAAGTATCATATAGTTGTCTGATTAATGCAGTCTTGTCATATTAATTCATTTTCTTAAAGGCCTTTGTGGAGCTTGTGCAGGGCCAAAGTACTTCCTCCTGATCCCTTGTGGGTACTGAAGAGTGTCTCCAGTGGAGACAGCATTTTGGAAAGTGTACTCAAAATATATGTGCAAGCCACAGGAGTTCTAAAACCATGGCAGAGACTGCCAACACCACGAATTTACCACACAAGACAAAAATGTTCTCCTCCTCCTCCTGGGAATTTCAGAGCAAATCTACCACCTGAAAGTCTGCATGGGGAACTCCATCCTGGTTGTACATGAATTTTCCCAAGAAGTAAATTCCTTCCTCTTCAGAAACATCTTTCATATCCTTAAAGAAGAAAAGTGAAGAAGAATGATATTTCCACCATTCCAGAGATAATCCATGACTGCAGCCCCAACGGCTGTTGCAGCCCCGGTCACAAGTCTCACGGCTGAGACTGGGCATGCAAGCAAAAGGAACCAGCAGTCGAACTAAAGAGGACCAAAAAAGGAGCCTTTCCAAGTGACTCACTATAAAGGATAAAAAAAGGAACTTGCATAGATAGCTAAGGTCTTTGGAGCACTAATGATCTCCTCTGTCTGCAACCCTGCTTTGGAAATGGGAGCCAGCATCACAGCATGTGGGCAGATGACTCTGGACAGCTTTCTCATGACATATCCCTGGCAACCCACCCATGTCTCAGCAGCTTCCTTGGTCATTATCCCACTGAAGCAAGACACAACAGGGAACACTGAACCATGTTCCAGATAACAAGATCCAAACTGTACGCAAACTGCTCTTGTGACACAGAAATTCCAGGATCCAAGGCCACCGACAAAACAGGGGAGAGAGATTGGTTGTTTGGCAAGAAGATCTTGCCTGTTTTTTGGTATGGAGGATGGAAATCAAACTAAACATGTTCCTATGCTGTTGAAGACAACAGTTGTGTAACAGTGCTAGAAATGCTGCGAAGTGTCCATGTCAGAACCTCCATCACGGACATATTTGACACCAGATTAATAACAGGGGGGGACTTTTTTCCTACAAAATTTTGGTTCTTAGTGTAGACACAGCCAGATAGGGTGAGTCCACAGGTCTTTAACACTCCATACAGATTGTCTCAGATCTCCCACACATCTGGTGAGTATAACAACCTCTACCTTTCTTACCTGGGGTCTCCAGTCGTGTTCAGCCCACAGCCTTGCAGGTATGAATAGAGACAAATCAGCTGTTACAATTCCAGACCTGAGTCCTCAGTCAAACTTATTCCCTCTGCCTTTGCAGCAAAGATGTATTTGTTTCTGGGTAACTTGACCACATACCAAACCTGTACATTTTGTACAGCCTGAATGAAATCAAACAAACCTGCACAAGAGCTAATATTAGCTGGGCCTCAACTACTCAATACTCAAATAATAATCCATTTTAAAAGCAGTGCTTTCATTTAAACATGCAACATAAATAAAAAGTCAGCTATTGTTACTAAAAGACAAAAATGTGACTCCCAAACCTTCAAAAATCTCAAGCACCTAAAAGCCACAAAACACGTCTGAAGACATCCGTTCTCACAGAGCCCACATTTTAAGAAGCTATAAAAAGCACATACTTCATCACAACAGTAATGGTATTTGCACACAATTTTATCAAAACTCAGCACTACATACTTTCTTTGCTGTGAAACACCAGCAAACTCTTTCTCAAGAAGCAGCAATTATCAGCACTTTCTGAAAAAACATTGGTCAGAGGATATCACATCCCTAAAAGCAACTTGTTAAATCCACTGATCAGAACTGAAGTTCTAAGTCTACATTAATGGTCTTATGTCCAAGGGATATGTTAAAGTTGCATGAAGTTAGAAGTTCTGCACTTAATCTCCCATGTTTGTTTTCTGTGAGGGTCATAATATAGGGACCATGCTGTCAGTTTAGCAGCTCAATTGTTTGGTTTGGAATTACTGATTTGTTCCAATTCAAAGTTGTTCTGGAATTGTTTCAGCTTTCCTTTTTGACCCCAAAAGAGCAAGATATTTTCTCTTTACACCTAACTGCCAAGATCCAAATCTGTATTTTCTGAGTTTCCCTGGTAACAGCTGGTGATGTCATAAATTTACTAAATGGTAGAGGGAGATGTTATGCTCCGTGTAGCCGTGAAACTCTGGAAGGGAACTGCTAGTTGGCTCTCTGCCCAGCTGCCAACATCATTCACCTTCTCTGCCTGCCCAGCTCTGTATCTGGATCAATTTGGAGAGTTCCCCAGAAGGTCTGATTCCTTCTTGGCAATGGGAGTGGGAGTCACAGAAATTATTTCTACTGTTTCAGTCTTGAGCGCTTTGTGAGCTCAGTTTGCTGAGAACTGTTTTCTAAGCAAGGTTTGTATCTGAAATGACTCTCGGAGTGTTTTGTTTGTCACCAATACAGCTGCCAAGCTGCTCAGAGCTGGCAGTAAGCTCCCCTGCCACACACATCACTGCCGTGGAGACCAGGGAGCTCCTTTGAAGGGCCATACCCAGGGCGGGTGGCGACCGATTCCTGATCAGCCTGGGTTACTCTGCCTGCATAGTACTGTTGGGAAATGGAGGACCAAAGAGAGCAGGTGCAACATTCTGGTGTCTTACCGGGAGAAAGACATCCAGAAAATGTGCATATTTCCAGTAGAATCCATAACACACACAAATGTACTTCTTCACTGGATGTTTCACGTTATTTCACAAAAGAGCCACCTGCAAACATTA
This sequence comes from Myiozetetes cayanensis, assembly GCF_022539395.1. Classification (NCBI taxonomy): domain Eukaryota; kingdom Metazoa; phylum Chordata; class Aves; order Passeriformes; family Tyrannidae; genus Myiozetetes; species Myiozetetes cayanensis. The sequence continues at coordinate 10,108,658 of NW_026088185.1, read as the reverse complement.
CAGCATACATGTGAGAGGAGAAAAGCTTTCCCATCACTGCATACTAGGAGGTAAAAGCAACAATCAGATAATCAATTACATGTATAAAAATTCTGTTGTTTGTTTACAGCAGTCATTTATTTCCCAGCCCATACAGACAATGAAACTGGCATTCCAGTCATGAGATATGACTCACAACTACACTGAAAAGAAAACACGTTTGCATGTTATTCTGACAGATTAAGCAAAGTGCTATATATTCTAATTCAGGGCATTTCTCTTTGAGGAAGAAGCCAAGGGAAGAGAAAGATTTTGGTTTGTTACAGACCCATCAGTGTGATTTGAATCTGATTTGTCTAATGATTTCAAAGCAAGATCCTTCTAGATCTTCCTAGACACAGTCCCTTGTCATACTTCAACTGGACACTGTGAAGTAAATAGGAAGTAAGGGAATTCTGTACATAAAACACTCGGGAGGCAGCTTAGTTGCCCATGACTGAGAGACAAAAGTAATTTTATATTTTTCAAGGTCTGTACTCCTTGCAGGTTAAAGACAAATCTACCAGAAGCAGATACAGAATTTCTGCAGAAGTTTCATCAGCACCCTACAGAGATAATATGACTCTCTAGTTTATGCCTGCTTTGGAATTCTGATGTATCTAGAATGAGGAAACACCACCTATGTACTGCATTGCAATGCCATATGGCTCAGATACAACAAGCAAATCCAGCTCAGATGTTCATACATAGTTGTGTGACCTTTACATTAATCTTGTCATCCAGAGCTTTACTGTGGGAGATCATCATATGGATAATTGTCCCTGGTGTCATTTTCAGAGTCAATGGATTGCCCATCTCCAGACAAAGCACAGAAGTTTCACTGATGACCCCAGCTCAGCAAGACAAAGAGAGTTACAGGAAAAAGGAAGAGATGTAGATGAGCAGGAAAATAATGACAGCTTTTCCTTCTCCATTTCATTGGTCAGATCCAGTTTTGACAGCTGACAGCAGAGTAGTGTCTCACAAACTCTTGTCATAGGGGGTATCCCAGGAAAGATCAAAGAACTGCACCTACCAAGAAATACTGCCCTGGTCTAAAAGTTTGTTCCTAAAGTTTGGTCTAAAGCTTTTTGGAAAGGCTCACCATCTGACAGCTAGAGTCTCTTCTTTACCTCTTTCTTCTCCTCAATTGAGCAAATAATGAGTTTGCTTGGTATTTCACCAAAAATTAATAAAGTAAAATTACTTTGAGAGATAAGACTCCCATTATTTCCCTCCTTGTTTATACATCTTTAGTTTAGAACTAAGTTCTTGCATGAACCATAAGGAAAACAAAACAAAAACCCACAATACCCAAGGCCCCTAGAAAAATAAGAGGAATTGAGAGCAGAGTGATGAACTCTACAGCACTCCTTAGAAAAGATGCCTAGGAAGAATATTACTGCTAGAAAAGCAATCATCTTCACTACTGGCACAGAGTGAGGAAAAGAAAGCCCTAGGCTGAAATTGGTATCAAGTTTATTTTATTAATTTCTGTTATTAAATCATAAAACATTTGAAATCATTAAAAGGCCAAACTGGACAGCTGAGACCAATTATTCAGGAAAATAAAACTATGGGAGAGGAATCCTCTGCTGAACATTAGCAAGAAATATGGGGAACTGCCCAGCTTTAGTCTTACTGAGGATATGGAATCATTGTTGATATTTTTAGCAGTTTTCAGCAGTGATGGCTAATGGACATCTCTAAACAGAAGGCAATTAAGGATTTAATGCCCCACCAAAATGTTTTGTTAGCTTCTGTAATAAACATCAGAGTACCTGGACCTTAGACCCAAGAGCCAAATAAATATATAATGATTTCATTATCTATAAGAAAGGGTGAATTGTATCTGGTAATACAGCATTAAGAGCAATAAAGCATTAAGTGCATCACCACGTTGGCTTAGAACTAGGTAGTGTCATATTTTAACATCAAGTGTCCTTACAAAAGGTTAATGAAGGCAGGTTGTGCTTTTCAAAATAATTGTCAAGTTAATGTTTAGCAGTGTGACAGTGGTGACATTGGAATGCAGGAGTGAGAGGTCACATAACATTAGAGAGCTGACTAAGACAAATTAGTGGTAGCATAAGATGTGTAAGCAATGCATAAAATCTACAAGCATATACGCATAGTTTATGTTTTGAAGGTGATACTGGCACACCTCATGGTTTACAGGGAAGAAATGCTATTAGAAAAATAGATCTCTGTAGCCAGTTTAGCCTTCTTGCTTCTATCAAGCACAGGAGACATTAATTGTAACACAGTGAAGAGTGTTATCCTTGAGAAAACGATGCAGAGTACTTGCATGATTTGAGTATAAACTTAAAGCCTGTGGCTTTTCTTGTGCAAATACAAGATTTCCAGTAATAATTGCAGCTGATGTCTTGTGGCTTTTTAGAAGGACAAGGCTATTTAAAAATCCCAGATATTAAACTCTGCTGTCTTCACCTTTGTATAAAAGGTAACAGCTTGATAGATGGAGCTTACTGCATCTTCCTTATCAGCTGCTATATTTGCAGAATGTGTAGAACACAGATGTTTTCCAATGGCCACAGAGTTGCCACAGAGTATTTTCACCTTGGGAGCCACTATTCTGAATGAAAGAGATTTTATAGCTTCCTTGGCACTCAACAAAAAGGAGATCATTCTTCTGTACCAAATAATAGTAAGAAGTGGATGGAGGCCCACTGAAAAATACCATCTTGGAGAAATTCTGAATTGGTCTCTTCATTTTTCTGAAGCTGAGAGGTGCTTCAGATATCCTCCAAACCAAGGGATAAGTGCCAGATGTACTGAAGCTTGAGATTCCTCATTTTTGTGTTTTTCTTTAGTAAGGACAACTTAACACTTTGCTTTGCTAGCATAAAGTGGCTTTCTTCATGCATTGTACCTGGTATGGAGACCGATACCAATATGACGTATCCTTCCCTCCTGAAGCAGCTGTTCCATACAAAGAGGTCCCATTAACAGAGCCAACTGCTGGGATATGAATGGAAATCTGCTCCTGAAGAGGTGAGGATTGAAGTGACACCATTCCCATTGGGAGCCTCATATCACCATAAGATTTTTACTCAAAAGAGACTTAGTTGTCACTTTATTATGGTTCTGCCTCCATTCTCCCTTTCTCCCATCTTTTCTCTTTATCACATATCACAATTCTTGATACTTTGAGATTATTCTGTCAGGCATACAATTACCCCCTTGCTTATGGACATACCCACCAGCTTACCATGCAGGGAACCCCGGGTGCTGCTGTGTAGAACAGCCAAGTTCACACTGACAGGCAGGGGGAGGCTCTCCCTCCACCCTTCAGCAATCTACAAAGAAGAAAAGACCTTTACTGTAAATCTCGTTCATACTCTCTCTCTCACTTAAAACGGCTTTAGCCAGGGGCAACTCTAAATGCACTGTAATGTTTTGACACCGGAAAAAAGACTCACTACGTCAATGCCAATCCATTCATCAGCTCACACAGCAACATGGCAAGTTCTGGCTAACGACGTAGTTACAAAAAGATGCTGAGTAAGGACAGCATAATTCCTAAGGCAAATATTTCTTCTTTATTGTGCTCCCAGCAGTGGTATCCACATCCAACAGAGAAGTTTTTAAAGCACTTGACAGCTGGAACTCTGAATAAGCACATTTCTCACTTCTATCCAATACTGCATTTCAGTAAGATCACATGGTCTAAACTCTGCTGAGATCAACACTGTAAATGCCCCAAAACGAAACTGAGCCATCAAATACCACATCTAATTTCCTGTATACCTGCCAGTGAAAGCCAGACAATTGCAGGTATGTATGCTCCAGAGCAGTAGCTACACACTGAAGATGTGCAGGGGTTTTGGAGTCATCAACAGCAGTGAGCAGATTCAGTTGCTCTCAGCACTGTGTTACTCAAGCTACCCTGAACTTATAATGAAGAGATTAGTCACAGAAATTTTTAAACAACCAAAAATCAAAGTATGGTTAAACAACAATAGTTCCCATTTGTGTCTGGGAAACCTAATTTTGTTAATTATAAATAACAACTGAGTTGCAATGGGAGCCTGTACTTTACTATGTACTAATAAATCATTTTTATAAGGTCATATTACATTTTCCTATATCATCAGTATTTACAGCCACAAGAACATTAATAAACTATGAGCGTGTCAATATGTATATATATCTACGTGTGTGTGTGTATGTATGATACACACACTAACATATATATGCTTCTTTAAAACTCGTGCACTTAGCTTAGAAAAGCTCCATTCTGAAACCTCAAGGGTGAAGTGGAATAGCTTTTCTTGTACACAGTAAAAGATATTAGGAGCTGTCTGCTGTAGTGTCATTCGTGCTCCAGAAGAGATACTTGACAAACCCCAACAGGAAATTGTCAGTAAAGACATAAGGCAAAGTTCTGCTGGGCGAAAGAGTGACTTTCATCACTAATTGTCACTGACTTCCAGCCTTAAGTGTGCAAGGAGGAACCAACTCTCAGTTATTTCATTTGTAAGTGTTGGCACACATTTTCCCTGGATTCTTGACCTTCTCTCATGCCTGTCACCATGAATTGGGATTTACTCCGCTCAAGCAAAACCAGTGAAAAAAGCTTCAGATACTCCATTTGCTTTTCTTGAAGAGTATTTGCAGTCACTCTTTACCCTTTTATGATGACAAAGCAATCTCAGAATTTAACTAGATCAGCTCCTTCACCTTCTTCAAATAGTGACATTTGACACAGTTACCATCAGGAAGTTTGAAAAATAACAGGAGCAGCAATAACAACCGTGCTCTAAACTTGCTTCTTCTGATTAGGAAAATGTAGCTGTCAACAGATAAGAAGGTCGTGTAAATTTAACACCTTTTTTTTTGAGACCTCAAAAGGCCACTTACATGACAAAATACATGTCACAAACATTTCTGGTGCTGAAGGGCTGAGCAGACTGCAGGCAGAACTAGCACCAGTACCCTCGAGTGCAACAAAATAACTCAGGAGCCCACAGAAAATTATGAATATGGCTGTGCTGAACGAGATGCAGTCAAAATCCTAAGGCTGTTTTGAAGCAGACATGGCTTTGTAGAACAGGAATGTTATGAAGTTCTGATTTCAGTTTTATCTTACATATTATTAATATGACTTTTCTCACAACAATCAAATATTCTTGTGATAAAGCTCTAATACTGGCTAAATGAAATAAATAGAACATATAACATTCATTGTTTACCCTTGCATAACAACTTGCTTTACTTTTGGGTTGCTGGGACTATTGTACCAAAAGTTTATTTAAAATAAGGAACAAAACTTCTGAGCGACAGTGTATTCAAGTAACTGGGAAAGGAAGAAAATAGAAGTAGGAGAGCAAAGTGATAGCTTTGATCAGATTGTCAGCAATTTGACATGAATGTATCCTTAACTATAATATAACAAACCCTTATCAAACCCCATCCCCCAAAACATCTTACTGGAGACATGTCTACTTTAAACAGCAGCCAGCATCTGACAGAGGCAGATTTCATCTTCACCTTTCACATACAATGAGGAGGGGAAAAAAAAAAAAAAAAAGAAACCAAAAAGAAGAAAAACAGCAGATACATTTAGTGTTCTCTTTACTACAACAAAGTTTATCTTATTTGTAGGTTTTGGCCTTCAGCCTTTCCTGCTAAGCTGATTGAACTCTTAAGGAAATGGTGGATGAGGGGAGGTTTCCAGTCAACTCTGCTGAGGAACTAAAGATTCCCAGGAGGGTGACAATAAGCTGAAATGATGGGCTATGATAGGAGGCACTGCAGATATAGAAAGGAAGAACAAACTGGCTTCAGCTAACGACATCCAAAATGTATAAGCCTGAAAGTACATTTAGAAACTATCAGCCTGGAAAGATGCCTGCTTCAGCAGGAACGACTTGTCAGGGGCAAGCAGCCACTTCAGGACTTTTTAATCAGTATTTCACAACTGCTGCACTGTAGGCATTCCTCCTGGCAGCATTACTCACTTGGCTGCCCATGTGCCTGATCATAATGGGTGTTTCTTGGCCATGTTATTACTTCTATAAGGCAGCAGCCTTCCAGCTGCATGACATATGTGGCCCACAGGCATGTACTTTTAACATATGCTGCATCTTGTCCTCTACACTGTTCCTATTAAGCCAACAGTAAATGAAGAGACTGGGACTGCTCTGTCCTCTTAGCAGTCAGTAGGTCCAAAAGCAAGAACTGAAAAGGTTCCAGTGTTGCAAGCCTGGCCTGAAGGATTAGGAACAGTAAGGGTTAAACACTGTCATGTGTCTAACCAGGCCCTCATGCTGAGTGTTCTTGCCTTGTCTTTTCCTTGTAAATTACCCTTTTTTTAACCTACTTTCTCCTTTCAAATAGAGAAGTGCTCCAGAGTACTCTTGTAAAACTCATTCTTAATAAATACTCAATGACTTTTTGAATTAGATCACATCACTGTTGAGCCCATGAGACTTACCAGAAGGTGTAGTACAGATGTAAGATTTACATGAGCTGTTCCTGATTTGTACTCATTTAAGTGACAATTGAATCAGAGCAGCATTTTTTCTGCAGTCCAATATCAAAGACTTGAGGTTTTTACCTGTCTGGCTAAAGAAATTGCCTCATTCCCTTGTTTATTCTTAGTGAGTTTTGATTTTGCAGTTCAGATAGGAGACTTGCATTCTGCTGGATACTGGAAATAAGCATTTGATTGTGGAAAAACTCTTTTGTTACTTTACATTGGGTTATGTAAAAGACTTCTAATCCCACCATCCAGTATTTACTGCATTCTTAGCTTCAGGTTAAGCAACAATAGAGATCTCTAGTTCATGGAAATGAGAAGTGGAAGTAGTTAGTCACCCCTAGCTTTCCTCACTCATGTATACACCATGTACATGTGTACCCACACAACAGAGTCTGCTGCATTCAGAACTCAGATGACCCAGTGAATCACAGTCATGTACTGAAAGACTTAAAATAAACTACCCTTTTCTGAAACAGCAGGCCATGAAACTTTACTTTGTGCTGGGCATTAAATGGGACCTGAGCAACCTGACTTTCATGCTACAATATGTTTCCATACCGTTTGGGCTTATGGATTTTGTAGTTTTCCTTTCACATCTATGCATAGTCACCACAGGGAAGGAGGCAATATACAGGAGAGGAAATTGCTCTCCTATCTCTCCAACTGTCTTCCCCACAAAGGTGTATGCTGTGGTTCTCCATTTCTTGATAAGCTGCAGTTTCACTCCTCATGGAGCACTGTGCACAGGCTCTGCATTACTTGGGAGACTCAGTCTTGCCAAAAGGAGAGGAAAAAAGAGGCTTTCAATAACTGACTTTTTTTAGCAACTTCAGAAGATCTGGGAACAAAAGATCTGGCCTGGCTATACAATTGTAAAACTGGAACACTGTTTATGAAAGTCTGCTCTCATCAGGAGCTCAGAATCTCCTCTTGAAAGGTTGAGGTCCCCTAAGTGCTGGTGGGAAGCAGCTCTTTTTCTTTTCCCAATGTCTTTTGGCAGTCTTTACTTCCTATTGGAACCTGGGATTAATGCCAGGCTGTTACTGAAGTGTTCAGACCTGCCGACAATTTGTCAAACCTCTAAACCAGAGTAAGGCCACAGTGCAGAGAAGCAGGGTAAATTTAGCCCATGCTGAAGTCCCACAGCTGGATTCCTCTGCGATACCCAGTACAGTTCACTTAAAACTAGCTCAGGAACCTCTATCCTCTGCTGTGACACAGGCATGCTGCCCTGAGACCCACTGCCTCTTTAAAGGGCAGTCTTGTGCTCTTGACAAAAAATCATCAAGTAGGAATCATAGAAGTCCTTTCTGTACCCTTTAGCCCAAGACCTTTCTGGATTAACCTTTCTTAGCTGAAATGGTGAAAGGGTCTTTCCGTGGTGGTGTCTGTAAGGTTGAACACCACGTGTCAGGGCACTATGAAGGCCAGAGACAGTGGGTGTGCCCTGGGGTGCTTGTCCTACCCCCCCAGCCAGGCACCAGGGAAGTGCGGGGGGCAGCTCCAGCCATCGGGCAACTCCCTGGGCATGGGGATAGGACCAGGCCAGGCCAGGATGTACCCCCATGGGCAGGGTCAGGTTCAGGTCTGGTGCAGGGAACCAGGAGCAGACACAGCTCCAGGATGGCTGGGCAGGGGCTTGGGGATGGAACTGGGCTTAGGCCAGGCCAGAATGGCAGCATGCAGATCAGGCCAGGCTTGGCATAGCCATGTCTGCAGAGCTGGAGATCAGCTTCCTATGGCGCCAGGGACTCAGGTGGGATTCAGATCCATGGGTTGGGCTGAGGAGAGGCTGGGCAGGGACAGTGAGGGCCCATGTTAGTGCTCCACAGCCCTGACACCATGGAAGTCACACCATGTGCTCTCAGGGCTATCACAGAGAAAGGACTGTGCAGCTGCCTAACACTAGGCTGTAACCATGTTTGAAAGGTTTAAAACACAAGGAGGAATAAATTATATGTAAGACTCTAGCAGGAAACAAAGCATTTGGGTTTGAATTTTTTGCATTTGGCAGGCAGAGGGCATACTCAGCCTAGACCTAAATATAGCCTTCTGTCTGCTTAGAGGCTATTTATTCTTTCTGTCTCCTAACACCAGTACACACAGAATTTATTTAACCTGCAGAAAATGCATCATTCATGCAAAACCATACAATCTGTTTTGGCGAAATCAGCAGCCATTTTAAGTAGCTGTCAGTGTGCTGGGGGTGAAGGACTGGCCAGCAGAGTCATCCATTTCCCAGCAAGGAGTCACAGTCCTCCTCCCAACACCTGAAACTGGTTCTGGGAGTTGGGAAATAAGACGTTCAGAGCCAGTTGAGGTAACACCTAGGGTATGACTGACAAGAGTTTTCCACCTGACTGATTTTTCCAATAAAAAGTCACAGATTCTGCTCCCCTCTAAAATCATTTTTTTATGTCAGCAAAGCCAGAACCACAGCTCTCTGCCCAGCTGCCTCTAAAGCTTTTGCAGTTTTGTACCTTCCTCCAGGTAAAGTCTTTTTTGGATCCCTGCATGTATAATAACTGCATGGAAAAATTAGCAGCAATGAAAATTTCAATGCAAAAGCATTATTTTCCACATGCATAGACTCTGTTGTTAGTGATTAAACTAGCAGCCTTAATCTTAGCTCACACATTCATCAAAGAATTTTATCATATATTAAATAGTGCAGCACACACATATTCAGTTTCATGACTGAATATTCAGCAGGTGGAAATCTGACAGTTCCTCAATTGTTAAAACTGAACTACTTCACACCGAAGACTTTGTCCATTTGCTGGCAAAACTTGTTAGTGAATGCAGTGGGTCAGTTTAAATATATACTGTATGTGGTACACAGAAATGTTATTGAATGAAGTATTTACTAAGATAACTTTTTTCTTTGCAATATCAAGTTTTTCTATAAGTAGACACACTGTTAAAAATGAGCTGCACGACTGAGTCCCCAGAGGCGAGATGGGTGCCTCGGATGGTGGGGTCCCCACCATACTCACATGAGATGGTCCTGGGAGTCTCTATGGCCCATCAGTACCACAGCTGCTGGAGTCCTCAGCCTTCCCAGACACTGGGGTCCTTGCCTTTAGGACGTGGTGGTGATGCTGGAGACGCTGCCCCAGCCATGGCTGCACTTGCTGCTGTGGCTCAGCGTCACCTTCGAATGGCCTTGGTGGGGTTGGGGCACCAGGTGATGCTGCAGCAATGGCCAGAACATATCAAGAAGGAGTAGTAGGCAAAGAACTGGGACAGAAGGGAGAGAGAGGGTCATGGGGGGACACTGGGAAGAGGGCAGGGACAGGAACACAGGGACACATGGTGTCTATAGGATCCCTAAGTGATTTCATCCTTCCCAAAGCACAACAACCCTAAAAGATTCCAGGATAGGTTGGTGAGTGAGAGCAGGAGTTTCAAGGGCCTGCCTAATATCCATGGTAATGGAAGAGGAGAAGACCAGTAGGAGCATAGTTTTAGGAGAGTGTACCACGCACAGCTTGTTTCTCCAACAGAAAATTGTCTTCTGTAATGATTTGTGCCAAAGGAGGCACCATTCCAAATTAAAACAGAGAAATCTGTCAGGCTCATCTGAAATCAGAGGCCTGGGCTCACAGCCAACACCTTCCAAAGCAAGGAGCCATCACTGGCATTTGGGGCATCTCAGAGGTGGAATGGTACCCACTCACTGAAAAAACAGATCTCAGCAAGGCACGGAGGGTGGGCTGTCCAGACCATGCCCCCAGCTTCAAAGGCTGTACTAGGAAACTAGGTCCAGTCTATTAAACAGAGCCCACTAGCTGCCATGGAATGTTTCTGTCAGGCCTCACTGCTCATCCACAGGAGTCCAGAGATGGAAAATGCACCACCATCATGGCATGAAGTTGTACTTCTCCAGAAAAAAACCCCTACAAATAAGATAACTATATAAACCCGAGGCCTTGTGTGGGAACATGAGCTTAGGCAGTTCAGAATTACCCAACCTGTTTATCAAGCTAATATCTAAATATCCCAACACAGCAGGTGTAAACCTCACTGTCACTGAAGATGGGAGCCCACTGCTGATTTTAGCAAAGGTAAAATTTCTCACAGCGCATCAAACAGCATTGAAAGAAAAGAAAAAGACTATTGCAAACCCTGTGGAGATTTTGCTTTTCATAGAAGAATAAAACGTGAAAAGTAAGTGCTTCATTTAGTGCTTTGGAAGATAAAAACCCCAAAGCCTTAATCTCTCATTTGTAAGAACATGGATGTGAACTTAATTTTCATGAAACATCTATATCAATAACTTCCACTCAATAAATTTGTGTTTGCTACAGAGATGTGTTCCCAATTCAGAGTACAAAGAGAATAGGTAAGGCAGGAACTTGGACAAAATAATAAACAAAGCAATGTGAATGCATTCTGTGGAGAAAACAGGAAAATTCTTAAACTCCTAGCATGTCAATACACTTGTTAAGAAAATAATGGCTATTTATCCAAGCCCTTCTTCAATGCCTGAAAACATATCTAAAGATGTGCAGGTCTAGCTCTTCAAAAAACATTTTTTATTCTAAGAACATCAACTATAAACATGGATACAGAAGAGAACTAAGCACCAAAAAGTCTAGTGCTGCTGGGAAAAACGTAGCAATGTGTACACATCTGATGGTCCAGCCAGCTGCACGAATCACAGATCAAGTCTGCAGGCACTTCTTCAAGAGCCCTAACTATCTATGTTGTCTCTCAGGTAGTTGCCTTTTGCCTGCCAAAAATGAAATTAATGGGCATTTTCAGTCCAAATCTATTCCCACATTAACGCTTGAATCTGGAGGTGGTTTGGAAAGCGCACATGCGCTTTTCTTATTCCACCCAAGAGTTTTAAGATGGTTCTTTTCCAGGAAAAATGTTGTGTTCCCTCGAACAGAATTATAAATAGGGAGAGGAAATTCAGATGTGCTGTTTTGTTTTATTTGACTGTGCTCTCTGTTCCAGCAGCAGACAGTGGGAGTGATGCAAGCCATTCAAGGACTGGGGTTTGCCCCCAGTTATGGGAAGTAGCTTTTCATGTTGCTGCATGAGCAGCAGGTCCACAGACTCCTGATTCTTGAGCTGCATTCACTACTGGTAGGAACTCATAAATCATGTTCAACCAGTCCTTCTTTGCTGTTTGTCCAGGTTCTTTCTGTTCCTTCAGTAGATTAAGTCTGGACTTCAGATTTCCGAGTTTGGGTCTAACTGGCTACATCAGAAATGGCTGTTGTCTAAATGCACAGGCTGCACCACGGCACACGCCTTCTCATCCGCTTTTCCTTCCATTTAAGATCTCAAAACATATCCATGGCAACTGCAGCTCTTGCTTACAAGAAAACAGAGACATCAAGAAATGTCTAGAATCCCCTTCCAGAGTCTGGCATCAAAACATAGAGCGCAAATTCATTGCCTCTCAGTTCCCTGGGAAATGTGGTCATCTCCTTGGTATCCGTGGTGTTCTCCAGGGACCTCAGGCCACTGGAGTACCACAGTTAACCTAAATACACAGCAGCAATCAGACACAGCACTTGGCTTGAAGAGATCCATTTCCTGCTTGAAGGATCACAGCGGTGCAGAAAAGGTGGGACGGTAGGAAGAAGACAGCGTAGGAAAAAAAATAGCTCATTATAAAGGAGAAAGATATGAAACAGCAAGCAGCTTGCATTTCATACGGGCAGAAAGGTGAGGTCTAGGAGGAAAAAGCTGATGTATCGGAACAGTCTGTTCCAGCAAAGCACAAAGCTAAATGTGGCACAGAGACATGCTATTCACCCACAAGCTCTAAACCTACAGAGGAAGCATACGCCTGTCAACATTTTGACTTATAATAGAATTAACATCACGTTACAGCAAAACCAAAAAAGGCTTAAAAAGACAACCCTGAAATGGAAGAGGAAAATGAAGGCATTGGAAGGGCTTGTCATACTCTGCTGATCCTGGCTGACACGTACTGAGAACAAAAGTTAGAGGGGTTGTACTTGTAAGAGAGTCTTCCGCTCCCCGATATTTGTGTGAATTTACAGACCCAACTGATCCTTTGGGGGACAACAGAGTGAGAATAGATTGACACATAGCCTGGCAAGAGAGACTCTGGATTTTCTGTTGGACTAGTCACCAAAATATGTGCTGTGCCTTTTTCTTTCTTTTTTCTTTTCTTTTGTTTGGCTTGGGTTTTTTTATATTATTGCTCAGACACTTGATCAATTATTCATTTGTAAATGAAGGTCAGGCTTCTTCCTTCCCAGGGATACTGCACATAAACAAAGAAATGGGAAATTATAGTTCTGTAAAGAAATCCAAAAAGGATGTTCCAAGACATCCTACTGTAACGTGTCTTCCTCTGTAAAATTGCAGGGATTGTATCCAAGGCAGATGTTTCAGAGAAATTATGCTTGTTATTAAACCAGCTGATATAGTGGGGAAGTAACAGACTTTTCTCAGCCTTCTTGTGTACTTTAAAGCCTTTGTTTTCTTTTTCCCAAGACTATGCAATTTTGTCTTTTTATTACATCTCTCTACAAAGCTAGCTAGATCATGCTAGTTATAAGAATGCTACTAAACCATTGCAAATTCTCTGTGGAAAGACACCACAGACATTAAAGTTAAAAAGAAGTTTTCTAAAAATATTTTATCCCTTTGTGCTGATTTTGGGTTAAGCCATAAGGCTTCAGCACTGATTCTGTAAGTTCAGCTGAGAAAAAGGAGTCAACAACAAAAATGAAATCCTTAGGGGCCTGAGTTCAGGTAGGAGACAAAAAAAGTACCAATTACACCCACACAGATATAAAATGGAATCTCTTCCTCCCCCTCTTCTCCCCACAAAAATTGGGATATTTAGCTTTGGTATCCAAAGGATGAAAGCATTACCTTTGTTGGATCTTAGCCTCCCATTTCTGTCTGATAAGAATGAACACCAGAAATAGCCCTTGACCTAGCAACCTTCAAATTGCATTTGCCACATTTGTTGGGAGTTAGATGTTACAGCAAGTTTTCTTACCTTGAGCAAAGGTAAAATTAGGTGTTCAGCAGCTACTGGCATCCAGTGGATGTTGCATGTGTGTAACCATTAAAAAAACAATCCATGAATACATTTCTATTGATTGAAGCTCCATGTTATCACTGTTGCATTGGTTATCACTATTGCATATTGCATATGAAATACCAACTGAGTGTGCTTTTCCCAGCTGCTGAAATCTTTTCCCTTCACAGAACGTGAAAGTGGTATATTCTGCTTGCTGGTATATATCTGACTCTATGATGGGCAGTAAAAACTGCTTCACTCCTTTGTGTTCTGCTTCCACTGCATGCTGCTACTCAGAGGGAACAACAGAGAAAACTACCAGCAAGGTTCACCAAGTTCTGATGGGGATGATTAACCCACAGTTACAGGAGGCAAACCACTAGCATTCAGTACCAGAAGCACGTAACGAACAGTGAAAGACAACTCTTGCTTCATACCTTCCCACCACGGCTTCACTTTTCAAGATGGTGAAATGGCATCCGCAAAACAACCTTTCTTGGCACCCGCGAGAGTCTGTGGTGGTTGTTTTCAAACAACACAGTAGCAGGTTAGGACTTGTGCTGATATAGAACCTAGAAGCAAAGCCAGACAGCCACACCTCAACAAACACATGGAAAACCTTTGGTTTAACGTGGCTTCCAGTAAGAACATTTATGGTTATCACAGTAGCATCCTTGTGCCCAGGATCTCTTTGTGTTTTATGAGGCATAAGCAGAACTAAACACCATTCTGCTGTTGCAAGCAGAAAGAAACATGTGCCTTCAGAGACAGGGCAATGCTATGGAGAAGGGGTCAGGCTAACTCCCAATGAACCAGCTGAGGTGTCCAAAAAGGGCAATCACTTGGTGTGATCAGCCCATGTTACAGCTTCTAATGCTGGAGCTGTTCTACTCAGAGCTAGTCCAGACATCTCCATCCCATCCTGCAGGCATAACCAAGAAGTAATAGCAGGTATGATGAGTAACATTGGTCAGCAACACTGCTTGTCTAATTATTGCCTGGTTTATTTGAGCTACAGCCCTCTTCCCTGCCCTTCCACCACGTTTGGCAGCCAAACTTATAATGAAACAGAGGCCAGGCCCAGGAGGGACCTGTGCCCATCTATGATGAGGTAGGCAGAGCTAATGTACAGAAGTAAATTGAACTCTGTTCTGTTTCAAAGAAAAACTTGCACTACTGATATTACAGAGGCAGAGATGAAGCACTGGGCTTTCAGTGTGTATGTCTGTTAGTTTCTCAGTCTGCTGTTGGGCAGTGGGTGTGAGGAGGAAAAGCTGTTCTTCCTCCTATGTGGTTTTAAAATATGCACAGAAAATACTTACAGAAGTGGCAAATACAGACCTATCTGGAGACAACTGATCTTCTTGAACATCACAATTCCAGACGAGCAGATTAAAGATGCACAGGATCAAATTTCCTTGAGGAAGGCAAAGTGAATAGGCTCTTCTGGTAAGAAATCTCCAGGAAAGACATAAGGGAGTCATTGGCCAGTTATGCAGAGTGTTTACACTTACATCTACTACCAGGAGCTGAATGTGTTCAGCTGGTCACAGACTCAAGTTTCTGTATCATAATAAAACAGCCTTCATCAGCTTGGCACACAGGTGACTGCCCAAGCTGCCCACCACACAGCACAGGTAGCTCTGTCTGCAGCACCCTCTTGCCAACAGGGCTCACTTGCCCAGCTGAACTGAAAGCCTTGCAGAGCCGAGTGCTCCTGCTCTCTCACCAGCAGCCCAGCACACCACACAGCTCTGCCCCTGCCACACACAACCCCTCAGCCAAACATCAGTTTGCTTTTTACTTGGGAGTGTGCAAATGTTTATTGGCCTCAGAGGCTGAGCTCCTGTGCAAATTCTTCATAAGGTATCTCCTCTCAGGCTGATAATAAGAAAACAAGAATGTCTCCCAAAGGAAATTTTGAGAGCATATGCATCACTGAATAGAGCTTTCTCTCAGGGGTTCCCCCTGTGAAACTCCACAGTGGCACACTGCCATATCATAGCTCAGCTTTATCTCCAATCAAGTGATTCTTTACTATGATGCCAACAATAACCGGGCAATAGCTGGCATAGCACAGCAGTTGTGACATGCACAGGAACTAAGTATTTCTGCTAAGAGTTGAGAGAAAGGCCAAGCATGAACCCTTGGTATTAACCTTCAGATTGTGATTAAAGACCTTGTCATGCCATTTTACTTATAATTCTCACCACAGGAATGTGAAAGATCAGGTAAGGGAGGCCCAAACATGGTCGTTTTCCAAGTGCTACATCATTTTGGAAGATCAGGAACCAAGCGGCTGTTTAAGGAAAATGTATTGCAGGACAAGTCAGAAAAGCATCTGGGGTTATTTCTTCTCTAAAATTATATGTCTAGTGTTTATTAGATTGACAGGAAAGGTTGTTTGAAAACAGCTGATGGAAAAGCCAAGGGCCAGGAGTAGGAAGCCAAACACAAAGCAGGGCACACACTGCCTCCCAGCAGCAGACTGCAAGAGCATGCAGAGAGGAGGGAAGTAAAATCAAGAGTGCTTGAAGGATAGGTACTGAAGAGCTTTTTCACTACACAATATTGGCACAGGCTGTTTGTAATGAGCAGTTCCCAGCTGCAGTGTTGCTGTAGCTAAGCCATCGTTTCCGGCCCTGTTTTTCATTCCCAAGCAGTGGCAGGACTCCGAAGAGCTCACTGAGCAACATTCTCTTTCCCATCCCCTCCCACCCTTTGGTATATCTTTCCACCTCTCTGAACACTTTAACTTTTACCAAAGGTGGACATTTCCTCATTTTTGCAGGGGACATTAAGATACTGGGATCAGTGTGTAATAACAGTATTACCATTGTGAGGAATCAAGGGCATTTCCAGCAGATTTCCAAAGCCAGCTAAGACTGCCAGGGAAGAGTGCCCTTTGCAGTGATGAGGCTCTGAACAGACTGGGACCTTGAAGATTTTCAGACCAGAAACAGGAGGCAAAGAACAAGAAACTCTGCTCCTGTTGAGTTGCTGAGACATTATTTTGCCCTTCACACATCCTGCTTTAACCTTGTCACAGCCCAGTGGAAATTTGTTGAAGGGTCTCTGTTTAACTTGGAATTCCTTCAAGTTAGTCTGGCTTTGTACGAACTACATTTGCCCACCAGTCCTCCTCCTGTGTGTGGCCTAGCATTGTCAAAGCACTACATGGCTGCTTCATAGCCAGCCTTTATTAGGCTTCAAGAAGAGAGGGGGACCTGAGCAATGAAAATGTGCCTCTGTTACACCAGGTTCTGAGAAAGCCAGAAAGCAGAGTGTGCATGAATAAACAAAAATATGTGAACACTAATATAAGACAAAGCTGCAGTTTTCCTCTTTTTTTCCCAGACATAAGAGAACAATTATTTTAAAGCCTGGTAAAACCAAGCAGGTTTTAGAAAGGAGTTACAGCCCATCTATATTTACATCAGGAATGGGGGAAAGGTGAGCACTGTGAGCTGCCATGGGAAGCTCCAAATACCTATAGTTATACACACACAGAGGCACACACACAAACACACAAACACACATTGCCTGTAAAAAGGCTCCAAGCACAGTGGGAAAACACTGCAGAACTCTAAAGACTACACGGGAGCGCCAGCATGTGCATGGCTCCATTTCAAATCAAACAGGGACAATATTTGTTGTTCTTAGCTAGTTTCTTAGCACTCAGGAAATCAAATGCTGTGCTATTCTTCCCTTTAGGCTTGGCATTTAGGAAACTAGTGGGCATCAGAATGCAATCTGTTAGGAAATCTTAAGAGGGTTTCTTTTCTTAACAAATTTTATCTTTTCCAAGAAATAACTTCCAATGATTTAGGAGCAGTTGCTGTATAACCCATATCTGCTTGATAAAAATTTGCAAAGTTCACTAGATCCTGGAAAGCTGACAAAGCCTGTGGAAGCCTTGACACTGGGTTTCACTGGGAACGGGATCTGATCCTGCACAGACTGCCAGACTTCACACCAGACAGCTAAGACTGGATAGGAAAAACAGAAGTAAAAGAAAAACTTTTTAATGAAAATAATCAGCTGTTTGTAACACACAGATGAAAACTGGGTATACCCCTCATCTGACATTGCTTCTTTAAACTCTTAAATCCCAACTAAAACTACTGTCCTCTTCACCATAATGCTTCCACATGTCAGCCAGGTCCATTGCCTCTGCTCGATTTATTTAAGCCTACTTTGGCATGTTTTTCCCCCCGATACCATTTTTACTGAGTGAGCCCAGCACACCAGGAATTTTGATCTCCTCGTGCCAGTTACATAACTCCTCCCCCCTCTACCAAGAATTTGGGCCTCAGGCACACACCAGAGCAGATCCACCTAAGGAAGTAGCAGCTTAATTCCCTATAGAAAGTTGAAAAAAACTTAGTGTTATTGAAGATAAAACATGCAGCTAGTTCTATTCTTCTGAGAATACTTGGCTGGCACACTAAAAACCCTCTTATTTCACAACGTATAAAATAGACTGGAGATGAGCAAGTTCCTTTCCTATCCACTCCCTTTTACCACCTCTGCTGCTTTGCAGTTAGACTTTCCTCATGGAATTTTACCTGGAGAATTTGCACAAAACTTGGACACAGAGCTCAGAAAAGATGTTACCTCTGAAGAACCAACCTCATACTGAAATTCCAGAGGCCTCAAAACTCCTCAGCACTGAGTAGGGAGGCAGTGCAACATGTATTTTGCAAATGGAGAGTGATGCCTCCTGTATGGTCCAGTCACACTTCAAGGTCACCGACACCTTGCCTTGGACCTCTCCTGTGAAACAAGCACTGAGAGAGTTACTGAAACAGCACCAGAATCTTTGCTCATGTGATGGACACCCAGCTGCTGGGTAGACAGAATGCCCAGGAAGACCTCATTTCTGACTCAGTGGTCTCGAAAGAAAGAAAATTGTAAATAATCAGGTCTAAAAGATGACTTTGATCCAACTTCTTGCCCAGTTTTGTTGGTGTTTGTTTTTTGGCTTGGTTTGGTTTTTTTTCCAGGAGATGGATTATTATTGCAATCAGCATTTGAATACACTATTTCTTGGGGCATAAAATGTAGTGTACAAAGGGCACATTTAACATCAGTGCTGATCTTTGCATACCTCATCACAGAAACCCTTCCACTCACCAGATAATCCCTCTGAACTTTGTGGGACCCTCCACGAAACAGAGCCACCAAAACCACTGTGTGCAAAGGCAGCACAACTCAGCTTTTTGCTTGAAGTACGGCCCAAAATTTTATATAGATAGTTCATCGAGGCTCCTGTGGAGTTACTGCAGAGCAGGCTTTTGCCACTTCGCTTGAATACCACAGTCCATGAGATCTGGCAGCAAGTTCAGGGTAAGTGAAGCATCCAAATTCTTTCCCGGTTTGTCTGCAAAATGTGATACATGAAATATTTTGCTTGTGATGATCTGCTCTCTGGCAGGCAAGACAAAAGGATTCAGTCATTGTCCGGTAAAGCTTTCAAGCAGGAATAGCCAGGAAATCAGTGTAAGAAGAAACAAACAAACACACACAACCCCCTGCTCCAGATTGTCCAATCCTAAAGGAAAGTTCAGTTTATGCTCAAAATGCAAATTTATTATTTTTCCCAACAATATCTTGGCCAGAAGAAGTGGAAATTTATCACCACCTTTGGCTTTACTTAGACGATTTCCATTGCAGTCACTATCTTCTTCCTTTTTGTATGTGTTAATATGGCACACATTCTTCTTGTTTGCTTTCTGATCTGTCTCTGTAAGAGGCAGACACTGTGCGTGCTACCCCAGCCAGGGCAATGGAGCCACAGACAGCTGTGCTGGGCCATGTCCATAAGCACCACACGGTGGGGGTGAGGAAGGCACCACAGGCAGGAATAACTGGGCAACCTGCAAAGGTGAGGTCACTACAAGTTTCACAAAATGAGCCCTCAACGAGCTGGTGCTCAGGCTGCCCCTCAGGCTTGCCTAGTGCTCATACTTAGCCAGGTGAGCAAGCAGCCCCTCTGGCTCAGTGGCATGAGAAAGAAGTGAAAAATTCAGTGTCTGCTTCAGACACAGATGCACACAGACGGAGTATGACGTGCTTAGATTAGCTTTCCCCTGAGGACTGGGGCTGTGTTGGAGCCACTGGCCACCTGTGTCCCTTGCTGCTGGTCCTGCAGCTTTTTTCAGAATACTCTGGGAGAAGAAATGCAGATATATTTCTGGAAATTACACGGTGATGGTACAGCTGGAACATCCTTCCACCCAGCCAGCACCACCGGTGGCTTCAGCCTCTTCAGTTTTATTTCAGCTCCAGCAACATCATTTAGCAGAGCTGTAACAATACTAAACCAGTCATTTCCCACCCTGGTGCTGCTGCAGCCCCCAGGACAGAGGTGCCAGACAGGCTGCTCCAGGCAATGGCTGCTCCTGCTGGATGCCAGGTCGGTCAGGCTGGAGTACATGCACAGGTACAGCTGCTGTGAACATAAACATGCGTGAGGCTCCAGTTCTGGGAAAACACATCCACATCTGGGCTATCTCAAAGCTGTTGCCTGTTGGATCTATTTTCTCTAGTCAGCATGGATAGAAAGTATTGACTTGTCCATCAGCCACAGGACAAGCAATAATCTCCAAAAGCAGTGAGAGCCTGAAATCCAGAGGTAGTGTCAGTTGGCAAACAGCTGAATAGCCTTGACCCACAGTTCAATGGAGAGTTATTTGATGACAGAAGCTGGTTTTATATGAACTAGTTTTGTACTCTCCACATCCTGCATCTCAATTTTTACAGCTATCCTACAGCTGGAGCAAAAAGTCTGCAGACAAGATCAGGAGGCAGTGGTGGCAGGATCTCAAACATTCAGTATTGTCACTGTCAGGAATGGTTTGCGACAGGAACAGCCCACCCTAGCTAAGAAGGTATCAGTCATGCTTTTTAAAGAGGTGGACAAGGATCAGGCATTTTTCCTAAACAAAATGGGATGTCTCAAACTCAGCTTTAGGCTTCAGAGGGCCGAGTCAGTGCCTTCTCTACAGGCAGTGCCTCCTCTTTTGAAGGACAGAGGCAGATTTTACAAAGTTGCAGCAAAATTTTCTTAGGGTTCTGACTGACTGGTAAAATTACCCTGCTAGCGGCTGCTTGGCAGGAAAACTAAAACACTAAAAGTGGGCTGTTTTCCATCCCTTCAGATCTTTTAACGTTTTAGTAGTGGTGTCAGTAGGGAACAGGAAATCTCAGAAGTACTGAAAATAAAACCGCTGTAACTCTCTTATCGCAATACACAACTCTGAGTCATCAGCATAGTTGGCCCTCAGCTCAGAGTTTTCCCATTAAAATACGCCCAATGAAGCCAGCTGGGATCAGAAGGTCTTTGTCCTGCATCTAATTTACCCTGTCAAAGCATCTCTTCCATCTGAGTCTCTGCAGGGAAGACAGTCATCTCTCTGTGATTCCACCTCTAGTCAAATCCCTTGTGCCCCACTGAAGGTGACAAAGATAATATTTTCTGTAACATCCAATGATTAACTGGTACTGCACATCAGGAGTACCACTTAGTTCATAATCTCCCTCCTTTATTCCAGTTTAGTTGGAAGCAGGACAGATTTTATTCTGCAGTGCTTGAGAAACAGTTCAAATACACTCCCGTCCCTGAAATTTGAAAAGATCTCCGCTGTTCTGTTAATGTTTGCCATATAAAGACACAACATTTCTTCTAAATGTGATCACAGGAGGAAAATACAGGCTCTTCAATACCTCTGTCTGCATCTGATCAAATCTAGGCTCTGAGTTCAGAGTGGTCATGTTGCTATTTCTACTGCACTTCAAAAGAGCGAAGCTTCTCTTTTGTCAGAAACTCTTCTTGGGAAAGTGTAAAGCAAAATTAGTATCTTGCACACTGCATTCCCAGCAGCCAAGCTTTTGAACAGTGTAAGGTCTAAGTTTTCTGAAGAGTTTGACTGCTCAAATTACTTCTATTAATAATTTGTCAGAAGGATGCAGGATAAGCTTCTGGAAGGCATATTGATCATTTTGAACCAACGCACAAGATAATAGCTCTGGAACAGATGCACAGAGCTGCCAAGTAAAAGTCATCCTTTCAGATAATCATATTCATGAGGTCAGCAGAGGACAATAACTCTCAGCACTTTGCTTAGTTTCCACATGATCTCTTCTCCCTGGGGTGTCAGATTAGATTGCGAGAAAAACCAGTTATCTCTCATCTCCCAGCCAGTCATCAGCACTGAATCTCTCAGTACTGCTACTGAGTCAGCTACAGACCACAGCAACCTGAAGTCATGGCCAGGGCACAGAAGGAGGGAAATGAAAGGACTGACCCTGGTGAAGTCCCTCACCCCTTCTTGGCCTCTCTCCTGCCCAGCCCACGCAGGTGAGTGGGGGTTCCTAAGCACTGGCACTCTGCTCTGGCCATGGCACCCGAGGAGAACAGGGTCCCTAACAGCCTGAAGGTAGAAGCTGGACTAAGATTTAGGGGCTAGGACAGCTGGGAAGAGCCAGTGGGATCTTTGGGTCCAGTCATGCCGTAGGACTGTGCACTGCTCAGACTGACTTACTGAAGAGCATGAAGTCCAATATAATGGCTCAGCCATCCATCCCAGGACAGGGCTGTGCAGCTCGCCAGTCTGCAGGACAGCCCGCTCACGTGGCAGGGAGCAGGGAAGGCTGGCACATTTGGGACGAGGCAGCTGGCTCAGCCAGAGGGGCAGAAGCACCTTCTGAAGACTGAGAGAAAAGCAGAGGTAGAGATAAGGTTGTTATCTCTATGGCAACTGCGAGGGAGCAGCACCATGCTCACAGGGGAGAAGGGAAGAAAGGGAGAGGGAAGAATAAAATCCAGAAGGCACAGTCAAGAAAATGCTTAGCAGGGAGAAATCCACAACAAAGGGGAAAATGGGGTGGGAGAGGAGCAGCACAGCCCACTGTTCCTGAAGGGGGAAGCTGAGGGCTCACAATTGGTGTTCAAGGAGGAGGCTTTTGAGTTCCCAGCACAGGGGCAGCTCCACCAGCCTCCCCATCCTCATCCTACAGGACATGGTCTGCTGCAGACAGCTATGGCTCTCTGGCAGGCCAGCAAAAGTTCCCCATCATCCGCTAGCAGACACCAAAAAATGTGTGAGAATCAGGTAACCACACAGGTCTTTGAGCCTCAGATGCCAGTAGTGCTGGCTTCATACGTAATGTGCATACATAATTTAAAGTCTGAAATAGTAATTTTACTCACACCACAAATGAATATTAGTCTCAGATAAAGATGCCAAATGGGAGATGAATAAATTATATTCCCTTAAATCCATCTGAAACAATGCAAAATAAATACTGAAAAAATTAGCAGGCAGGGGATCATGCCAAAGCTGTACAACTCGTTTCATGTTTGCACCAGTGTACAATGAAAAGGTAGTTTCAAAGTAGTTGCATTTGTTTAGCTTTTCCTCATCCAGGAAGGCTTCACCCATACAGTCTGGAAGTCAAGATAGAAAATTCACTCCTTGTTTCCCACACAGTCACAGCACAAGAAGACAAGAAGCTACTCTCCACAAAATGAAAACATACTGTGCTTGCTCCAGGCCTCCAGGAGATCCCTGTCCCTTCTCATCACCCCTCTTTTAGTCAGCAGTCATTCACATGCCCTAATGATCCAAGAGAAAGACGGGAAACCAACCCTAGGGACTTCTCTTTACATAGATCATAGGAAGAGCTCATTTTAGAACCTTACCTGTGTATGCAGCATGTATTCTCCAGCTTTCCTGAGTTTCAGTAACAGTGACAGAGTGGTTTGTACCACTGAGCCTTACCAAGGAGAGGGATTAACAGCCCCTACCAAGCTGGGGGGGCATTCACCTAGCACAGAAAATCTCTGAGCTGCTCATGCAAACAGAGGACAGGCTGCCAGATCAACAGGCTGAACAATGCACAAAACCCAGAACCTCTAGGCTGAACAATGTCCTTCCCCACAAAATCTAGAGTGAGGCTTCCCAGGCTGAGGTGCCTCTATGCTATCCCCCAAAAGCAAGAAAAGCTTTTGCCCAGAGGTGATGGAAAACACTGAGGTTCAGCTGACATAGGCGTGGGAGATACTGCCCTCACCTTGGTGCCAGAGGAGATGGAGGGGCTGAGGTAGTCACATCCCTTGAGATGACCATGGGCTGGCTCAGGTCCCACAGCTGTGCCTTTGCTGCTGCAACCTCCTCAGCAGTTGCTTTTCTGCAAGGGAGAGATGTCACCCTTCGATGAGGGACAGGCTTGGGCAGGGTCTTCTCAGCTCCTCCACAGGCTGGGAACAGGGAGGGTGGTGTGTGGTGTCCCGAGAGAGCCCTGACCGCCACCCAGCACCTCTGTCCTCCTCTCTTCCTTTTGGCTGCTCTAGAGTGATGAAAGCACAGCACCACATTGACTGCTGGAAGTAAACTGTGCAATAATCTGCCACACTCACACTGCCATCCAATTTATCAGTGCACCAGCTGATTTACCAGTGGGAGATTGACATCGTCTGCGCCCTGGGGATGAGCTGTGAAAGGAACCACTGCCATACAGCTCAGCCAAAGCACGAGGGATTATAATGACAAAACACAGTCTCACAGACTGGGATTTCTTTATTTTGGTTAACTGCCCTGTTCTCTCACCTTGCTTCCAGTTTTCAATTGCTGAGCAGCAGCCATGCATTAACCCACTGGGAGCTGCCCTGAAACCATGGGTAATTCAGCAGCTCAGCACTTGTCAAACAAGAAATTTCATCACCATTAATTAAAGGCCTGAATTAAAAGGAAATCTGTTAAACTGCATCAAATGCTGTTGGGGATACTCACATACATAACTTTAGCCTTAATTACGTTGATCTTAATTAACTTTCAAATCTAGGCTATTTTAGCTGTCCGTGTATATTTAATGCCCTTCAACCACTGGGAAACTGAATTCAGGTTTCTCCTTGGGGTACGAACAGACAACCAAGTTCCAGCACACCAGCTGAGTCACAGTCATTGCTTGTGCTCCCACTGTAATCCTTCTCAAACGTGACATCTGACATGTAAAGACAAATATCAATATCTCCATGAGGTTTAAATGAAGGCTTTGCCTCAGGGCTGCTGCGGGGTGGGAGCACCTGCAGCATTGGCTCAGCTCTTGGGAATAACAGAATTTGATCAAGCCTGTGGGGTGAACAGAGAAATGGCCCCAGTAAATACCTATGGGAGGAAATGACGTGTATGTTCTGTGGAAAGTGAGGGTCCACATGGCATCAGGCTTTGGCTCATGTCCTCCCCTGGGAAAGGGAACACGATCCCAAAGGCCATTTGCAGGGCTCCCACATGTGACTCACTCATGTGAAGCCCAGCTCACAGCACACCACTGCCAGTGCAGAGCCCTTTGTAAGGATGTCCTACCCACAGTGGGAAAGTGCTTCAGCTGCAGGAAGCCTTGGGTCTTGTGTGCTCTCCTTCAGCACAAAACTCTCACCACCAGTGTAGTACCTGGGTAGTTTCACTGAAGCAAGGGGCAGTCCTCAGTCCACACAAACCTGGCTGGCTTCTAGCCTGTGCTCATGCTATGCAGACCAGGGCTTCCACATAGAACAATCTCAGGAGAAAAAGTAGCTGTGATCCTGTGTCCTAAATAATGGGCTCAGATACCATTAAAGGAAGGGACCAGGAAAATTCTGTAACTGAAGCATTTTGTGCAGCTCTCCATATGAGCATCAGTATAGCACAAGAGAAGGCATCTTTGTGGCTTCCTCTGAGAGGACAGTATAGGTTCCCTTAAATGTTGGAAGTGGTTTAGGTGCTGGAAACAGCTCTAAATCCCTTTCACGTGACAAGTGAAACTCCTGAACTCTCTTGTATAACCTGTATTTTTTTTCCTTCTTGCAAGAAGTTTCATTGACCTGAAAGAAGGATTACTAACTGCAAGACATTAGATGTAGGGCACCAGGCAGAAATCCTTACTAATCTTATGCTTGATTAAACTCCGCTTTCAGAAACTTCTGTTCTATCACTTACAAAGCAATCTCCATTCCAAAGACAGACTGATGTCATTAGTTTATCCTTCATCACACATCTCTCATCTTTTTTAAAGAAAAGCTTAACCCACGGATAAAAGTTTGCCTTGGACCTAATGGTTCACGGAGGGCGGGGCTGACTGGGGAAGGCAAGGACTGCACTGAGTTTCTGGGGAGAAGTTTGGTTCCCTGCTCTGCCACAGACCTCGTGTCCCCATTAGCCAAACTCTGCACTTTCTGTCTTCATATCCCTTGTGTGTCTGGGAGGGCACACTGCCTCACCTGATGGGAGCAGAAAGCAGAAACACTGCAGGTTGCACAAGTGCTAAAATAATGACAGTCCCAGCCACAGGAGTCCAGAGGTCCCATGAAAGCCCTTCCAGGAAAAGAGGACAAATTCTCTATTCCTTGAATGGGCATTACAAAAATGGTGCTTTTATGGCCTATTTCACTGTCACCTGGCACAAACCACTCAGCAGGGACCTTACAGGACTGAGGTGCCTTTTCCAAGAGAAAGACATTCACTTGCCAAAACACAGCATGAGATCAGAGGCTGCACACCCTCTCCTGCAGCCTTCCTGTGCCTGTGCATCGTCCCACACTGCTGAGCAGGGCACCTGTCAGGCCCCACTGCCCCACTCTGTCCATGCTCAAGGGAGGAGGCAGAGGCACGGCAGGAGGCAGAGGCAGGGCTGTGCTTCACACCGAGTCTCCCTGGCAGACATAATCACACAGGCAGCGGCCCTTAATCCCTGTCTGACGTCTCAGCCACTCTGGATGCTGTTAGAGGCAATTTTCTGTCCAGTGCCTGTTTTAATGGGATGTGCAGTTAAACAGATTCATCCTTTCAGCTTCACTCTGCAGAGCCTTCACTCTCCAGCTGCCGCTGCTCCTGTCCCAGAGAATTAGAGTGCTCTTGGTGTTTCTCTTTTGCAGGCAGGCACATTGCTCAGAAAAGCAGCTCTTGCCAAGGAAAGTGTATAATCTAGAAAGCCACCTGCTCAGCTTTTGTTCTTTGAACTCTCTACAATCAATTTGCCTTTCCCAGGAGAAGATGCAACTGTTTTCAGTGAAGCAGGAAATAGAGGATTCATGATGTGCAATAAGAACATAGCCAGTCCCAGGGAAAAGGTTAATTTGCCTCACTGAGGGGTCTGAAACCTGGTATGTGGGAACAGCAGAGTCACCCTAGGATCCCCAGAGATTACCTTCCAAATCTCATGAAACTGTCTTTGTGCCTGCTTCAGCATCTTGCAGATTGTCATGTTCCCATCAGGCCAGGTTGCAATCTTATTACCACACAAAAATGATGTGGCACTTTACCTTCCTGACAGATCTCCATTTCCTCCCTGTGACTTTGTTCCTGCTGGAAATGCCACACTGCTCAGGGCGGGAGTGTCTGGCATTTGCTACAAGGGATTCTCCCAGCTGGTCACTGTGTGGCAGGGCCACAGTGCACTTCAGGGTCCAATGCCTGCAGCAGTGAGCACAAGGTCTGTGGGGCTGGAAGCCACCCACTTACCCTGTCCTTTGGTTTTGCAGATGTGAGGGTTCAATCATTTATCACCACGAAACTGTTCTTCACAAACAGCAGCTGCATCTGCACCTATGTCTTTGCAGGGTAACCTGAACCCTGCCACCAGCTTTCTTGGATTTTCTTGGTCAAGAAACACAAAAAATGACCACAGAGATACATTACTTGGCCCTGTACAAGTGTACACCTTATGGCAAGCTGTCACAGCTAGCTGTCTTTTATGCAAATAAAAGTTTGGTTTTTTTACTATAAATACTTATAAGATATGGCATGAAATAGGCACTCCTAGGATAAAACTATTCTTCTCCTAAAGTGCCCAGCTAAAAGAAGTGGGACAAATGGTTGCCTAAAAATACCTATTTTGGCACTGACAATAGAGAGGGTTTAGCTGCCCAGGAAAGCCTGCCTTTCACAACAAGGCCAGCAGCTGGATGTGCAGTTTCTTCAAGCCAGAGCCCCTTGGCCCCCTCCTGGGGAGCTCCCAGTGTTGGGTGAGTACCACACAGGGATGCACTGAGTCCCTCTGTAGCTCTGAGCCTCTCCAGAATATGGCTCAGAGCATTATCTGTGTCCTGCTTGTCTTCTAGAAAAAAAGGTAGGTCTTACAGATACCTGCTCCCTTGGGAACTAAGGACACACAAGCTGTTTTTTCCTTGCTGGATAGTGGGATCCAGAGGCCACAAGATGTAATGCTACCCCATAAAAATTCGTCACCAGGCCTAAGGCGTTTTCCCATGCACATCATTAATAAATACTATTCAGTCAATTTTCATATCCAATTCACATAAATAATGAGAGAAATCAAAACTGGTGCCATTCTGTCTTCATTAATGCTGTCATCTGAACTCCACATCGGAGACTTTCATCTGTCCTTAATTTTGATGCCTGGTAGAAACATTTTTCCTGTGGACATTCGTGTTCATTTGATGACAATTATGACCTTTAAGCATTAAGGAAAAAAAAATCCCCTGGCAAAAGCCTCTGTGCACAAAGAGAGTGTGACAGACCACGGTGCCAGTTTTCACATAACATATCTCCTCAAGATCTGGGGGGACAATCCCAAATGAATCACAGCTACTGGTTTATTGCAATCACCTTGTTATGAAATATTAAGTTAGAATCAATAACCAAAAATATTTTTAAAATTATCTTCTGTGGAACTGACACAACCTGGCACAAGCAGAAACACTGCACTCAGCAGAACTATTGGATGCCACTAATTCTCTGCTCTCAGTGTAGCTCTTCTGACACATCCCATGATGGGAGAACACTGCTGACACAAAAGCCACAATGTTTTCAGAGCACCCCATGATGGGGCAATGAGAAATGCAAGTATTAAATGGCAAACAACTGAGTGGTAAATATATGGGAGGGTTCCTATTGCTCAGCAAGGAGGTCAACTGTGCCAACAGACAGTGCCCAGCTCGCTGACAAACAGCCCAGGGTAAAACACTGGTTGGCAGATGGAGCAGCACTGAAAGACACAAAGGCTGCTCCTGGAGGGCTCTCCCTGGTCAGCCCTGCTGGGTCACGCCAGGGCTCTACAAGCAATCTTGGCCCAGAGAACAGCTTTCCTTTGTCAAATGGTTGACCTGGCACAGGTCTGAAACACCAGAGGAGAGAAAAGAGTGGCAACAGTGGAAGTTTTCACCCACAGATACACCCGGGACTGCTGACTCCCCCAGTCTGCTGGATTGCAGGGGGTCACTCACACATATCTTGCCTCCACTCAGACCCTAAATACCACAGCAGATTTTCCAGAAACACAGGATCGGCTTCTGACTGCTGTATAGGGCACGTGCCTTGCAGCAAGTCCCAGCCAACCTCAAACATAGTTTGAAAATCTCATGAAGTTGGTATTTTTTGTTTACCCTGATGACAATTCAACTCTTCACTCAGTCGCTTCTAAGATGTTTTGGCTGATTTGACAAGGGGGTACCCTACACAACATCACCTGCCTGTTGCTGTACACCTCTAGACTGTTTTCTTGTCCAATGCATCAAATACCTCAGAATAACTCTGTTTCCAAAACACAGTCTAATGGCAGTCCTGAAACAGTGTTGCCACCCTCCCCTCAGGAGCTGGGACTATTTGCCTTGACAAGACAGTGGGAAGCTGGGATGGGTCTCAGCAGGAATCAAGAGAGCAGCTTGTGTGGGTGCCCAGCTACTTACAGACAAAATACCAGCAAAATGTAGTCACAGCACCAGCAGGTGCAATTGCAGTTTGGCTTTAGTGGGAGCTGAGCCCACTCACACTGTGGTTGATCTGAGCCTCCCAAAAATGGCCTCACCAGGCAGTCCCTGAGGGAGCAGCCCCACAGAGAGCTGCAGCCAGCCCTGGGCAGTCCCACACATCCAGAGAAGGGTCCCTGTGGCCCTGGCAAACAAACAAAGCACAGCTGAGTCAAGGCTGGTGAATCCCGAAGGCAAAGTACACCAACACCAGCAAGAACAGACTTGCCAAGATCAGTTTGCTCTTAAATGCTTCATTTCTGTCCCTCCACACACTCATTTCCCACCTTGGGAGAACCCAGCTATGAAGCGCAGCACCAACCGATCCTTGGCCTCTGCTTGGTGCAGGAGCAGCAGCACCGCTCGCCCTCTCCCCTGCACGTGGCACACCAACACTGCAACTGCACTTCACTGCCAGCTCCCTGCTCCATCCATCAGCATCATAAATAATCACAGCAGAGCCTGCTGTCTGAATCATAAGTTGTATCTCGTTTTTAATTGCGTTATGTGTAGCTGGTCCACCAGACCCTATCTGAGGAAGCATACAAATAATGCATCTGTATCCTCCATTCTCCCCACACGTGCTTCCAAACAAGCCAGGTTAATACTAGTCTTTGTCTGTTAACCTCATCTCCATCCTGTATACCTAGTATCTTATTTTCAGCTGCCATCCAAAATTAATGCTTCAACTGGCATATTCGACCTTCTCCAACATTCTAAACTCATGATTAAATACTCCTCAGAAACTGAGATGAACCATAGACAGTCAGGTTGGGTCAAAAAATATGCTTAATTTTGTCTTACAAAAAATAACACACATTATAGCAAAAAGAAATAGGTACAATGCTCTTGGTGGCACATTATGCCATTGAAGCATAGCAGTTTTGTGATACTGCATGCCAGAGTCATGAGATGATTTAGTGAGATGCCACTTAAACCTGCAGCCAGAACAGCACTGAACAGCATTCCCACCACCAGGCCAGAGTGACCGATTGCATCCAGTGCCATCAGTGCTGTGAACCCACCCTGCTCCAGGAGCACTCCCATGGTGGGAATGCCACTAGGTCCAGGGGCTGT
This sequence comes from Myiozetetes cayanensis, assembly GCF_022539395.1. Lineage (NCBI taxonomy): Eukaryota > Metazoa > Chordata > Aves > Passeriformes > Tyrannidae > Myiozetetes > Myiozetetes cayanensis. The sequence goes on along the minus strand of NW_026088185.1, from coordinate 10,078,283 downwards.
GGCCACAGACCCTCCCATCCCCTGGGGATTTCTGCCACAACCTCAGTAACCCATGGGTCAGGGATGGAACCAATTGCCACGGCCACCGCACCTCCAGCCCTCACTGAGATCTGTGCAAACTTCTGCTGATGGAAACCAACCCCACCCATTACCAAACTGCTTCTTGCCCAATCAGCCCTTCACTGCCACTGGAGGGAGGCTGCTGGCTCCTCCTGGGGCCTCTCTGCCAGTGCTTGCCCATACAGAGCCCCATACCCAACATCCCTCCCCAAACACGACATCCCAACATGCCACTTACTCTCCATGCTCACTTTTGGCCTCAAGTATCTCACATGTGCTTCCCAATCCTACTATATTCACATCTTCATATATGAATGATTCTCTGCTGTGCAGCCTATCAGGGAGAAAAGTACATTGCCAGTAATTCAAACTTGCCTTTGGAATCATTCACTCTTCTTCCAATTCCCAGAGTAGGGCGGTGTGGACTGTGCAGAGCAAACAGCTGTCAAACATAAGACTGTCTCCTGCTCATGCGTTGTCTGCCAAGAATTTAATTTCTGCACATTTTCTTGAAATTACTCCATGAATATTTTCTGCAAAAGCAATTTATTCATAAATTGTTTCAAATAATCAAAAAGAGCAGAGCATTCTCATTTAAAATATGACCTGTTTCACTGGGGGCATGCTCACGCAATACTCTCTGTTGCAGAGGAACAGCTGGTGAGACAGCACTTGCATCACATTTCTGGCCTGGTCAGTCACATCTTGGATACTGAACTCACATAGTCCTCAACCTTATTTTAAAAAGGAAACACTTTTTTTCAGGAACTTGCTGTGGAAGACCGCTCAGCCTGAGTCTGTGCAAAGGCGACCTGACAGGACCGTGCCAGGATAGTCTCAAACAGCACACCTGGGAAACACATCCCAGCAGTACTCACCAGCCCCCTGGGGAAACATACTGCCTTGTGCTTGGTGTGGCAATTTGGAGACAGTTTTACTGGTACAAAATAAGGGGAACCATTAGATTTTCATGCCTGCCCAGGGAGAGGAGAAGGGTTGACAATGGAGGGTGTTTGGGTGCCTGCTGTTCACTCCATTCCCAAGTGCACATTCACTGTGCCCAGATGTTTCCATCGTTCACAATCACCTTTCCCCTGCTAAGCAGTGCTCTTTACAAGAAGCTCAGATTTGTTGAATGCGTACATCATCCACTGCTGCTGTGATATGAACCAGGGACACCACATTCAGCCCCACAGCAAGTGGTGGAGACAAGAAGACACTGCTCCTGTGACCCCCTCACCTTTTTTTTATCCGAAGCTTTATGAGTTAGTCCCTGCATGAGGCTGCTGCCTATCCCTGTAGGAGTGGGATGGAGGCCAAGGAGGTTATGACCTAATATTTTAGTCTGAACAGATAGATGGAAGAGATGTATTATTATACAGGAACACTCTCCGTGCATGCAATTATCTGATAACAATCTATTTTGGGAGATGAACCTCTCAAGGACGAACAAAACTCTTACCTTGTTTCCACCGGGAAGCTCCATTATCCCTTTAAGAACAGGGAACTAAATGCATGAAAAATTATACAGAAAGCAGCAGAACAGCATGGTGCTGTAACTCATGCTGAGCTCAGGAGAGGGACAGGAAAGGGGTCAAGTCCTGCTGGTCATGCCAGCACATGAAATTTGGTAAAAACTATCCCTGCTGATTTAAAGCTAATCAGGTCTATGGACAGTTGGACTAATTCATCCTCTTCCCATGCCTCATGGCTGGCTGCCTTCATGTAGATACATAAGAAGCAAAATCCAAGAGAAACCTTTCTCTCATGAGCCCCAGTGCCTGACTGACAGGTAGAGGTCACACTGCAGCCTTGTGCCACAGAGAAGGTGCTGCCGGGCCCACTCTGAGCCACCCGCCCCATCCTCGCTTGGGAAATCTGCAGGAGCTTAAACACACTGGAGGTGGCTGCCCCTCATCTTCCAGATGAGAGAATGACACAGGAAAAATAAATACTGCAAAGACGTAGGACTCAGCGGCAAAGAGAACCCAGGTAGATTCACTCCCTCTGGCAGACACCTCCCACACCAGTCCCTGAGAGCTTCTCTGATTTCTGGTTGTCAAAGTACACCATAAACAATTGCAAATACTGTAACACTTTCCCAACATCACTTCCATAGGAGTGAAATAGATAATATTCACATGGGACACCAGGCAAACTGTACCTGCACAGGGCCCAGAGAAGACTGTTATTCCACTGCAGGAAGCCAGGCATACCATGAAACACCTCCCCAGAAGGTGAGGCAGTCAGTCCCCTGCGTGTGTGTTGCTGATGCTGGATGTGATTTTGCCACACGTTCTCCTTCAAGGCTGAGTTTTTATTATGCCAACAGCCACTTTATCATTGGTTTCCACTCCCAGTGACTTCAAAGGGGCTCAGAGGAAGGTGAGATGAGCTTTTGCTGCCAGCCCCTCTCTTGATGCAGGAGGGAGAATGGAGCTGCTCGAGCTGCGGGGTTCTGGATGCCCACACCAGGAGTGGTCTCAGCTGCTTGGGGCAATCCAGGCTGCCTAAAAGTCCTACTCCTGTATTTTGGCACAGAAGGCATGACCTTGGCACATGCTAAACATGGCATGAAAGGGGTGTGTGTGTGTGCATGCTATGATATTTCCATCCAACCATTTCTGGTTCTGCTTATGCTTCTAGAGTGAGAGCTATGTTGTACCCTCTTTCCATGTGAGCACACAAAAAAAGCCCTTCTCTATTTAATTTTATGTTCATTTGTTCACAACATTGGAGAAGGCAGCAGAACTAGAAGGTATTTTGCCAGTAGTTCCTGTACAGACATTAGGATGGAGTGTTAGATTGAGAAAATCAAGTTATTTCTAGGTTTAAATGAAGCACCAAGAAGCAAGCCACCTCTCTGTTCCGAGAGATGCTTTCCAAAGGCTGACCCCTTGCAACTGGTGTTGCTAGGTTAACAGTTTCCATCCTTCCTAACTGAAAATACTGAAGGCCAAGTGGTGTTTTTATATAAATAAAACCCATGATGAAATTGAGAAGATAACCCAAGAGGGTAAAATGTGAATGTGCACACTTATACCATTGATCTGGCTTTATGCCTTGCCTGAAACACAAAATACACTTCCCCAGACCTCAGTGAAGCCTGAATACACTCTCATAATAGAGAAATAAACAGAGGATTTATGGCTGGATCTGAACAAGTATGGCAAATTTTACTGAAATGGTATTTAAGGCATCTGAATCATAACCTTTGCAATAACACAGTTCCTGTTAGAGCAAGACCTTCTCTCAAGCAACTTACCCACTCTAACCCACCTTTATCCAGAATCACTGTTTACCTTCTATGTTAAATCACTGTAAAAACATGGGTCAAAGTTGTTTCAAAGCTTTACTCTCTCAGTAATGTGCAACATGAACATAATAGTGTTATTAAGAAGTCAAAAATAACTTAACACAATAGCTATATAAGATTTTCCAATGATCAAACTTTCAGCAATTACTTTTTGTTAAGTTCAGAAAATTAGCATATTTGTTAATCAAATTAATTTAAAAAGTAGCTTTTAAAAATAAAAGCAATGCTTTAAATAAATATAGTCTTTTTTTTATAACCATAAAATACTTAGTCCTGTTAAAGGTAACACAAATAACTACACTCAAGCACAGTACTTAAATGATTGAAATGAATGTTGTGAGCACACATGAGCCGGACACCGGGAGGGATGAGGATGCATTGCTTCGTGACATTCTCCGTCTCCTTTCTGCAGTGGCACTAAGAGGCAGCCAGGTCTCAGAACTACCCTAAGCATACGACACGAGTCAGGATATTTGTAACTGCTGCACAAAAACGCTGGTACCCTGTTTTTCCCCAAGCTATTTCTCCACACTACATCTGTAGCAGCTCTCCGGCCCTGCTTTAAATTTCTAGCCCAGCACGATTCTCAACCACAAAAACGTAAGGCCAGATCCTGCTTGCTTCATCCAACTGACTTCAACATCCAAGCAGAAGGCAGCAAGCAAGGTCTGACCTCTCACACCTCTTGCACTAAAGTTCACATTTTGTGAAATCTGGAAAACTTTCCTTCCAATACTGGCACCACTGGGTGCTTCAGAATGGTCTGAAGCTCACTTTCAGAGTTCATGACCACCAAAGGGTGTTCACAGCTCTCCTCATAGCTACAGGGCTGACTAGCTGTGTTCATTACTACTTCAGTTAATGCCTATCAGTAAAGACTGCAACTGTCCTGCAGATCTACCAGGTGGCAATGTTTTGCTGGAATGAAATAAATCAGCTAGTTCTTACATTAGTATGTGCTCTCTGGGTGTACCCTGAAGAGCAGTTTGCTAAAATTCAGCAAAAGATACACCTCAAATCTACTGATAATCTACCTAGCAACTCTGACCATTTGATACCACATTTACATGGTTGTAGTTGTTCATTAAAAATCACCTTCAGGGTCTGCAGCAAACCACCGGTTTTGCCCTCACAAAAACAGCTGTCAGTGATATTTGTTGCATTCTGTTTGTTTGCCTGAACAGCGTAACAGTAATGTAACCTATAAGTTAAATGATAAAAAGCTGGAGAGCAAAATAAAGCCCGGAACTGATACAAGTGCTCTCAATTTGTTTTGATCTTCAGAATGAACAGGCCTATTCAAAGATGACAAAGGAATAAATTAGCAAATGGCTAATGCAATGCATGAGAGGGCGTCTACAGGATTTGCATGTGCGTGCACACACACGCACTTGCACACAGACAGCTTGGCTTCATTAGAAATCTCACTACTGGAGCTTAACTTAGACAAATTAACTGCATTAAAATACTGACACTGTGAGGATTTTAATACTATCACACCCTGTAGAGGGCACTCCCGTGTGAATTTTTAAATGCTTTAAAAAAATAGTTTAGAGTTATTGAAATCTGTGACAAATGCGACAGCTCTGCCTCCCCTCACAGTCTCCCATTCTCATCTCCGGTATCCTTCTCCTGTATCGCCTCCAGGCTCCGCTTTGACTTGGGATCCACGTGCCCACTTCCAGTTTTGCTCAGTCCGCACGACAGGCACGCCAGCTGGATCTGCTTCATGTTCTCCAGGGCTTCGTTCTTGGCGCTCTTCAGGAGATCTCCTTGGCCCTGAGGATGCACAGACAGACACGCAGGAGAGAGTCAGGCATTGCACACATCACTCGGGGCCACAAGCAGCAGCACTGCTCTCCTTGTCTCTGGGGCATGTTGCTCAGTGCCATGGAACAGGTCCCAGCTCCCATCCCAAATCCACTCTGCTCTCCATGAACGGGACCGAAGCTCCTTCTGCAGCCTGGCACCAGCTCAGTGAGGAAGGCAGCACAGCCAGCACACTGGACAGACACCAGACTCCCACCACTTCCAGGTCACCACCCCTTGGGAGGTAATTTGGGCCTGCACTGAAGGAAGCTGTGGGGGAAGGCATTTCCTCTTCCACAGTCAAGAGCAAGGACCTGCCAGGAACAGGGCAGAGATGGCACATGGTACTTCCCTACCCATGCCACTTCTCCGTCCTTGCTCCCTGGCATCAGATCCCACACGGCAATGGCTGTGTGTCCCCAGCCAAGGAGCCCCTGTGAGCTGTGAGACCCTGGTAACCCAACCCTTCTTGCCCCCAGATTTGCTACCCAGCCTTGAGCCCTCCTGCAGTAGAGGCAGGCCAAGCTGCATGCCCAAGTGAAACACATCACCCTGTAGCGCTGCAGGGAATGCATCTGAACCACTTTGTTTGGGACCTTAGAGCAGGTGAATGGGAATGAGACTTCTTGAGCAAAGGGCTGCTTCTGTATCTTCTCAAGGCATGTAAAGGTGAGGTGACTAAAAGGATGTCAATCCAATTTGCAACAATCAGGAAAAATGTGTTACATGAAATTTGTATTAAGGAGGTGGTGTTCAGAAATGCCAAAATGAATATTTATGCAGCACTGATATGTCAAGTGCCGTGAAGCGACAAGATCCTGGTGCTACAGGATACAAATAAATAAAAGCCAAGACATGCATCTGGTCATTAAAATTGAGTATCACTAAGAACTTGAGCTCCTCTTCTCCTAATGTCACCCAAAGTAGTGCTCAAAGCACAGCACCCACTGCATCCGGTTACACACATATTCAGAAGCAATACCTCTGTTGGCTGAAACAGCACATTTGCATCCCTGTAACCCATCCTGACCTCCTGTGGACCACAGGCACTTCCACGGGTCTCAGAGGAGACAACAGATATTATAGCAGGACCTGGGGCTTGCTGGAGGGGCGAGTGATCACTGCCCCTCCTTTGGTTTTCAAAACAAACCAGATGTGTTGGATGAGTCACAACATGACACCCTCCATCAGCGGGAACATCTCTCCACTCTCCCTTTCGCCAGAGATAAGAGGAAGGATTTATCCCACACCGATGAGCACAGTTCCTTTTTTCCCAGCGCCTGGCACTGGACTCCCAGCGCCTGAGCCCCTGCAAACAATGTTCACAACAAAGAAACAATGGTGGCTTGCAAGTCTGCTGCACTGGTAAACACCACGTGGGAAACCACGTCATCCAGGGACAGCAGCCTGTGCCTGAGAACGTGATTGCCTCATCTCCTGGTGTCATGAATTTGTCCCTGCTGAACGATGCAAATCACTACCCAGATGCTGGGAATACAGCTCGGTGTGCGAATAACAAAGAGCACTGGGACTGCGCGAGCGGCTTTCTGCTACATGGTATGAAGCTCTTCTGAAGGGATTTGTATCTCGGCAGCATGACAGTTATGGGAATACACAGACAAACAGCTTTGGATCCAGTGAGAAGGCAGGGCTTGAAAAAACCAAAACAAGAATAAATTATGCAGCAGATATTTCACATAGCTGTGATCTTGCTTTTAGGTCAGAGGTTTTACTTACTGTTAAAGGCAGCAGGCAGGAATTCAAGAGCCCCACAGCTGCCCCAAGCACCCAGCCCACACCACTTGAGTCTCCCTCCCTGCCTGTAAATGCCACAGGAATAGTGCCAGTGCTGTAGTGAGGGGGACAACACTGCCACATAAGCAAAGTATATATCACTAATAACAGCATGATGTTACAAAAAAGGGTGTATCTCCTCAATACATCTTCAATCTCTCCAAACTGCACAAATGCAGTTTTAAGTAGTTTGGTTCTAGGATTAAATAACCCTGGCTGCAGTGGGGTGGTTGCTTTTTTCTATCGTGCACACAGGACCGAAGACACCAAAGGCTGTACCAACCAGCTGGCAAAATCAGCGTGCCAATGCTCTGCAGCCTTAACTTCTCCAAGTCAAAACCTGGTGCTACGTATTCATGCCCAAGAACAGAAAAATCCCTCTAGAGCAAGAAGCAACTCAAAATAGTTGTCATTACAGCACCAAGAGCAACTAAGTCCAAAACATGGGACAGCCTCTGCCACTTTCTTCACATCTTCTCCTTCTCAGGGTGAGGGCAAAGCATGGAAATCTTTCTGGGATGGCCCACAAACTGTGTGTTTTTCTAGGGACTGAGACACTCATTTGAAGGGAGCTATTTGGGATTCAATACACCACTTGGAGGGTGACAGCCTGAGTCTGTCCTGCCAAGACTCACATATGAAGTCCCCAGAAGCCAAGGGACTTCACACCCTATGTGAAAGTGCTGAGCCTCCCTTATGCACATTCTTATTTCAGATTTGAGTAACCAGGCAATTCGGATTACAGATTTTGTCTGAGGCAATGCACAACATGTCTTCAGGTTTTGGGAAGAAACACACTCCTCCTGAGCATACTTCCAATATTTTGAAGACATTCTTATTTTACAGTGGTCTAAAAACAGAAATGGTCTTATCAAAATAGTGCAATTCCATTCATGTGCAGTTCAATGGATTTATGTCTTAGTCTCCTTGTGGTTTTTATTTTTAAACAGCTGGTTCATTTGAGCAAGCTGAAGGAGCAAAAATGATTTTGAATCATCTGTCATGAGAAAATTAATGACAAACCAGCCCCCTCTGACAGAGCTGTCATAATTCTAGAGACACTATTAAAAAAAAAAAAAATCTGTGGGCATGGTCTGTTTGAAAAGCCATCTGTTTGCTTTGAAAAACTGGCTTAGAGCATAATCCACTTAAGAAAAATTTCAGCAAAATTGTGTCAACACCTTAACGAACTAAATACTGGATAGAAGCTAGAGTAAACTTTACAAGTATGATTGCATTGAAACAACCTTCAAAAAACAGTCCTTGTGATCATCTCTGTGCACAGAACCATCCTTCTTGCCCTTACAAAGTACCTTACTTCCAGACAAAGAGAGATCGTGACATTCCACTTTGGCATCTATGCATCTATCTCCCTTCTGCTATTGGTATCGTCAGCCTCTCTGAAAATAAATAGTTGTGAGAAAGTTTAAACTCAGCATTTGGCACGACAGTGAATTAAGCCAGAAGAGGTTAATCAAGTGAAAAAGTGACCAAGGGGCCCATTTTCATTCAGGGTTAGGGAACACTAAAGGTCAGATTTCATACACCTAACTACATAGCCTCAGGAGAAATTAACATTATTGTACAAATAATCCAGTTTTTCCAGCAACTGTAAGATTATAAGCCCTTGCTCTTGACAGGTTAATACTGCTTAGAAAACCTATAATCTGTGTTGCCTTTCAATATTGCTCAGTTTCAGTGACAACCCATGAAAGGCTTTAAGAAGCATAAGTAGCTCTAGACAGACACTGGTAGTGACCACAGAGGGGACACACTCCTTATGTTGCTGGTTCAGTTGGTGTTTTTTTCCCCAATCAAATACCTAAGTTTTTGAGTCAAGATGGCAGCTCTGTATCCAACAGCAACCCACTCCAGGGCTGGGGAAACGAAAGGTGGGTTGAGTTAGGTTAGTGGCACCATTTTGTGTTCAGTTTCACAATATTATTTCTTTTATATACATTGCATGTATATTTCTACATAACTATAAATACATGAGCATAGGTATGTGCATTAATAATTAATATTTCCATTCCTAAGCTTTCTAGGAAACACCCTACAACATGTAGGTCATGAGGCACTGCTAGTTGTGGGCACCCCGCAGCGCTGGGGACCCGGCTGTGGCTCAGGCAGGACCCGCAGCCCCTGTGTTGGCAGGTGCCCACACCACATCAGGGGCTCCAGGAGGACCCTGAAGGCCACCCCTCGGCCCATGTAGAAGTGAACTGTACTGACAGCCCTACACGAGCACTTTGCTTTACTGCTGGCGAAGTAGAAAATCCCACTTGAGCGCCAGGGCCTTCCTGGCGTTCAAAACTGGCCGTGTTTCCAGGGAGGCTGAAACAGCGGCTGCAAAAGCCATTTTGTAATCTGCTGCTTGCTAAAGCAGACAGTTGCTTATCTCCTGGGCAGACACATTCTCTGACAGCACATTACGGGAGCTTTCCTCTCCAGTCCTCAAGGGCTGAGTAAATACAGATAAATAAACAGAGGTCTTAACACTCATCCCCCATCACGCTCATGATATTGCTGTTGTTTTTTACCTTTTTCTCAAAGAATCAAGCTCTTACATTATTATTTAATCACCAAGTAAAATCTCCAGAGGCTGCCAGTGGACACCACTGGTTGGCTGAAAAAGCCAGACACAGTCACATAAAACAGCCGCAAGCGTTTCAGAGGCAACACGGGTATGGTAACGGCACTGCCAGTCTGTGCCAAGGGACTCAGATAGCCAAAATGCTGGAGAACTGCTGTAATATTGGGATATTCTGCGTGGAGGCAGCATTCACTGCAAAGGGTGCATTCTCAAAGCACCATAGTGGGACTTTAATTGTGTTCATTATTAATGAGAAGGCACACAATTAAATGATCACACGTGGCTCTGAAAATGTAATCCCAGGGAGGAAACCATTAATGAAATGATTAGGCTGCTATGTTAAACTTGTTACAAAAAGCAGGTATTTTTCCATGCCTTCTTCAAAGTTAAATGTGGGAACAATTGATATGAATTTGATTATGATACATTCACATTTCAGAACAGACTACTCAACAAACCATACCGAGCGTTGCCGTATCAAAGCAGACTTTAAAACCCCACCCTTTTCATTACTACTGCATATAGTTTGTCAAGAGCTTTGCTTTACTGTCTGTGACAGATATCACAATGCACACATTGGCATGAAAAATTACTGTGCACAAAGAGTAGACACAAAACATATAATCACTTCTTGCACACTGAAAAATAAAGGATTGCAAAAATGAGTTACACCACAGGAAAAGCGGGGGTCCAAACGTCACTTTCCGATTTATTTTTAAACCTTTGCATAGCAGAAATTCACTTCCTGTGAGAAAAATAATAAGGCCACAAATATAAAAAACAGCACTTAAATGGCATTCCTTGTGCTACTGGTGTATCATTTATGGTCTGGGTTTTGGGCATAGCTTCCCACTTACCCATTCTGAACCAAATACAAGAGCTTGTTTCTATCTGGCTGAAACCAGCAACAACTTTGACACTGAGTAAATCAGGCAATCCGACCGAGCGCTTGCTAGGGCCTGAATCATGTTTTGCAGTATCTGCTAGTAATTTCAGACATCAAACTGAGCATCTCATTTTGGTCTATCAGCATGTAACTGACAGCCAGAGACCTTCTCTCCCATTTCCCAAACTAGGATCTAGCAAAAATTTGCAGGAAGGAAACACAGCTGAGAATCAATTATATCACATCAAGAACAGATTTGAGATGTTGAGATGAAAAACAAAATATCCACCTAGGTGTAGTAGGTTGACCCTGGCTGGACTCCAGACACTCACTAAAGCCACTCTCTCACTCCCCTCTGCAAGTGGACAGAGGAGAGAAAATATAATTAAGGGTTCATGAGTTGAGATAAGGACTGGGAAAGGTCACTTACTGTTCACTGCCACGGGCAAAACAGACCCAAAGTGGGGATATTAATTACATTTATTACAAACAGAATCAGAGAAGGAGAATGAGAAGTAAAATACAACTTAAAAACACCTTCCCTCCACAACTCTCTCCTTCCAAGTTCCACCCTCTCTCTCCCAACAGTGCAGGGCTACATGGAATGGAGGTTGCAGTCAGTTGTTGTTTCTGCTGCTTCTCAGGGAAAGGAGTCCTTCCTTGCTCCCATGGGGTCCCTCCCATGGGAGACAGTCCTCAGTGGACCTCTCCGGCATGAGTCCATCCCACAGGCAACAGTTCTTCCCAAACTGCTGCAACGTGGGTCATATATCCACATGGTGCAGTTATTCAGGGACAGGCTGCTCCACTGTGGGTCCCCCACAGGGCCACAAGTCCTACCAGGAAAACCTGCTCCAGCATGGGATGGGCTCCTCTCCCCATGGATCAGCTGGTCCCTGCCAGGAGCCTGCTCCATCACAGGGTCAGAGCCTCCTTCAGGCATCCACCCACTCCAGCATGCGCTCCTCCATGGGCTGCAGGTGGGTCTCTGTACCCCAATGGTCCTCCACAGGCTGCAGGGCCTCAGCTTTGGCACCTGGAGGTCCTCCTTCTGCACTGACCATGGTGTCTACTTTGCTGTTCACACGTTCTCACTCCGCTCTTCTCTGGCTACAATTTTCACGTGCACAATAACTTTTTTTTCTCCCTCTTAAATATGTCATCACAGAGGCATTACTGTCATTCCTGATGGGCTCAGCCTTGGCCAGCGGCAGGTCCATCCTGGAGCCAGCTGGCATTGGCTCTATCAGACACTGAGGAAGCTTCTGGCAGCTTCTCACAGAAGCCACCCCTGTAGCCCCCCCTCCACCAAAACCTGGCCACAGAAACCAAATACACCAGGGAAAGGCAGTCACCTTTATATGAACTGCTAAATCTCTGTAAGCAAGAGCAGGAAGGAGTAACTCCTGTGGAATAGATTGTCGTGTGCAGCTTTGATACAAGATGAACATGAGGTTTTAGATGAGAGTTAAAATGGAATCAAAGGTTGTGCCAAGCAACAAGGTCAGAAGCTTTAGGGCTGACCTGCTCAATGCATCGTAACCAGCAGCTAGGACAACTAGGAAAGCAAGGATGAGGAAGATGACAGAGAGGAGGAGATGGATAGTTAACAGGATCAATCTCCTAGTATTTTTTTTTCTTACCCAGATTATTCCTCACTTCATCCTTTCTCCATTTATTTCTTGAACCAGCCATATGGATGCTGGCTCCAGGCTTTCCTGCCTGTCTCTCATAGCACAGGGGCCTGAGTGGGTTCAGAGAGCAGAAAGAATCTCAAGCTCATTTTCCCAGGAAAAGCACCAGGAGCACAGAAACAGCCTTGACTGTACTGTATATCCCAGCTGTTCTACTACTTACTCAGGTGAAAAAATCCTGTTTGCACCTGATATTTGCACAAGTCTTGAAAATAAAACATCTGCAAGCAACACTGAGACCTTGTGGGCACTCCCAGCTTTGCCAAGACACACAGGCCTAAGGTGATACAGCCCAACCAGCAGCCTCCTGACAGCAAGCACCTAACCTAAGGACAACTGCTGGGTGAAGAGCCAAGGGGCAACCATCGCTTCAGACACCATTTACAAAGCACAGCCTCTTTCCCAGTGCAGCCAGTTGTAAGAGCGAGAGAACACCTCCAGCATTATTGCAGGGGGCTGGGAAAATTCACATGGCAACTCCAGAGCAACCTGGCCCTGTACAAAAACATAAAAGTCTCTCAGCAGTTCAAACAAAAGCTGGCAGGGGTCTGGATTATGGCCCTTCCACAGAACCCATTCAGCTGTAGCTTGCCCTGAGCACCCAGCAGGTTCCAGTGTAGCAGCCCAGTCCTCTCTGAGGCACAGATCTCTGTAGGTGTTTAGATACCACAGCAAAGGGACAAAGAGGAAGTCAAGAAAAATTGATAAATACATTTTAATAAACAGAACAAATAAATAATGAGTGAAGTAAAGTAGAAATCAAACGGCCCTAACTTGTTAACACACGGACTTGTTAACACGCAGATCCATTGGATCTCTGATTGCAGAGGGGTATTCCGACCCAGGGATGGAGCCTGATGCTAAAAGTGTAAATGTGGTGTGTTAAGAACAATATCCACATCACCTGACAACCAGTTTATCTGATTTTAACTACTTACATTTAAACTCCCAAACTAGACCATTCAAACCATTGTTCAATATTAGGCTGTTCCACGCACACCCCAAAACTTTTAAACTGATTTCATTTGCCATTTGGGTCTCAACCCAGAAGGTCTGCATTGGAGAGGATGACTTAAAGGGATTTGCAGAGGTGTTCTGCAGTAGCCTGGTCGGTTTTCTAAGGAGGTTGGTTCATTGCACAGCCAAGCAGTCAGTCCCAGAGCACAAGCTATGACATGAGCTGTTGGGAAGAGAGAATGCTGTCTGCCCCTGCTGGTATGGCACTCCCCTGAAAAACATCTTTTCTCACCTTCTTTTCCAGCTATTGGAGAGGTGCAGTTAAAATCTAAATGTCTCTGCTGGACACCAAGAGACAGCCCCCAGTGTATCACATTGGGCAAGGGTCCACAGCTTTTACAAAACTGCCAGCCCACAACTTACATATTCCCAAACCATGTGACACAGCCAAACACAGACCTTCAGGGCAGCCTGGGAGGTAGAAACGAACAAAACACTTCTTTCCTACAAGGAGAACCTCAAAAGAGAACAGTCATGCAATTAGCAAATAAGCAAATACTTAGAAAAACTTCTGATTCTGGCTGTTGGCCTTGCCAGTGCGAGCATATCGTTGCCTTGTGCAGCCATGGCAACTTAAGAAAGAGAGTCTGTATTTGTAGTTCTCTTACAGCATTTGCCTAACAAGATAAAGGTGAAGGGCACACATGGCCAGCTTGCTCTCTGAAACAGTCGAGTGCCCTCCCAAACCCTTCTGGCCCCAGACCAAAGCCTGACAAGGACCTAACGTCAAGCATTTGCTAGAACACCAAAGTGGCAAAAGCACTCCTGCTGTAGCCTTCCCTACTGATCATTAAACAGAGCTTTCCCCTGAAATCCAGGGGCTCTTACAAACCAATTGCACTGTATGGCTACTAATTTATTCCTTCAAGCAGGTGTTTTATGTATAAAAAGAGTGGGCTTTTATTTTCATTTTTTTTAAAAAATGCCTATGCTTCTCTCTCATCTGGGCATCTAAATTAAATTATGTTATATCAGGCTGTCAAAAGCAATGAATGTGAACATTGACTGTAACTGTGTTTCAGTAGGAATTTGCTTTCAGAAATAATGCCATTAATTTGATGTTAGCCATGTGCTGAGCTGTTCAGCTGCCTGTGTGTCTCTCAGGCACTCCATCCAGCAGACAGTTTGCAAGCACGGCCACAAATGTATGGACTCTCACTGTCAACCTCCCCATGCTGGGAACCTGCCTTTTGTTCTGGTGATAGGTTAGAAATGAAAAGGTTGACTGGGAGCCCAGAAGTTCACAACTGATACTAAGAAAATCCCATTTTACTGGAGAAATTGGAGCACTATTTATTTTTGATATGTAGCCATGAGATGGAAATCAAAGCTGTATGTCCAGGCATTTATTTCTTAGTCCTCCCTTGGTCACAAAACCCACAGGTACCTGTACCAGCACCTGCTGGTAACTCCAGTAAAGTCCAGAGATCCCAGAAAAATAGAACAAGGGGAAGAAAACTGAGGCAGAAAGTGCACAGGTTTTTTTGTATTTAATTTTTCTGAGTAAAAGGACCAGCTTCGGGAAAAATAGATGTTTTGCAGCTAACAAAACACCTGTGCAAAGCAACCCCAAAGCAAAACATTTGGCTGGGAATAGCTGGCAGCCCCAGCTCCCTGGTGCCCTCTGTGCTGACTCACAGCTGCCCAGGCTGCAAGCACACAGTTAACATCAAAATCATGTTCTTCATCTCAGTGTTGACAACAAAATGTCCCTTAAGTTCCTTAGAACCTTGAAAAGTTTAGTGTCTGACTCTCTTTTGACTGAAGAAAACAGGCACCTGTGCTGGTTTGGGGCTTTTTTTAGAGGGAGAGAGCGTTGCAGCAATTTTGCACAAACACAGCTAAAAAAAAATACCTACAGTTGTGCTTAACACTAACTAAAATAATCCAATCAAGATGAAATCAAATTGTGCCAGTCAGAGCACAGCATTTCTGGACAGGTAACAGAGCACCCTCACGAATAGGTCTTGCACACAGCCCCTTATGCCTCTCCTTTCTCAGTAGCCCCGTGTCACAAGCACTAATGTCTTAGCAACTATATGGTTTGCAAATCCTCCTGCTGCTGTGGTGCTGGCCAACATCACCAGCTGACTGGGGCAAGGGAAGCTGCAGAAGCCACCCGGGTTCCCTATTCCTACAGCTCCAGCGGGGCATGACATGCCCCTGGTTTGGCTGCTCCTCTCCCTTCAGGCAAGGTGCTGTGGGCAGTCAGTTTGCAACCTGTTCACAAGCAGCCCGTTATGCTGAAGCAGAAAGCTTTGAGCTGAGACCAAAACCTCCAAAACACATGAAAGGTTAAGTCACAAAAGAAAAGAACCAAAACAAACCGCTGTCTTAACTAAAACAAACTGCTAGGAGGGAACAGGTGTTTAGAAGATCCCTGAGCAAACGCTCTGATCCACCTTATCCCCGTCATTCTGGTCCCCCACAGTCAAACAGGCAGGTTTGCTGGTGAGACTGGGCAGTGAGCTCAGTAAAAGCAGAGCTGAGCCACCCTCTTCCTTTGTTCCCTCCAGCCAGTGGTTAAAGAGGCTCCTGTGGAGCAGCAGACACAGTGGCCATGGGCCTCAGGTTCACAGGGCTCAGTTCCCCTGGGAGAATCCCACACTTGCCCTCCCAGTGCAGATGGGAAATCAAGTACAAACAGGAGCGGGTATGGTTATTTTTGCAAGCAGCACTGACCCAGCAGGCAGCAAGTCACTGAAACTAAGCAACTGAGAGGGGAGGAGAAAACCAGCAGGGATCAGAAACAGACATAGGAATGGGAAGGATGAGAATGGAGACACACAGCAAACTGAGTGAGCCAAGCACAAAAATTAAGTGGTGCAGGATAGGGAAGGCAGTATTCATTTACACATTCACTGCCCCAAAATGTCAATGAGGGAAACTGAACAAGCACAACTTATGATCCATTACGATGCTATACCACAGAAACAAGAGGCTTTTCAGCAAAATTTAACTCAGTTTTTAAGCCTGATACAGAGGGCAGTAGTAGTAACTCCAAAGTTACTGGAGAGGGTTGGAGACAATGAATTTATGCTACTCAGCTCAGTATCCACTGAGCCACTCTCTGAAAGGAACTGTTCTTCTGATGCTGCTGGCAGCCCCCAGTCTCAGTCCGTTCATCCCAGACTGCTCAGTTAGGCCCCTCAGGCTGTCCAACTCCCACCACCTTTGTCAGTGCTTGAAAACATAAAAAAATTTCAGGTGCTTTTCAATGCCTTCATGTAGCTCACCTCCTCCCCACTGCTACCTGCATGAGCATCACCAGGAGCAGGAACCCAGGGACACTGAGAACACACAGAGCACTTAAATGCAATTATCACCACTCCCCACTCTATTCAGAAACATCACAACCTATCAGTAAAAGCTCCTCCTACCAATACCTATGTCTGAGCAATAACGCAGAGGACGTTGGAGAAAAAACTATTACATAAGCATTTTAACTTACTCCTCTGTTGTGTATTTTTAATTTGCTCTCATATGAACATAGCCATCCTTTTCTTTTTGTGATCTAAAAATAAATAACAGCTACCACAGCACCAGAATCACTGGTTTTGTCTCTGCTTTTCTCCACAAATGGATCCCACCTGTAGCTGGGGAAATGACCCATAAGAAAATGACCTTTATCTCCTGCAGGTTTCATCACCTTGCACTTGAATTCATCTGACCCAGGTAAAAGAAGACTGTAGCTGTCAAAGATATAAGATTGCAGTTTCCCAATCCATTGTTCATACAGTAAAGCTTACTTGCCTCCACAAGTACTTGGGCCTCTGATTTCCCTAGCTCCTGTGCAAGTTTTCTGGAATGCCTCACACATTTAGGGCTTATGGGATCTACCGTAAGATCTGTGAAGAATAATGGCAGCACAAACGCCTGGCCTCACTGAACACCTACAACTTTCCCTTAAGGCAGTTTGTGGCTTTTCACTAACTGTCCCAGCCCTCCCTGCAGATCCATATTGCCAATAATCATATATGTTAACACAGAGTCTTTACTCCACAGCCCTCTACTGATAGTGGCTCAGGCAACAAAAATGAATCAATACTACCACTGAGTTAAAGAGCATTTTATTTTAACCACAGCCCTCAGAATACGTAGTGGTGTGGATGAACATTTTCTCTTTTCAGTGTCAGGAGGCAGTAAGGGAAGCTAGGCTGGCACAGTGAAAACAGGGAAGGTCATGCCAGCAAATCACTGCCTGCTGGATTCAGTGTTCAGCTTCCCTGACTACTACTCACACAAGAGCAGAAGAAGTCAAAGGCCCTGGCTGACAATGGCATTGTGCACATTCTGACATGTGGAGAGAGGATTCCTATCAGTGCTCAGGAAGGAGAAGGGGAGGACTTGGCATTCATACAGAGACACGCTACCCCCCAGCTTCAGCAAAGCACAGGGGCCAGGTATCACTCAGTTATAAAGTACATTACCAGATCTGACTGAGGCCACCGACAGTGCCAGGGAAAACCCAGACACTCTCTCAGCAACCACAGAGGAGGAAGTTTGGATGGAGCTTTCATCGCCTTCTGAGTTCCCCCAGGGAGCTATCTTAAATTAGACACCCATTCCCCCACAGGGAGCAGCTTTTGTAGACGCTGGCACATAATTCACATAACAAAAGGGGCAGTCAGCTTGCCATCAATTATAAGCTCAGCTCAGGAAACTCTATGTGATCCGCTGACAGTAGCTGTAACAAGCTCAAAATATACCAAAAAGGTAATTTTTAGAAGACGTTAAAGCTCTCAGCACATACCATTCAAACATAACCGTTTCAGACTAGCACCAGTTACAGCTCCCAGAGAACACCACAGTTCAGATTTAACAATAAGCAAATGCTGGGGGGGTAAAACAACGTACAAGTGATCCTCTCTTTAAGTTCCCACCATGTACAAGTCAGTACCCCAGCCTCTCCCTGATATTCAGCAGCCCTATAAAAATTCAGAAAAAAAAAGCAACTGTAGGTGGAGGCTCCCTCATGCCCTGTCCCACCACGAAACCCCTGAGAGGTGGAGCCCTTCGTTCAGACACAAAATCCCTCGTAGGACAGCAACGTGTGCACAGGCTGACAAAACGAGAAATCCCCAGTGACACAAAGACCCCTGTCTAAATGAACCAGGAAATTTAACAGTATAGAAACACAAGTGCTTTGGGGAAAAATTCCTCTCAGAGCCTGTGGACACTGAGTTGACACTCACCAGCTCCACATTTGGAAGAAAACAAAGGGCATTTTCTCTACCCATATTTTGATAGTCTTTAAGCAATCACAGCTCCACCAGATCTTTACCTGGACACACGAGGCTGATCCACAGTGGTATTCCACAGTTTAAAACACCTTGGTAGGCACCATCTGTGTCATCTCTGCACGGGTGAGATACAGCAGTATGTGCTAGCTAGGATGAGATGAGCACAGCAAATGCAACTTCTAGGCTGTAAAGTGAATTTGCTAAATGTATGCAGATCAAAATACACCTGACGTTATTTTAAAATGTAACATGTATTTTCAATAATAATTGTACAAACCAATATGTCTTATTTTATTTAAGGGACGTCAGGAATCCTGCAAATTGCATAGATAGATAACTGGAGTTTTCTAAGCAACAGTCTGTCCCTGAGTCCAAAAAAAAAGCACCCAATTTGTGTCTCTCCATAAATGAGAAATAGTGCACTGCTTAACTGACCACCCTGACACGAAGACCACCGTGGCCTTCAGTGTCATAAATATCCAGGCAAGGCAGCGCAGGACACTGCCAAGCCAGGAAGGAAAAGGTCTCTCCAAGCCCCTCACTAGGGCCAGGTGTTGGGGCAGAGGCCCCACCTGAGGCACATGCCCAGTGCCACTCGGAGCGGCCAGACAAAAGTCTCCCACCCCTCCCACACACTGAGCTGCCCAAGCCCTGAGGGGCAGGGCTGGGGCTCAGCTTGCACTATAATGCAACCTGCAGTACCTGACAGAGGCAGCTGCTCTTCTTTCATTCTTTGTTAGTACAGCCATTGACAGATAGAAGCAAGAAACGTGTGAATTTCTGCTGAAACTTATACTTTCATTACAGCCTTTTTAATTCCTCCGAATGAGGTCATGTTGTCAGATTGGCACAAACTAGATTCTCAACTTCCAGGTTGTGTTAATTAACTCAACAGCCGAATACAGCAGTCTTTGATATCCATGTCTCAGATGAAAATGTCACCATTGCAGGGGAGGGAGGGGATGGTGGCAGAAGTTGCTGAAGTTCCTATGCCACCTGCAGTTTCTGCCTACACTGTCTCTTCCTCCAAGGGATGGGAGATGACACTGACCCAATTTTTACACACAGGCAATCGTCCTTTGGTGGAGAACCATGTACAAACATTCAGTCACCTTCCCCTCGTGCCCCCTCTCCCCTTCTTAATAGCATCAACTTTCCAGCACAGTTCTGCAGTTCTTCTCAGGCACACATATTGTGCAGGACTAGCTCCTTTTCTTCCAGAGGTATTTTCAATACATTTGTAACCCTACCTACTCTTCAGAGGTCATAATCTTGCTGCTGCTCAAAAGAGCATTTGGAGAACAAACCCTCTTTGTATTCACACACCATCACCTGAACATTATTAATTACTTTCTCAGGTGCATAGTTTTTGGACCGGATGTCACACTCCCTCGGGAAAAGTTGGCCTTCACACCCAAGTGCCAAAATCCCTGCCAGGCTGGTAGAGAAGAGGGACGTCAGTAGCACAGCTGGAGCCCAGGCTGTGACAGGTCTGCCCCAGTGGCACAAACACAGTGGTGCCAGGTCCCACACAGCTACCCCAGGGCAAACTGGCACAGAATACAAGAGTGCTAAACTCATGTGAACTGCATCACAGCTAGTGATGACAGCACCAGAGCCATGGGGAGTTTAGTCCAGATCAAGGATGGGGGACAGTAGGACACACAGGTAAGACAAAGAGCAGGTGGTTCAACCCCCATGAATTAGCATGACTTAGATGACAAAACTAAACTGGGGCAAAGCAGAGGGAATGGGGATTTGAGGCTGGGGAGGAGAGACAGTGAACACTGAGATGACAGTGAGGCACAGAGGGGTAACTGAGGCAGGACAGATGACTAAGCAGAGAGCTTCACTGAGCTGCCAGCCTACACAAGGAAAGAGCTGGGCACCTATTTTGGCAGATTAATGCCTTTTAAGCATCTTGACAGGTCTCCATTTGTGAAGTGACACTAAAACTGGCTTTCCACACAGCACCTCAGTGTGCCAACCCTCGCCTGGGCTCAAAGCCCATGCTGCTGAGGTGGCTTTGGCACAAGGGGCACCAGGCATAGTGGCCCAACATGCTTCTGGCCTTGTCTCCCATCACCCTCACTGCAACACGATGCATCTTGCCCTGTGTGCACAGCCAGCAGCTTGGCATCAGATCCATGGCTTTTGGCAATTTGTCCCATCACTCAAAATAAAAGGCATATCACAAGATGGGTTGCCATCTATTTCTGGCTAATTTTAGTCACGTTCAAGGACTAAGCAAGGTATCCCTCAAGGCTTTCCATGACATCTTTCACTTATCTAATATCTTTTCTTATGCCAAAGTTACGGTCATTCTGCATATATATTTGATGGCCTGCCTCACCTCCTATACACATACATGCATGTGGGTTTGCACACATACAATCCCATCAGAACTGAAGGAATAATATTTAGATCCGAATTGCAGAGAGAGCCCTGGTGCTGAAGGAGGAAGAGCAAAGAAGGAAAATTGGCAGAGACACATGCTTCTGCTCAGATGACTGGCCATCAGCTCTTTCCTCAAGAGCCAAGTGAGTCCCTGGGTCTGCCACATCACCATGGAAAACACTACAGCCTCATACCAAGCACCTTCCATGCCAAATATCTCAGCAGGGCTTAGATCCACAGCAACTAAAGATTCATCAGCAGGAGGAACTACACAGCCTCTCACAGACCCTCCCAGTCCTATTTTCTGTAGGTGTTAAAGGCTGGAGAAAAGACAGAAAACTGTGCATGTTCCCTGGATGAACAGACACTACGAACTGGGTTTGGTTCTGCAGGGGCTGTGTGATGTGGGGAGGTGAGTGCTGCTCATCACAAGCACCAGCGCTGCAGGCAGGCGAGTGCAGGTCCATGTGGATCTCTGTGCCTTGACACTTAAGCACTGCCTGACCTGATTGTCTGGACAATCACTTCTTGCCAGTTAATGGAACACTCCTGCTGTGACATCATTCAACAAAACCCCAGCAATAAATGATTAATAGGGGACAAAGTCTCCCCTCTTTGCCAGACCATACCGGGACTCCATGCCCTGCTACATCTCTTGAGACACTCACATGATCATGAAGGAGCAAGAGCTGTGAACCCTGGTGATCTTTGCTCTCCCTTCCCCCCTTAGTCCCTGCTGTTGCCAGCATTTGGTACTTGCAGATTTAAGATTACCTTGGTGGCCTTGATGTATGTTTTCAACACACACAAATATTTAACTTGTTCTAAATCCAACTCTTGTCTTGGAATTTTCCTTGGCCAAGAAAACAGTGACCTTGTCAGAAACACCATTAGGGCTTCAAAAACTAGCAGGGAACAGCCAGGTACCCAGGGAGGTCATGCTATACTCGCTGGAGACTGCTCACTACATCCTCCCCGGAGCAGTGATCCAGCAGCATGGCTGAGGGCCAAGAGGAACAGGATATTCCAGTTGATTAACCAGTACTCCTGATGGACTGGTATTACACTCCTTCTACCCTAATACACATTGTTGAAGTAACTTGAGAAGTTTCCATCACTAGATACAACCGACAAAGTCAACCAAGTCTTTTAAAGAGCTCTGGTTCCTGCCTTTGGGCTAAGGCAAGACAGGTAAAAACCAAGGCATTCACCAATTATGAAGGAGGCATTTCTCAACCAGATCAGCAGAGAACAGCACTCTGCTAGGTACCAGAAAGGTTTTCCTATCCTACCTAATGATCACAGGGCTTGGTTCCCCCAGTTTACAAAACAAATTGATCAAAACAGCTTTGCATGTGGATCACACACTTTTACCTCTTTATGCTGTAACTCAATATCATTTAGAGGACTCTAAATTCCCTACCCCAGAAAGATCTTGCAACACCTCCACATGCAGAGGAGCCCTGGAGACTGATCTGAGGGCCAGGAACACAGGCTTTGCCCTGGAAGCAGCTCCGGGGCTGGGAGACTCCCCAGCACTCACCACTGCATTCAAAGCACACAAAGAACAACCTGCACTCCCACGCAACTTCTCCACACTCTTCACAGACTCAATAAGGAACAACCTAATTCTTTCCTTTCCCTCATCTTCCCCCTTACTTTTAAATAAACTGCTCAAACTAAGCAGGTTGGTATTTACAAGACTAAATAGATGCTGACCTTGATGGACCTCTTCACCTTCTCTCTAGCACTCCCAGAAAGCCAACTGTTTTGTATTATTTTTCTTTTATTTGTCCTTCAGCTCATGTGTAAGAGACCAAGCTGATCCAGTAACTACATGAATAATTAGAGCAGCTCTGCATTTCATTGTATGTTTGTAAAATCTGTAGATCACAGACTGGTTTGGCCAGTCTCAGCTGCAGATGAGCAGGTCTCAGCTAAAAGCAGCAGATCCCTCAAAAGTAGCCAGGGAACACAGCCTAGAGAGGTTTAGAAGTTTGACACACCACTGTGAACTGCAGCAACCAAGGAAATTCAAGCAGTGTGGGGACTAGACAGCAGGAAAGACATTCAATCTCTCCACAAAAAGAGCCTTTGGGATAACCATATTCAAAATATATTTACCTAGATCTGGATATGAGAAGACATGAGTACACACAGAATAACACAATTAGCCCTGCATTTAAAGGCAGGCATGAAGACTCCAGGCCACACAAACCACTCCTGCCTACTGCTCTTGCTGGACTATCACTGTCAGAATATGAGAGCAAATAAAAAGAATTTTAAAATTTTTAAATTTAGAGGTTTTAAATTTCAGAAAACACTACGGCTTAGGTTCCATCTGGTTTTGCAGATTCACAAACTGAGCTCCCATGTGCTTATGTCCACAGAGATAATACTGGGAAAAGGAGGGAGATAAGACACAAGGAATTTTTGGGGGGTCAGGGGAAAGCCTAACTGACACGTACTGTCAAAGAAATAAATGGCACATAGAATGCAGCAGCTTTGCAGGGACTCATGAATTTATCGTGCTCTTGCCTAAAATCTAGATAGGGTAAAATGTCAAGCAAATCCTTTGGCAGTAATCATATAAAATAATGGAATATATTGTTACCATTGTGCTTAATCACATGTAATATTCCTAAGATTCTGCCAGGCTGCTCTGTTGCCCACTCTGTAGCATGCTAAGGAACAAAGCCATGGCTCTTTCCTACTGCAGGAAAAAAGACTGATGTGAACAGACTGAAATAAATCTCTCTTACAAGATGCTTTTAGATTACTGTAGAGTATCCATTAAAAAACACTTCCACAGTGCACTATAATAATGCTAAAATTAATGCTTTGAATGGACCTAGTTCTTCCAAAGATTATCAGAAAATCTGTGTTTAAGGTGGTTTAGAATAACAATCACTGTCTGATATGTAGCTTTTCTTCCTAAAGAAAACCAGTAACTTCCAGTGATGCCAAATTTATCTCAGTTTAGGTGAAGCCAGATAGTCTCGTATGTACATCTTTCAGAAACCTGGCTTTTATCTTTCTGAGCAGCCTTAAAGCATGCATTTGGGGCTCTGCAACCCAAGTGAGGGGTCTGGATGCTGCAGGTCTCCCAAGCAACTGAAGGCCGATTGTCACAAATGACTGAGGCAAAGAAAGAGGTAATTTGTGGACATAATCCTGCAAAAGTGCTCTTTGTGCACCACTTTGCGACATAAAATCACTTACACCAGAGCTAACATTGATCACAATGACACCATAAAATTGCGGATTCCTCCCCCCAAGAGTGAACTGCATTAGCAATTTAATAATTGTATGCCTTCTGCATTCAGCAACCTCTCTCTTGATATATCTAATCAGCATTAATTTAAATGCAGGATAATTAACAGATACACTCATGGATGAGTGCTGAAGCCATCCACGAAAATGTAACCACTTGATGTCTTGCAGCATGTACTAACTGCTGGAGTCCTAGTAAGAAAGAACACACGGCAGCAGATGAGAAATCTTATCATGGGCATCAAAAAAAGATTAAAGAAAACATGTGCATTTCAGAGAAAATACAAGAACTTGGGTGTTTTCCCTTTCAGTAGAAGACCAAAACAGTAAACGCCACTTTATCTGTTCCTTCCCATGTTTTGTCTATACATAAGTCAGTATGTTGTTATATTAAATATCTAGATATTTACCATCAGCATGCAGGCAAGTACCCCGTGATATTGCTTCTAGACTTTGTATGTGCTGACCCACCAAAGCACAAATAGCCCAGGAAAATATATCTGCAGACAATCAAAGCATGTCCACGTGAGAGCAATAAATCTGAACCACAGTCAACATACTCAGACTTCTCTGACTTACTTGACAGGCTCTTGGGACTCAGGCAGATCCCAACTTCTTTGCTCAAGTAAACACCTCCTGGTAGTCTGCGACAGTTTAGCCTCAGCAAGGAGAGTAGTTTTGCAGGCTACAAGTTTCTTTCCCCAAATATTCTCAAAATCTCATAAAGAAGTCATTGAATCAGTGGTTTGCACATGTGACAGATGCTGAGAGTGCCTCAGTTACTGCAGAATGCTAGGTACGAGATCCCACAGGAAAGGCAGATGGAGTGGGCAGAAGAGCCCCAGGAGAGGTGGCAACTGGTACTGTCCCGTGCCAAGAGGGCCAGGAGCAGACCCAGGCTGGCTCTGCACGTCCATCACCCACAGGTACATGAGTGTACCTGACCTGAAAGCCACCTAGTGCTCTATGGCAGCACTGAGTGCAGGGTTACAGCTCAAGGTCAGAACTGCCCTAATGAGGCTTCTCAGCTTCTGCCTCCCAGGGCAGGTAGGAGGAACCCATGCCTGCTGCAAAAGCAGCCACACAGTCAGAGAGGAGGTGACCTCCTCAGCAGAAGGCAGGAGGAGCACCAACACTGGAGGAGAAACAAGCACGAGCCCACGCACCCACGTGAAAGCCTCTGCTCGGTGAAATGGATAGTGGCTTGTTTTAAAAACAAGAAGTATCTCATGACAATGAATTGTGAACTTCTGTGACAAGAGAGGGTCAGACCAGAACAGTTACCTGAGGTGAGCCGAGCAGCTTTGCAGGCCTGTTAGGGTGAAATGAACAGTTCATAACTCCATCCGTGAGGGGGTAAACACAAAATTCCTTTTGCTACCCTTGTATTTTACTGGAACTCAATTAAATGCAGAGAACAAAACAAAGACACAGAGCTGGTGCTGCATTTAAACAAACATGAAAGTGAGACTAAATTTGGGAACATAACCATTCCTGCAATATCACTGTGAGAACATGAGTCTTCTGTCTAGTGTGCCCTAAGTTATGCCTCTCAGTATTACTGACTGTGAGCCTGACAGTATTTTACACAACATGTGACCAAATAGGAAGATGTGACATTTTAAAAATATGCATCCATGTCAAAGCTGACTTGTTAAGACTGTCACCAAGTTATAACATCCATCTTCTTACTGACATTTTTACCTTCTGGCAAACGGTCTGTCTTTAATGTGGGTATTACTAATATGTAATTACATTTATATAAACTAAGGGAGAAAATTACATACTATTTTGATTCACCTCTTAAAAGTACCCCAGGGCATTTTTAAACATGAAGAATGTATGATTTTTACAAAATACACTTTAATCTTGCGCTCCGTAACTATTTAATTATTTTGCCCGTAGCAATTTCTTATTGCATCTCCTCTTCATATTCAAAGCCTACCTACTGCAATGAGACTTTATAAAGAAACACATTAATTAAATATGCCTTGGCTTCACTAGCCTAGGAAAAGACTATTAATCATCTCACAGGCACAAGCACAACATAATACCTGCTATTTTGCTCATGGGCACCTCACACAAACTGACTCCTGCCGCATGATGTAATTGCCTCCAACAACCTTCAGCGCATAAAGAGGCTTTCCCTCATCAGCCATTCACTCACCCCACATACTGTGACGCACGATGATGCATTTGGGAGATGTTAGAGGCTATTTTTTTCCTTTTTTATGACACTATACCAACACCTAGTGAAATACACTTGCAGTGTCCACCCTGCTACTGGACATACGGACACACCGAAGGCTTGAGTGGGGCAGGGTTGTTGGTCTCTCCTCACCAAATCCTCCTGAGGAGCTCTCACCAGCACTGAGGGACGCCAGTGCCAAACATGAGATGCAGTTGTAACCAGCAAATAGGTTTGTTAGAGGTATGGTCACTGAAAGGCAGTACTTTTTAAGCGGGTGGGAGGGGGGGTAGAAAAAAAATAAAAAGATGGACAAATTAGAACAATGACAGACGGTCTCATATTAGACACCTGAGGTACAACTTAATTCTCAGGTTTCTAATGTCTGACTGAGTTGGACTTCAGTCAGAATGAAAAGACATTTCATGTGCATTCCGTTGTCAGAAACTGTTAATATTTTATTGTGTGAAAAAGGTGGCTTAGAAATTAAACAAGTCAATTATTCCTTGACCTTGACTAGATGTTTTAAAAGTTCTTCAATATGTTTACAATATGTGCTAGGCAGCAATCCCTTTCCATGGAAAATGTTTCTCTGATACTCTACTTGTGCCTTCATTAATCATAGGTCACCCTCAGAGCTGCAAACTTCTCATTTAACAAACACCTAGAAATTGAAAAAGTTTAGAGTTACTCTAACTGTGTTTAGAGTGACTCTGAGCATGAGGCATTTATTTTACCTAACACAGCTAAAGGTATTCAGAATTATGTTCAGAACTGCCTAGTGCACTTTTCTTTTTGGTCCTCTTTAGCTACTTGTGTTGGTGCGCTGTGTGGAATAGGTCAGCCCATTCCATGGTGTTGGAACTGGTTGCCTTTTCACCAGAGGTCCTATTAACTGAGCCAAAACTCATTCCACTCCTCGCTTTCCCTCACTCTCATGGTGAATCAAGGTAAGCAAGAAACTACAGGTGACCCAGGTCTTCTCTAACCCTTTACCTCTACTACCAATGGCCTCTCCCACCCACTTCTGCCCTTCACCCCCTCTGTTACCAACTTCTTTTTCCCTCTCCTGCTCAAGATACATTAGTGCTCTTTCCAGCACCACAATGCTGATGTATGCATCTCCTACTACTCTTGTTACTGCTGTTGCACTGCTACATTTAGGGTATATTTGATGAGGAATTTAGTAAAAATTCCCTCTCATCAACTGGCTTGCTCTGGGATGCCAGCCAAGGGAAGGAGGCACTGGGAGGTAGCAGGGAGATGCTGTCAGACAAGGCAACCTGCTTAACAGGAGCTGGAGGAAGGCAGCAGCACAGACAGAGCAGGGAGAAATTAAAGTGTGATCTATCAGAGCAAAGTGGGAAAATGAGGCTGTGAAAGAAGGTGTGAGCTGAATGCTAACAACCTGAACACTTGGCTCAGGCCCTCTCTTTGCTTTCTGCTGTGGCTGCACCAGATCCTCTCCTTTTTCCATCTTTGGCTGTCCTTGGGGGTCTTCACCCAGGCTCAGTCACACAGCTACTGTGACAATTCAGGGTTGATTGGTGCTGAAACAGTGGCTAAAGCCTGGTGAGTATCAATTACACCACAAGGTGCGTCACTGTGCAGCCAGTATGGAGGGATGAAAATCCCCTTTTCAGCTGTTTGGGCAGTGCTTCACGTTTGAAATATAACCCTGCAGGATCTACAGTGTTCCTCATGTTCTTTCACGACAGCCCCTTCTGCCCTGTCCCTTCCCAAAGAGATGCTCTAGTTCTCATTTTACAAAACAGGTATCTGAGACACAATGACCTCAGACAGATCATTTTCAGGATGAGTGGGGCAGAACAGATAAGAAAGCCAGGTCCCTCAGCATACAAACCACGAGCTGCCTTTTCTGTTGGGGTTTAGATAAATTCCCTTCCACAGTTTCCAAATCAGAGGTGTAATTAGGTATATTTGATAAATATCAACAAGTGGGTGTAATTTATACATCCCATTAAAAAAAGAACATGTTGTTTCAGTATTAGTAACACAGTACAAACAGATGAGCTAAAAGAGCAAAGGTTTGCTTATAAGGTTAATAGGAGACATGAAGAGGTGCTTTCTGTGCTTACCTTCAGCACTGTGATATTCCATGCAAAACTCTCGATGGCTTTGCTTAATTTTCTTCCTTTCAAACCTTCCTTTGTCCCAAGGTTATGAAGCTCTTCATGGAATTCCATTCCTAAAAATACAGATTGCACCATCACCCAGTGCATGATTGATCTTCCCTACAAAACACTGAGCGAGCATTTTCAGTCTTGCAGCTGATACTTCCTACAACCTCCTTCTGTGCTTCCCTCACTCCCTTTCCTTTTATGACTCCGTCCTGAGAAGGTATCTTCCTGAATAAAAGTGTCATGTGCAATCTTGGGGTTGTGCTTCCACTTTGCATGTGACCCTCCTTGCCGGTGCTGGGGTCCCACACAGGCACACGCCTGGTCCCCTCTCACACCGCCTGCAGTCTGCATTGCTGCAATAGTGCAGCAAAAGGCAATGATTTTGCCCCTTGGAAGGCTCTCTGACAGATGTGGAAGATACCTGTTCAGCACAGTAAATACAGATTTCAATGCACATCTCCTCATTAATCTTAATTGCAGTCATACAGAAAAGCCCTTGTACTTCACAATGATAAATTATGTCAGAAACACAGAAATCTAATCACAGGATTGCTATTCCTGCAGTGCAGAGAACTGAGACTTCCAACCACATTCCTCTTACATTTCATTGCTACTTTCTGTGACAAACGTTTACAAATCTGTTCTGGATACAAGAATTCAGGAAATCTGGGAGCAGATTAAAAACCTTAAGGTATTAAACTGACCCACCAATTTCACAAGATTTGCACAGTGTATGCAAACATTTCTGAGAGTCTGGTGTGGATTAAGAGACAAAAAGGAGAGAGAGTTGCTTGTGTTCCCTTAATTTGTGCCTTACAAAGGCCAAATTGGCACCAAATCACCCCAGTGTATCAGAAGCTCAACCTGGCTGAACAAGCCAAGCTCCATCTCCAGTTGTTTCATAGCTCTCCCTCCCCCAACATTTTAAGGTAAATGTCACTTGCAAATTCAAGCTTCGCTGAAATTACGTCAAAGAAATGCCTATTGAGAGAACATCTGCATGGTGTAGATGCAAAGGGCTGACTTAGCAGGTTGCTGAAGGACAGTCCAAGGCAGGCTTCCACTCAGCATAGCTTGCCCAAAGCACTCCTGGAAGATTAAAAATAAGTTTTTTCTTGCCTTGCAGTGACTCCAGGAGCTCATTAACACTGAGGCAGTTCAGCTCCACAAAATGCAGGATTTCTCTGACTGTTTATACACCAAAACTTTGCCCACTCACAAGTTTTGCCTGTAAAGGGTAAGAGAGTTCCTGCAGTACATCCTTTGGACAACAGCCTAAGTAACTGCACCCCAAGCAAGATATCCTTTTAGGTGTGCCCCGTGCCAACTGAATTACAAATCATCTCACTTCAATTAGTGAAAGCAAATGAAACCTTCAAATTACTTGCTTTGTCCTGGAAAAAAAATATGAAGGCTAACGGATCTTAGATCCATGTGGGCAGCCCTGTGTTTATCAGCATCCTTTCAGGTATTTTTCCCTCTGGACCTCACTTCTCTATCTCTAACTTGGAGACAGGGTTGCCTCAGAGAGAGGGAGCCACAAACATTTGTTAGGCTGTGGGTAGCAGCACCAGTGAAAGCATTTATCAGGTCAGCCCTCCAAGCTGCTGCTGACCTCTGCATTGGGCTGAGCCTGCACATTTAGAAAACCAACAAAACCAACCACCTGAAAAACCATCTGGGAGAGTGGCAGAACCCTGAAGCACAGGGAACCCAGACCAAAACAGGCTATGATGTGAAGCAGAGGTCTGGCAGGAACACATGTTCAAAGGCAGCAGAACTGGGTGAGATGAAGGACTATGTCACAGGCAATTGTACCTCTGACACTTGTCAATTTTGAGTGTTTCATCTTGCCCCATTGAAAATGTTATATAACAATTTGCCTGGGTAACACATGCAATAAACTAACTGGCATTTGAGGGCAGGGAGGGATATTCTCTCTCCTAGTCCTTTTCTCTGTCTAAATCCTCAGTCTTCAGAGAAGCACTTCACATCTCTCCAGCTGTCTTCTCAATCAGAAACAATATTTTAAGTGTAACAAAACAAAACAAATGATAATACAAGTGGATACAGCAGCAAAGAGTAAAACTTGAAAAAAATTCCTCTTTTTCAAGAGGGAAGAAAGGAGAGGGGAACTGTGTGGAACTCTGGACATCAGCATGGTGGCACAGTACCACACCATGTTCTCTGTACACACCTCCAGCCCCTCGCTCACAAAGACACCAAAAGTGCCCAAGCAAGTGTTGGGGGTTCTTCTCTCTTGTGCACAGAGCAAGCTGGGCAGAAAGGTGGCTGATGCTGCTGAGGGCCTGCATAGTGTAAAGTATTGCTCTTAAATTATCCCACCTGGGGAGACTCTCCTGGTGCTGCCTCTTCTCATCACTGTCCCATTCCTAAACCCTCTGCACACAATGAAGGCTTTGGGCTGAGGAATTTTATGCTGCTTATGCAGATACACAGAACCCAAGGCAGGATACAATGATGAGGTCCATGAAA
The DNA here is from genome assembly GCF_022539395.1 of Myiozetetes cayanensis. NCBI lineage: Eukaryota > Metazoa > Chordata > Aves > Passeriformes > Tyrannidae > Myiozetetes > Myiozetetes cayanensis. Next base: position 10,047,373 of record NW_026088185.1, on the reverse strand, counting down.
TCCAGTGAGACACCACACCACCTGCCTCTCCTCCCTTTGCTAGCACAGTGCCTGCATGCCTAAAGAGCAAAGACTGGGTTCCACCCTGCTCTTGAACCACACGAAAACCAGTTAAATGCTATTGTTGAAACAGTTTCTGAATCCCTTCTAATTAAAAAGATGAATTAAAATATTTACTGCAAAACAGCTGTTTCATTCATTATTTACATTTAGTAGAAGCAAATGGCTGTAGCCTGCATCACTTGCCAAATCCAAAAGTGCCTATCAGAAACAATAGTATTTATTAAATGCAGTCACAAGTTTTTGCATTACTGACCTTCAAGGCTTGCTATAGGTTAGGAAAGGTACAGCTGTACAACTAAATCAACTGAAAATAAATTTAATTTCCGCATGAAAACTCCTAATGGAAATACACTGCATGTATTTATTCAGCACGGTTTGTGAAACATGAAAGCTGGATTTAGCTGTGGAGGATTACCACTGCCAAATGTGGACTCTTATCTCTCCAACAGGGGTTATTCTTGCGTATCAGTGGAAACTACAGGAGACATCTCCCAGCTCGAAGTCTAGCCTGCTATCCTGAACGGTGATGAAGAGAGGTTTGCTTGAATAACCTGAACTGAGAAGCACAGACACATCGGTGATTTCTATCATCCTGAAACAGGAGTGTGAACCTGCGGCAGAATAGACAGCACACAGGTGGACACTTCTGAAACCACCTCTTCCTCTTCTACCAGTGCATAGCAGAGAGAGCCCTAGTTCAAAGACCTCAGTACAACACATCAGCAATGTAAGATCTACTTCACACCCACTTACAGGGGTTTGTGCCCGCACACCTGACAAACGTAATGCAGAGCCACACAGATTCGCTGTGATACAACAGAATTACACTGGCTCAGGTTTACAAGGTGTAAACCAAACCTAAACAGCAAAAGAAAGGAAAGGCAGGCAGGCAACACAGCTTGTTCCTGTGGTTATCAAAACCTCTTGCCTCCTCCGTGTTCAAGGGAACAGCTGAGGTAGAGAATGGCACTTAGTAAAGGCAGGATGCCTTCTCACCCCCTCTTTTTAATTGAATGCCTTTCTAGTTCATTTGACTAATTTAAATGCTGTCAGACATTTCAGAGCTGTAGAGCAGATGGAGAAATAGCTTTTAAGGTGAAAGCTGAATATTTTCCCCTGTTCCCATGCCTGCATTGCTACTGGAAGATGAACCGTCAGGAGGGTAGAGTATGCCAGGGAAAGACTGGAATGCTCACTTACATACCAGGTAACAAATGCTACATTAGTGACAAAGTGTAAGTAAATTATGGCATATTTCCCATCTTCCATCCAGAACTGCACAATAAAGATGGATTACCTGCTTTCTGGCACTGAACAATCTTGTCGTGAGTGATGTCTGCCGTCTCAATAAGAACCCTGCTCTCTTGAATCATCTGTCCAAAAAAAAATATGGAAAAAAATCAGCATTACAAGGGTCTCCTGCAACATCTAGAGCACAGAAAAGAACAAAGATTGAAACTTGGGAGGAGGTCTGCTCTGCAAGTAAGACTATGAAGACTGGATCCTTCCTTCCTTCTTCCTATCAAATCTCCAAGGTCTGTATCAAGATAAGCATCAGTTGCTCAGAAAATGTTTTGCTCCAAAAGTTAAAGAACAGCTGCTTTGTATCAGTGAAACACCACTGCAAATAACATGAAGGAAACACAAGTGATTTCAGATGAATGCAAAGTTAGCAGACAAAATTCATTCTATGTGAAATTAAGCCCTTTCTAATTAGTACTTTTTGTGAAACAAAAGGAGAAATAAGTACAGTCTTTAACATAAGTTGTTATTAAAAATGTTACCAAGTCACGAATAGAGTTGATCTCGAGAGTTATTTAAGCCTGTGCTGAACTTTGTGCACTACAACAGACAGCTACAGTATTTCTTGAGTTTCTCTTTGGAGGAATTCAGATCCAAACCTTACCTTATCCTCAGTATTTTGTTGAAGTTTAATGGAAAAGGAAACAAAACAAAACAAAACCAAACCAAAACAAACCAAAAGAGGCAGTTTCAACAAGCCTACTCAGAAGTTTTAAGAGATGTCCATACTTCTGCATCTTCCCAGAGCAGCCCATTATCAGCAAACAAATGAAGGGTCCATTACGTGACGAGTTTTCTGAGCCTCCCTGCTTGCAAATACTAATCTTCTTTGATGGCAACAAGCTTCCAACACCCCTCAGAAGAAAACTGTTCCAGTGCAAAGGTGGCACATACATCTGTTACAGAAGGCAAGAACATGCTGTATAACAAACTGTGGCTGAGAATAATCTCCCTCTCCTGGGATGTACACCACAAACCTCAGTCAAATCCAAACAGCATGAGAGTGGTGCCAATTAGAAATGAGGCAAACTGAATACTGCCTGATGTTACAGCCTGAAATTACAGAAGCCGCCATCTGAAAGCTTTGCCAAAATGCTGCAACTGCTAAAAGCCTTCCTACTTTCAAACACACCAAACATGAAAACACAACGAGTAGGTTTCTATGGTTTTAGTGGAAGACAGAGTAACAGTATTAAATTAACACTTGCAAATTAGCACTCATTGTTCAAATAGACACAGGGGAGGAGAGAGGCTTCCACTTGTCACATCCAAACTCCCAAATTCTGGAGAAATTTAGATCCAAATTTTGCTCCTCATGCCATCTTTATTTCTAATTAAATGCATTAAGGCAGGCTGCATTTAATAAAAGTACCTATGCCTTTGCTTTGATATAAAGAACACATGGAAAACAAAACCCATTAACAGCTTCACAGGAGAGTGAAAAAAGCATGATACACCTACAGAGTGCAAAATTGGTTTTTAACAGAACATGCCCAGTGGATATGCCTGAGATTGAAATTACTTTTGATAGTATCCTTTGCCTTTCATTCTTATTACTTGCTTGTTCATGCATCATGTTGATTTTTTCCTCTTTGATATTTTCACTTGTCATCTAGAAAGAAATGACAATTTCTCCCCACACTCTGGCTTTGCTGTACCACAGCACATTGTTGTTTTGTGCTAAAGGAGCCATTCAGCTGGCAACTGCAAATGCTGAGTTTGATCTGAGAAGCAGACAGTGAAGAGTCCCAAAAAACCTGCAAGCCATTACAGAGGCAGCCAGAGGCCAAACATGCATCTCTTGCACATGCAGACACTGGCTTGTGAGCCAGTGCTGGCACTGCCTGGTCCAGCCAGGTGTTACAGCATCTCCATGGCTGCTGTATCCCATTTACCTGTCCCCCTGGGCTTGGGACCCCACTGAGCCTGTGCCTGCACTTCCTACCCAGCAGCAAGGTGTGCCCCGAGAGGTCAATTGCATCTAAGCTGGTATAGGATACCCAAAGTGTCAGACTTTGCTGTGCTCAGATCCCTAAAGCAGAATGTGACCTGTGAGTGTTTTTATATATATGCACTCACACACACACACACACATATATATATATGGCCACAAGAATTATCCTACCACACAGAAAAAGCAAGCTTGACATTCATTGGACCCACTCCTGGGAGTTTCTGCCTGTTTTAGGATTCTCAGGCATGAAGGTATTCTATTCATTTTTTAAGAAAAAAGTGGCACTAGGATGTCAATTATCCCTTACTGCAGAGTAGGTAGAGCAGCCCTCCACTCCTTTGATGCTGACATCAAAGTCTCGCTGCTCTCAGCTCAGCAAGAACAAACAATTAAAACCAGATTATACAGCAGAATTTAACCTGTTCCTGTCTTCCTGCTCGGCAGTGATCTTCACAAAAATAAGCAGCCTTTGCAGTTTTTTTCCCATGACAAATCCTAGGAGTGGTTTCAGAATTCCTCAGCTCAGTGACTGGGGTTAGGGGACAGCCTTAGTGACCAACTGGCACGCCCTCTCACACATTCCTCTAGGAAATAATGCACTAGATAGAAAAAATACACCCTGGGCCAATTATGATAGATGATTTTGGGTAGCCTATGATATCTTTGCCACCTGTGATAACACAGGGTGCAGGACCTCGGTATCTTTACATGACAGGCGAGACTCAGCTCCCAGCAAGAGCTGCACAAGCAGTTTCAGTGGGCACAAGATCCTGCTTCCCAGTGCTGCCATAAAAAATCCTAACAATAGGCTAGTGCAAGGACAAAGCCTAGGTGGTCACTGTGAAGGACCAGGGACTGACTCACACAGACAAGAGTACAACAGGCAAGTAACTGCCAGCCAGGAATAAAGTTATAGCACAGGGTCATGGCATCTGGATACACTTGTTATTTCTTGTCACTGGTTCGGAAATGAGCCCATGGTTTCCCAGTCTGAATCATCCCTTGCTTTTCCAGCTGCCATCACATCCGAAACCCTGCTTGGAGATGTCACCTGCTTCTTGTAAAATAGGTGACAAAAACCAGAAGCCCTAAACACAACACAGAAGGCGGTGAGATTTTCTGCTGAGAAGGCAACTCCATAAATCACAGCTCAGCCCGAGATTTTCAAGCCCTGCTTTGCCAGTAATGTTTCAAAACCCCCCAACCTGCCTCAAAAGAGGAGACTAAGCTTTCTGATGTTTGCAGCATGAATTTCCATGCACCTTTATCTGCTCAGACCCGCACTGAGCACTGCAGGCAGCTGTGTAAGCCCCAGCCATCTGGCCAGAGCCCATCAGGCTGCTGTTTAATGTCAGCTCCTGAGAGACAACTCACTTCTGGGAGTGACTCTCACAGGGAGAGGGAGATGTCCTGCTCCCTCAGGAAACTTGTGTTCCACCAGAGTGTGTTAACTCCTGAACACTGAGCTTCAAGGGATTGACCTCCATATATTGAAAAGCAACCTTTAGAGGATGGATGCTGGTATCTGGGTCCATTGGGACTCAGTGAAGAAATTTTTAACAGTTGCTGAAGCTGGCAGGATTGCTTAGGACAACTTGCATTTCCCATGTCAGAAAGGTGATAAACTTTACAGAGTGAGGTGCCTAATGTAACTACAGGGGTGAAAAACTGAACAAAAATAAGAGTGAAAGCACACAAAATATGATTATGCAGGTATAATATTCAGTAATTATATTCAATAATATATCTAATAATATAGGTATAATAATTCAGTCCCTATACTATAGGAAAAAGCCACCTTGCTGACCAACAGTGGATACCCATAAGTGTAAGCAGAAGGGAAGATTGAGTGGGAGAAACCACTACATACCTTAATGTCTTTTGGGATCCTGCTCATTTCAGTACTGGGCCCTGCATCCCAAGGGCTGAGACTTGCAGGGAGGACATGCCATGTTTCCATGGACACAAAGATTTTTGTGAGTCCTGGAGGTGCTAACCCTCGTGGAGAAGCTGCAGCACCAGAAACACTCTCACAACAAGAAGTGAACAAGGGGCTGTTTAGACTGACAAAAGATGCACATGGCACGAGTCCCAGAACTACATGTCACGTTTAATAAACTAATGGGAATGAAGAATACAAAGCCTCTTCTACACAGGTTAGTTTTTTTCTGCAAAATAGCTAATTTAATTGAATTGAATTTAAATATTATTATGCAATGATGAAAACAAGAGGCATAAAACTTGATTCATCTCCATCTACCTGAAGCACCGTTACACTCATGCTCGATTCTCACAAAAGCCCAGGAAGCAAGAGCTGCCACAAACCCAGGAGCTCTCTCTTTATCCAGTATATCAGACCCAGAAGGTGGAACAGACCACAGGCTGAAAATATAACTGACCTGTCTCACTTCAGCGTTTAAATATAGCTGGAATATCAAATTTAAAATCCCATTGCTTCATGCACAGAACAATGCTTTATTTTGTCACTTCTGTTAAGTGTTAATTACAAAGTTAAAAATAATTTAAATGAAATTTAATATATCTTAATGCTGAGGGCATCATATTACTCACATGAAATTAACAGGGTTATTTATTACCTCTATTAAAGGCAGTTTAATCATAGGATCAGTATAAACTGAACAAAAACGTTCTTTCTTTTTATTTCACTGAACTCCTGTGCTAAAGACCAATTTCTTCTTTTCATTATGAACTATTCTACAAACTGGAAGGGAGAGAGGAAATTAACACAGCAGAGTCTCACCAAAAAAGGCAAAAAAAAGACAGGAAAATCTCCTGGTGGCAAATTAAAGCACTGCTCCTTCTGATAAGATAAATGATACAAAAGGGACATTTTAAGGAATCCTCTCATAAATATTCCAAAGTTGAGAATAGAAACTGACTGAACATCAAACTAGAAAGTTGCTTTCTCTTAGGTGTCTGCTCCTGGCCATTGTCCCAATTTCCTATGCCTTTCACTGACAATGTAGAATTTTTCCTGGGTAAGAGGTACTAAATTGTGCCTCTATTGCTATAAAAAAGCACAAAACAACCAACCAACCACAAAAGCAAACAAACGAAACCCAAGCCAAAGCCGTCAATCAAAAATAAGAGAGGTTATGAAAATAAAACCAATTCAAAAAACAGCTGAAGTGCAAACTGAGCTCACGAAAATTTGAATTGAATTCCCTTTAGCACTGAGCATTTCTTGCATACATTTGGGACAAGAAACATCCAGGCAATCAGTTATGTGCCAGCAAGTTTTGTAAAAAAACAGAAGGATGTGCTTGTGGTGCCAGGACATGGGAAGGAACGCTGTCCACCAGTCTGTCCCCCACTTTGTCTCTGTCCCAATATACTTCAAGCCAGATTTCTGTGTCTGAGCCTTTTCCTGCAACAGCCCAGGATGAGGAACAGCTGTCAAGGACAGTAACACGAGCTGGAAACGCCTGAAATACCTTACCTGACACAAACTGCAGAAGGAACTGAATAAAATTCACCTTAAGTTACAATTTCATGTTTTCAGTTCCAAATATTTCTGGGGAAATACAGAGTCAGAGCGTTGCTGGATGTGTCCTGTGCATGAAGATCAGCCCTCTACAGAACTACAGGAGCAACTGAGGAACAGGGGGAGTCAGCTTTCAGTATGCTTGTGCTAAAACAGAGTAACTGAAGTACCCACCCAGAACCTTAATTTGCAAGAAAAGTTCTGATCTGACTGTTTTCAGATTCTGTTTTAGAAACGACTAAGGGAGCTGGGCTACCAGAGAGAAACTGTGAGAGTGGTGGGTAAATAAGAGAGAGTATTATAAGAGCAGAAAGAAACAAGACTTTCCTTAGTAAGAAATGGAAAAAGAAAACAGCCTTTCCCAGTTTATGTCCAATTTTGGACGGAAAACTCTTTAAAATAAATAAAAATTCAAGACAATGTCCATGTACTGGACTGTGTTTGACGTCAGTGCCTTATGACACTTCCCTGGCAGTGGATGCTCTGCTCTGCAATATCCCTGTCTTCAGCTGCTTAGAGAATTGTGAAAAATGTTCCTTTGGGGATGACTCTGTCCCAGCTGAGGTATGAATTTCAGTGGAAACGCTCACAAAAATCCATTTAGTCATTTTGCATTTACATAAACCGAGAAAAAGGACTTTCTCCTTGGGAATAAAGAGCTTTCACGCCTGCATCAAGACAAAGGAACTCAAAAAAACTGAATACGAGAAGAACGGCAGACAAAGAGCAGCTCCTCTGCACACACATCTGAGCAGACTTCTATGAGCATGCATGGACCAACACCCCTGTCAACAAAAACACTGCCATTAAACACATTGACTTATTTCCCAGCAGCATCACAGATATTTCCTCTCCTCTCAAAAATCCCCAATCCCTCCCCATGTTGGCCGAAACATTCTTAACTCCCTTACCACCTCCCAACAGCACCTACAGACACCCTGTCCTTCCATAACTGTCTGCTCCAACAGAGCAAGATCAGTTCCAGTAAAGAGGCTTGAATGCAAAGAAAAACATTAATGTCAACGTCAGTTTATATAACAAATAGCCTCATTGTTCAACTTCTTTTACACTTCTTGTTATTTATGATTTGAAGCCTTGTAAAGATCCTTGAACGTGTTATTTTAATTTTATAGAAAAATTTCTGTCTGCACGTGAGCAGCAAGGCTGGGTAAAACCAAGAAAATTTATTATCACTTGTTTATTGCTTTTGCTTTTCAAATGATTCAATCATTTGATCTTGGAGGAAAAATAATGCTGAACCAATAACTGAAAAGCAAAGTGCACGAGTGTCCCTGAGTTCATGCATGCTTGCATCTGCACATGAATATATCGTGCAGACACAGAAATCACAATCTGTTTCCAAACAATTCTCAACCAAAAAAAAATCCTAACTTCACAGGATAACTGTTTGCAATGAATAATTCAACCATCTGTCAGGTCCAGCTGGGCCCCATCCCCTCTCTTCACATGGAGTTATCTCCTTTTTTAGGTGTGATCACTGAACAGCAGCATTAATCTGACAGGTTGTGAAGCACACTGTACATGCTGCCCACATGGGTGACCACCAACAAGGGAGAGAGGGAGAGCCCTTCCTTGTGGGAGAGGAAAGCCCTGAAGAACAACTCCGTAAGCGCCACAGTACATTGTCCTAGGATGTGTGCGTGGGAACCGACGACAGCGTGACCAGAGTCCAGTCATCACACTTTATGTGTGGTATCAACCAAAGCTGTAAGTCAAAATAAGTCATTCTAAACTGTATTTCTGGTCATTGACACACTTTTCAAAAATGTTTTCTGTGTATTGTCATCAGTCCACCTTATTTTCTCAGGTCTGGCAAATCCTATTCCCTTCTCTCCTCTGCAGAGACTCCCATACAGCCCAGTACCATCAATGAAGCCTCTTCCTACAGTAGACATGGCAACAGTAGAGTTCCACTAAACCACTGCAGTGCATCCATAAAAAGAGATAAATGGAGTCCTGAAAAATCATTCCGGTTCCTTAAACAAAGCACATTAAATTTTATTCTAATAAGGCGTCTCTCAAAAGAAAATATTTAATGCAGCCCACAATGGTAAAATTAATTGCCCAGGAAAAAACAAACAAACTGCACAAACCAGTCTTTGTCTATCCTGACTGCTGACAAAGGCTGAGCAGGAGGGAACAGACAGTTAATTGTTTTCCAGATCATTGTGGCAGGTCTCCGAGCATTTGCACCTCCATTTCCCTGGACCATCAGCCCTGTTTATGCCCCATTAAACACACAGGCAGAGTCTATACTTGCCGCGGAAAAAAAAAAAAAAGAAAAAGAAAAGGTAAGTTCAGCTGACAATTTTCTCTAAGGGGAAAAGATTCTAACACATTTGGGTTGTTTTTATCAGAAATTATTTTCAAAGCACAGCTTTTAAAGAATGGGACATCTGTATTGTTTTCAGAGGTGGTGAGGATGGGTTTGCACAGCACTCAAGGTCTCTGTGCTGTGGAGCCCAGAGAGTGAGACAGACATATGATCACAGACTCCCACTATGAGATTTAGGGTCAAACTTTTTCCCATTTTACTGTAAAAGGAATTAAGAAGTATAGCCTGTTCATACAAGAGACAGGCCAACATAAACAGATTTTATTTTATTTAAAAATCCTCTTAGGCCTATTCATTCAAAAATGCTTTGAAGTGAAAAGACATTTCTGAGGAATTAAAGACATGCAGCAAGCACTTGTGGATCCAGTTCCTTGAAGCCATATTTATCAACAAAATAAAAGGCTGAACCATAGTGTATCATGAATATAAATAAATAAATAAGCTAAAATATTTTATATTGCTTTCCACCAACATCTCCTTGTGCTCTCATTCGCACAAAAAACATAAATATTAAAAAGAAATGCACCCTGGATTACACCAAGTAGTTACATAGGAAGAAGGAGCCCCTTATCAACACAGAAACTGCAAACTCCTCCCCACAGTGTGATTTCAAATATCCAGAGACAGAGTGGTTTTTTTTAAACACTAAAGACTAAACAGATTTCAATATTCTGGCTCTGCCATTATCTCAAAAGGCAAATATCCAAAATGTAGCAAAAACATCTATTAAATCTGGCTTTTGCTTTTTCAGAAGCAAATAGCTTTAGCAAAGTAAGAGGCAATTGCAGCCAGACAAAGGAGGTAAAAACAAAGTATCATGTTGGCATTACCAGAATTATAACTCAGATCGATCCTTGCACAGGCAAGGCAGAACTCCCTTCTCTTTCGCTGATTTTACAGTGTTTGCACAGTCTCTTGACATTCAAGTTACATCTTCCCCCACCAGAGACAAATGTGAGAACAAACATTATTTAAAACACTTATACAAGTGTTCTTGTCTACATCCAAAAGAGGCCTTTCACCTATTTAAATTGAAAAACTGTTTCCAAAGCACAAGAAGGCCTTGAAATGTCCCATGTGTACTCTTCAGTATATAATTACGAAGATAAGAGATGACACATTCATTTTGGTAAGACTCCATTAAGCAGGCCTCTAAAGACAGAAAAAAATCTCTTATTTATGTGGTATTTGCTCTTTCAGAAAGACATCACACCATGTAACAAATCTACCCCAAAAAAATTCAATCTAAAATAAGGCAATCAACTGGATTTGCAAATCCTCATTCTGGTATTGTTACAGCTGGTATTTTATTACCATAACTTAATCACTTTCAAGTAATATAAACTACACTGGAAGGAACCCAAGGGTTATTTCAGGATATTTTTAGTATTTCTGTTTTAATCAACATCAGTGTCGCCCTCCTCAACACAAGCTTGAAAAGTGTGTTATAATGGCAAAAAAATGAGATGAAAAGGAGGCAAGATCTGGCACACTGAATAGCCGGTCAAAGCTGTGATCACTCCTCACAACACTTCAGGTTCTCTGGAAGCAATTTGATATCCCCAACGTTATTCACCATTTTATTCCTTATGGACACACTACAGAAATAACACAAGCTGCAGAAATAACTGCTGTGCACCGAACAAGAGTCGTGATTTCGTCTGGCTGCCACAGTGCAATATTTAAGTCAGGCTTTGCAAAACTCTGCAGCTTGCTGTCAGTTGTGCAGACCATCTACGAAGGATGGGGAGTGAGGGGGCAGTGTCGTGGCTCGAGAGGCACCATGTGACAGCAACTTCTGCTGCTGGAAGTCACGCACAGCTGTTGCTCAGTCACCCACAGAAGTGACATATGTCATACAACGAGCGGCGGCACTCATCTGGAACGATTCCAGTTTGTGTCTCTGCATCTGCATAAAGTATTCCCGCACCATACTGACCTCTCCTTCCCCATGCCAGAAAACGGGAGTTTTTAAACTTCCCTTGCAACTTTGCCGTGCCCTCCCCAAGAGCAGCACTTGGTCTGACAGGGACATGGGCAGTACTTAACAGTGCTGCTGGAAAGTGTTGGGAAGGGCACAGCTCAGCTTTGCCTGGGAACTCCCATGCTGCAGCTCCCTGTCTAATGGCCTTGTCCTCTCCTGCAGGGAGGCATGCCAAGGGCAGTGCACAAATCTTGCCGCTTCTCAAGGACAAGGACCAACAATCACCAGTACAAGCTGAATTGCCCTAGTTTTGTAAACAAAGTCCTCTTCAAGTGCTAACCTGTGCTAGCCACTACCCTGTTTAAAAAAGGAAACAGCAACAAAAAGCCCAGCGTGGCATTGTAGTGATTGAAGGACAATTTTGCCCAGCCTGAAGAGCCTTGTTCATTTAACTGAAACATTTGGGCACATGAAAGCCAGCGAGCGTAGCCTGCTGCACCCACAAGAGCAGGGAAACACAGAGGGAGCAGAGGGAAATGCCTACCAGGTCATATGCTGCCAGGACCTTTTTCTGCACATCAGGCACGGTCCCCAGAGGCTCCAGGTAAGGAAGGGTGTCCTTCATGCAGAGGGTGACGGAGGGCGAGTTGTCGCTGCTCACGAGCCGGGAGGACAGGGTGAGGATGCACTGCTTCAGGCTCGCGATGGGCGGCAGCCCACACAGCTCCTTCACAGACACCATGGCATTCTGGGGGAAGGAAAAGAAACACCTCAGCACACGTTCTGCTGGTCATTCTGTCCCCCCTGCCCACCAGTGCCTTGTCAGCCCTTGCCTGCTGCTCCCCTCTGATGCTGGGCAGGGCTATCCCACTGTCCCTCGGGCCCCCATGCACCATGAGATGCCACCCCACGCAGGAATTCCCTGCTAGCCCAATTCTCTGTCCCCAGGCATACTGCCAGCTCCAGCTCTCCCCCAGACCCAGGCATCCCAACTGCCAGCTCTTCAGCTACTCTGCATTGCAAATCTAGTCCTAACAGGGACAAGCTCTGGTCCCCAGCATATTAAACATTCAGCCTAAAATGCTATTTCTCTTCCCCACTGCTTAGACTCCAATTGCTTTTGATGCTGTAATCACTTATTCTCCCATCATTATTATCCTCCAGCAAGAACAAGTCTGACAGACCTTGTATTTCCCATGGGAAAGGCAAGAAAGAAAAACCCACTTGGTTTTCAGCCTTGCATTACCACATCATAAAGAAACACAAACACTCTTTCCCCTTCATAGATCACATGTAAGAAAATCAATACTGAATATACAGGTCAAACCAAACTAACATGCCAGGATTTATTTATTTATCAAGTCAGAGGATGTACAGCTGACATGCACCCATCACTTACCTTCCTGAGTCATATAAGGAGCGACCAAGATGCACAAAACCCCGAGTAAAGTATTATAACAACCCATACCTTGCAAACGTTCCTCCCACATCTTGTGGAAAAAAACACATCAGACAGTGCTTTTCTCATAGATGAAATACATTAGCTTACAGTTAAACATAAAACTGTGTCTTTACACAGCACTCCCCAGAGCACGATTTTTTACTGAAGTTTTGCTTGGAAGGCACATTAATGCTGCTTCTGAGTCAGAGTCTGAGTTTTTTCATATATAAACGAACTATATAAAGTTCACATATAGTGCCTGACCCAGACAGAAGGTGGAGTCAGCAGTTCAAACTAGTTACTTCCAAGGCCTGAAAGAAAGAAAAGGCTGGGAAGAGTTTCCCATTCTTAAAAATATGCTGAGACTATTCCTTTGAGAGTGATTTAAAACTTATGTCATTTTGTAAACATTTCCAGCTGTCAACATTTCATTTGCTTTAGACTCCGTCCAGAAAAGTGGGGTCAATGAAGTGCTATGCGTTTTACTCCTGTTTTCAAGAAAAATGAATTGTTTCTGTATCTTTACCAAGGAGATAGTTAGAGCTGATCTCAGCTATTTATTGAGGAAAACTCATTGTTTAATGCTACTCAGTTTTGTTCCTAGGCAGTGCCTGAAGCTCTGAATTGAGCTGCCCCTTAATTAACCCACAGAGTCGCCCCCACCATGGAAGAGAGCACTGGGCAGACTGGTTCTTGTTTGGCCTCGCTTTGGCCACTTCACCTCCTGCCAGCCATGAAGGTCTCACCCGAGCAGTTTGACCGTGCTGTGCACCTGGGCCCCGATGCTGCCAGCCACAGCAGGCTCTGCCGCACGGAGCAGCACGGGCAGGGGGACAGGGTGCCAGGAGACCCTCCGAGCCCAGACACGGCAGCGGTGTCTGTGCTGGCACTCAGCCAGCCAAGACAGCACAGCTATTTAGCAGGGAGGAAACTGCAATTCGAGTGGCATTCAGTGCCTGTGCCGAACATCTGCAGCCCCTGGGCAAACAGTGGCAAAGCAACACTCGGGAAAACATGGTGCTCTTTGCACAGTGGGTTTCTCTGCTGTAGACAAGACCTTAGTGACACCGTCCACTGACTGTTTCTTATACTCCCCCAAAGAAAACTAAGAGCATAACCCTCACAACAGTTAGCAAAACAAAAGCTTGCTGACGTTTTCTAGAACCAACAAGGAAATGAAGTACTTGAGACCTGAGATGGGGGGACATAAGTGTACCCTCAGTTCGGCTTTCTCAGGAAAAAAACAACCAGTAAAGGATAAGTTTGGGGAGCACATACTGATTTTTAAAATGTTTCTGCCTAATCCTACCTTTGCTTGTTAATTAACACCTGTAACTATCAGCTTTCCAACATCCACTCATAGACTGACAACAGCTGTGGGTCTGAAGCTTCACCAGCTTCAGCAAGCTTGTCCTAGGAGCAGCTCACACCGTGATCTTCACTTCCACATTCAGGACACCCCAGCACGCACACTGCAAGTGTCATACCTGCATATTTTCTCTCATGTCAGTAGCCTCTCGCAGTGGATGCACTGCCAGCTTAAAGATGTCATCAATAGTCTTGAGACCAGTGTTCCTCAGCATGGTGTACTCCCTCGCTTTCTTCCCTATCCTCACCGAGAGGCTGCGCTTCTGCGCCTTCCCGCCTCCACTTCGGTTGGTTATGGCAATGTGAACAAAGAGGGTGACGTGCTCCATGATATCGCCAACAAAAGACCGCAGGGGTATGTGCCTGTATCCAGGCTGCAAGCACTCCAGAGGGATGGTATACTGTCCTATGAACTCATCCCCAATGTAGTCATCATCCAAAACAACAAAGCGGATCATGGCCAGCTCCGGCAGATTGATCTGGAACTCAAAGCTTTCATCAAAAATGGGGTTATCACTGTTTTGCTGAACAGTTTTAGTTCTTTGTTCGGTGCAGTCTGCAGGAATCCCATGTATTTCTATGCAGACGTAGGGGTCTATGACGTCCCCTTTTGCACATGCACCCTTGGGCTTTGGAAAATTCTGACCACTGATTATTTTGACATGTAGGACCTGAGGAGAGACCCCTGGCACAATACCCTTGGTATTTGCACTGAAGTAAGACACTTCATCACGCATCACTGAAGGCCTGAGAACGTACCCACATCCCCCATTCTGTAGGAACCAACCAGTGTGTAGGTCCATCATTGGCCCTGGGGTCTGATAGTTCATTGCCACTATCTGGCAACCACAGTTCCAAAAATCTTGAGGATTTAAGTTACTGGAGTCTATCCTCATAGCACTCGGGTACACCCTGGACAGAAACTTTTTGTTGTAGTTGACAAAATCTTCAGGGTATTCATTTGCAATCCGACTGGCTTCTGCCTCACTGAAGGAGCACATTTCCCAGTAATTCTGAAATTTCATGGATGTCTCAAAGTCTTTGTATTGGACAGATTTGCATAGGGACACCAAGTCAGACAATTCCCTGCAGAGCCAGATCAGCTTTGGTTCCCTTGAGAAGTCCTCTGACAGTCTTCGGGATATTTCAGCCTCCTCATCTTCATCCGTGACTTCTCCTTCCAATATATCCTGGTCACAGGGCAGTTTCTTCCCCTTCACGATGATCTTCATTTTCAGTTTCTCAGGTGATGGGAGGTAGACTTCTGAGGGTAAAGGTGCCTCTGTGTACAGTTTGTTTCCAAAGATTCTCTTCATGTGTTGTACCACTACCTTCTGCTGCTGCACAGAGCAGTGGTTCCCCAGGCAGAGGATAAGCGGGTATTCTGAAGCAAAGAAGGCCAATTTGTTTATTACCTCAATAACATTTCGAAAGGCAAGCGGAGATGTCATGTTGTTGCGGTTACAAATAATGGGTTCATTATCTGGGCCGTCACAGACGTCTAGTTCAATACTCCGACAGCTCATCTTTAAAGCCCTGACATAACCATTGATATCAGCTGGCCCTCTGAGCTGGTCTTCTATTAGGTATGTATTGTGGGATGCATTGATGTAGTAATGTGACAAAGGCTGTGTCATGTCTTGGACAATTTTTTTGTGCTCTGGGTCAAAAATATCACATTCTGGGGACAACAAGTATTGGGTAAATCCGTCAATGGCAAGGAAACCTTTCAACCGCCCTTCTTCAGAAAGCTCATACCTACGAATAATATCTAGACACATTTCTTCTGTTATGTGGGTCACTCCTTGCTCAGCCTCTAAAAACAGCATGAGGTCATTGGCATCCAGGTACTCTTTGTTTTTGGATATCTGCACAAGTAAAAAATACACTTCAGGTCTTGTGCAAAGTTCACTGAACGCTTCACAAAATTCCTCTCTCGTTACTCGTGTTGTTAGTTTCTCTTTGCTCTTCTGAATTTCCTTAAATTTTAACCTAATCTTTGATTCCTTTAAGGTGGGGTTAAGCTTCTTTATTAGCTCCACAGACGTATCTTCTAACATTATGCCATTGCCGTCAACATCTGCTGCATCAAATACAGTTTTTAGCCAGGCAAACCGTGGGGTGTCGTGGCTGCTTTCCATCAAGTCCAGGGGTTGTTTGCTACGAGAAACCAAGTACCTTAATCCTGATACCCAAATATTGGCCACATCAGCTGAATTGGCAACCAAGTCAAGGGACTCATAGTTCTCGCCATGAATTACCGACAGTGCACAGTCCTCAGAAATCTGATCTGCAAGTCCATTATTCCTAAACGTTTCTGTGTTCTTCCCTAGTCTGATTTCTTTTATAGCAGAAATATCAAGCTTGGCTTTGTCAAGATCCTTCTTGGAAGGCTCCCAACGAAGAGCCTGCAGGTCAGGATCCAGAGTAAAAAAACGGTTATAAATCCGGGAATTTGGACGAACTTTCTTCAGTTCACACCCAGCCTGCATAAAGCTGATACAGTCGCTGGCGCTGCTTATTTTCTTCTCTGATGGCATGCTGCTGAAGGACACTGTTTTCTTTCTTCCACATTTTTGGTTTGAAGGATCCTGTAGAATAATTATATATTTAAAAAAAAAATAATTAGTTTTGATTCAGTTATTCCACAAGCGCATAAATAACAGAAAAGATACATTTATGTAAAGATAATTAATGTTCCTCTGGACCTCAAAACACAACATATTATCCCTTCCCACAATTCAGTTCCCTGAATTTATGCTGAGCTATAAAACATTCTGAGCTACAGAGCAACTTGATTCACTGAGCACTAGAGACAGCAAGTTTTGACGAGTGATATTTGCAGCTACTAAACTGCCTTCCAGATCTCAGCAACTGGCTACAGCTGTGAGGAGGCAATATCCAGTTGTGTCAGGTGCATTTTCAAAGCAGATCTATACAAAAGGGGGGTTTGATTGGAAGGCTCCAGCACCTGGTTAAGGTCTGCATAACCAAAATTTGGAGGATCCCATGGGATTAAGAGATACTCATGAATAAAGGAGGAACTTTGGGATAAAAAGGCATGAACAAAGGGTCTTGGACTATGTGGGAGAAGAAGTTGTCTCTGAAGCACTGTTGGGAGCCTGGGATGAGTCAGCATGCCAGTGGGACACATGTGACAGCTGGTGCTCAGCAGATGACTGTCCTGCCTCAATTTTGCCTCTTCTCAGCCACCTTGGACACCTCAAGCAACACTAAACTGAAGCCAAATAACATGGGTATCCCATGGGTATCTCAGGGTCAGGAGAGTCTGGGTCTTCTTACCAGTATATTTGAAAGTTCCTTGGCAAAGGGAGTTCTCACAAGGCTGAGAAGCCCATCTCTGCTGCATGCTTAGTTGCATGGCTCACATGGGAGCCCCACATACTTGTCTGCTCAGCTAAAAGTAGTTTATACTCTTGTTCCACCCCCCCGGTTTGTTTTGAACTACAAAGAATTGTAGAAAATTGGACAACCAGATAAGAAATATATTCTAACTCCTCTTGAGAAAATACTCAACCAGACATGCCTGCAATTTTAGTGCAGCAACTAAATTTAAATCTTTTCCCAAATATGATCAATTCAAAACATTTCTCAATAATTATACATTGTAAATCATTCTTTTTTCTCTGCAGGATTTCCATCTCCTCCACTCCATTAGTATATAAACTATGCAAGAGCTACCAAAAATATTTTTAAAACATTCAAGGCTGTAATTGATTGTGAAAGACTCATTAAAATTGCTTTCCCTCTTATTTCCTTAGCCACCAGCAATACTTCCTCAATTCTCTGCCTTCTGCTGTTGGGAGGGACTTCAGCTGCCTGGATTTTGAGTACAAAAGGAGTCCCAAGGCAAGGAAGTGCTGGTGCTGGGTACAGGCACACAGCCCTGCTGCCTCAGGCCCAGCCACGAGATGTGCACCAGGGACCAGCTTCCCAACAACCCTGGGGACCTGCTTTGAGACACCAAAACCTCTGACCTCTCCAAACCCTCTGCAGACTGGACTACCCTTCCCTGCTCCAGGAGCTGCTTTCCCTCAGCCTCGGATTTATGTGCTCTGTCATTCAACCTTCCTCTGCAAACCCTAAATGCAACCCCTGCTCCAGCAGTGCCCTCCATCCACCCATCTCTGTCCTCTGCTTCTCTGTGCTGTCTGTGCCAAGCAGGACCCTGTGTAGCTCTCCAAGCCACCAAGGACATCAGTGCTGATGTTCACAGGACCATCTCCACTCTTTGCATGTTTGTATAGAGATACTTTCAGCAAATCAGGAAGTATTAATGTTTCTACAAAGCTGCTACTCTCATTCACTCACTTCATTCAATAATATGCAAGATATTTCCAAGCCCCCAGCCACCTCCCCACCCTGCCTCAAACTGGATTTAAAGGTATGTGATCTGCTAGGAATAAAAAAAAAACCTCTAAAGTTCTTATGCTCAAAATTTTCCATTAAACTAATACAGAGACTGCCATGGACAAGAATAATTATTTAGTACTTACTATGAGGATGGGTCTTAAAAAAAGAACTAAGTCAACTAAATGAGTGCCTCAGGTCAGCTACTTTTTAAATTACATTTTCTGCTAAAATATTTCTGCATTAACGTACTGTGTTTTAATACATGGGTTTGGCCAAGAAAATCCTCAGGTAATAGATGCTAATGAATACAAACGAATGCAGCCGACAGGTTCTCGAAGAGCCTCTTCTTTTTTATTTCTTCATGATTACAGGAGCAATATTTAGATTTAAGATTGATGATTAATTTGGATTATTTTCCTCGTATGGGAAGATGTATTAATGGCCTTGGAATCTGCAGTGACTCATTCCTTGACAGAGGTTCCTCAGGGCCAGACTTGGAAATCTCATCAGAGCAGCCTGATTTAGCTACAGGTCTGACATTTTGTCTTAACTAGGGACGTGTGAGTTGTTATGTAACTATTTTTTTTATTTCTGCAGAAAATTAAAGCCATTTATTTTTAGTTCCAAGACACCTATGTCTTTTGATCAAAATAAGTCAGAGAATCAATCAGCTATTGAGGTGGGAAAAAAACTAATTGGCCTCACGGAAAAACAAGAAAAGGTGTCTTTAGACATTCAGTCTTAACCTCTCAGGGATTTTGGAGAGAATTAGATTATCCTCAATGTCCTCTTTCCCTGCATTTATTTTTGATGAATGCTTCTGGTTTTGTACTTAGTGGTATGTAAGGAACATCAGAATTGTACAACAGCAGTTCTTCATCTCAGAGTAGGACTCCCCTATTATCCTTCGATCAAATTAACAGACTTCAAGCCTAATCCACAGACTAATTGCCTAAAATTAACAAGATTTAGGTATTATTGACACTGATGGAATTATTTTAACCAGTACTAGCAATCTCCTGTATCTACTGTTTAATAGACACAAACTCTGCAAAACTGAAACTGCTACCTGAGCTTATTACTGCATCAGCTATTCCCCTCTTGGTCTCTACAGACCAGGAGCCCCTGGAGAGATGCTCAGTCTTGCAAACTGAGAGCTGTTAATTTAGACATAATGTGACAGTTTTCATTCACAATTATCAAGAAGGCAATTACTCCAGCCTTGCAAAGAAACTCAAAAGGTGTCTTTCTGTAAGCCCAAGTGCTGGCTGTCTTCTCAGCCTGACAACCCAGGCACTTGCCTTTGTTCTACCATATTGATGATGCTTGAACAAGCATCTCCGGATCCTGACACCGTGCTTTAGCCACACCACACACCTCCAGAGCCAAGGGATCACCCTGGGGAGCAGAGCACTGTTCTCTTCAAGTGCCCTCCCAACACTGAGTCCCACTCCCATCAGTGGAGAAGACAACTTAGATACCCTGTGTCTCCCCACTGATCTTATGCTGAGCTTGGTTCAGCTGAGGCTCCAGACTTAGGTTTCTAATTTTAGTGTAGCTATTGTTTTCCTTAAGTTTCTACCTTAATCCAATTTCAACACAATGCTCTTCTGGGACAAGACATTCAGCTAAGAATACTGTGCTGCAGTGTCTCCAGTGGCTAAACGTGCTGCTCTGCCTTACCTTTCACTGGATACCAAGAATAGGAACAAGTACAGTCACCTGGCAAACTAAAAGCTGCCAACCGTACATGAATAAATGGGAAATCAGCTCTCTTGTGCTACCTGCCAAAAACATTCACACTGTGAATTATCAAAAAAACTCTCCTCAGAGTTCACCCACACAAGAGCTCTTGTTCCCCTTCATTAACCAAAGCAATCAGAAAGCACGATGAGAGGTACCCCTGAATTGTGGAGGTGAAAAGTCCAGCAGAATTGATTTTGTCACACAGTAACTGACTTAGGACTGCCCTTTACCCTCAGTCACTTGTACTGATGGAACCAGATTTATTGTCGCAGTGAAAGATGGAAAGTTTGCCAAAAAAAAAAAAGGAAATTTACATCAGTGGGAAAACAAGGAACTAACCTGTATATTTTCCACCAAAAGACCTTTTGAACCAGAGATAACCTAGCTCTATACAAAACACTGTTACTGGAAACAAACACAGCAAGTTTGCTTACAGTGTGCATGTACAAAAAGAAACTTATGTGCGAAACTTTGTGTTTCCAAGGCAAGACACTTCTTTCAAAGTGACTCCAACTATGGTTTCCTTCAGTTCTTTGGCCGTCCCCTATCAGGTGATCTAACAGGATGATTCCATCTCCTCTCTGCCCCCTAGCCTGCCTAGTGTCCATTATGTAAAACACCTAAGGACCTCAACCACAAGAGCACATCAGTGTGCTCTCGTATTTCAGAATACACACAGCTGCTCTGAAGTCAGTTAAGACCAAGGAGAAGTATCTCTGCACTAGCCTGACTGCATCCTAACATTTTCTAAATGTTTCTAAAGGAGGGATTCAGAGCTCCAGTCTAAGCATGCTCCCGAAATAGGAGAAGCTCTCCTGTTGAACACATCATCCTCGTCACAGGGACTGGATGGGTAAACAGTGGGATCAGTAAGCCATCAGCAGTTGTGGGAAAACTCCACCCCATCCACCCTGACCTTTGACTGCTCAAACTTCTGCTGTTTAAATCAAAGAGCTAACAGAAATAAATAAGTGGGATTAAAAAAATATGAATAAACATGCTCTCCACCTCATCCCGCCCTCTTTGTCAAAACTATAGGACATAAATTGCTGAAGTTAGCAAACGGGGCAGCAATAAGAGCTGGATAGCAACCCTGCACACAAAGGTCGAGTCCATGAATTATAAATTACTATTTGTCTGAAATCAAGATACCTGAAAGGCATCTAAAGCACTGATGGTGTTCCAGGGTTCTGCTGAGGAGGATAAGCAAGTCAAAAGTTATTACCCACCCAAAGCCACCAAAAATCCCTGAAGAGCCACAGGGCTTCTGTGAAAGGATATGAAATTCAGTAATGGTGCTGAGAGATAAACTGGTTAAGTGCAATTAAGAACCATTTCCCCAAAAAGAATTCACATTTTCACCAGTGAAGTCACTGCTGCTTAAATGGAAGCTTTATTCTGATCTCTGACATTTTCCCTGAACCTAGCACTAAGAAATCAGTAACAGACAGCTTAGTCTGTTCTCACCAATAGGTTGTGATAAACGGTGCATCCTAAAAGCTCTCTGCTCTGGAAACTCCAGATGATCCACTTAATTGGACAACTGATCGCCTGATTTTTTTTTTTCCCCCCCAAGAGAAACTAATTAGCTCTACAGGATAATTTTTTTTTAATGCTTCTAAATATTTCAGTTAAACACAAACAGAATCCCAAGTCCCTGAAAATCTTAGAGCTCTACAGCACTTGTGGTGGGAAAACGTACCTTTAAACAGTAAATAAAGAAGTCAGTGAGTCATTAACGGCACTCCAAGCACAGTATAGCAGGTTGACAAATGACAGCATAATTTTTCTAAAACAAAGTAAGCCAGAACAGGGGATATTTATATAAATCATCCAAGAGAACACAGGAGGTCAAAGCTTGGGCCAGGCCTACAACTGGATCTCATACATGTGTGAGGCTAAATCCATTTAATCAGAGATGCGACTGAAAGCTTGAACCCACAGTACCAATATGTGATACTACAGGTAGCAATAATCACTGGAAACCAGTATTCATTGTCAGCACACTAAGCTTTCTCCTGCGAATCTCAGCCATGTTCTGGCCATCCTCAGAGAGCATCCCAGGAGTGCCCATTTTGCAGATTTTATTGATTTTCCTCTCAGCCTCTGCTATCACAACAAATTAACGAGCTAAACTCCCTCTAATCTTTCTTGGCAAGGCCTGTAGGATCTAAATATTACATACCCACTGTGACAAATCACAGGACCAAAAAGAAAAGGTTGCCTCCTCAAAATTCATCCAGGCTGAGAACTCCTGGCACAAAGCAGCTACCTCTGCACAGGGGCTGAACAATCAAACCACTTAATCCCTGATGCAGCAGCCACAGGGATGCTGCCAGTCACTCTTAAGCTAACCACTCAGCTCAACAGACTGCAAGAGCAGATGTTAATGCTGTGGGATCAACCTCAGTAGCCTCTTCAAGGAAAAATTCCTACTAATTCAAGGACTTGTGCACATGTGGAATAAAGATTGGATCCAAAATTTAACACACACACACACTCTTAAAAGCTGAAGTACACACGTAATGGAATAAACAGAAAATTTCAGGCAGACCAAAAATACAACATGGACAGGAACATGAGAAATAGCTTCAGAACACAGTGTCCAGCAATTTCCCAAATACCAATACGGTCAGGCCAGCATGTCTACGAATCCAGCTGGTTGCCACCAACCAGCAGTTTAACTCGAACCCAAGCCACGCGCAGAAGCCGGAGCACCATCATCAGTCATGGGAGAGCAACGACTCCCAGACGGGGGGAAGAAAAGTGTCACAGGGAACAGTCATATCTGCATTTACAGGGGGCTTTCCTCAACTCCCCAGGACTACCCAGATGCCGGGTACGAGTGGTGGACTGTCACCAAGGCCCATAATAATAACTTTACAGCAAGCTTCTCATCAAGTGACACTGCAAAACGGGTACTGTGAGGGCAAGAAAACTGAGTGAACACAATCACTTAACTACTCTGGGTTGCTGAATAGTCCCCGCTGGAGAAGTTCAACAGGAGGCAAAATTATAATGGTTTTTCTCCTTTCCTGTTTTGCTCCATTACTAAAAATCACTTTCAAGCACTGGAGTGTAAGGCTGGAGAGAAATAGAAAGGAATGTCTGGGGCAGATCTTTAAGAAAAACACCTGAACCAAAATTATTTGATGCTCAAGGAATGCTTTATTGTGTATTTGCTTTTTTTCCTTTTCTTTTTTAAATCATTAGCATTACGAAATTTATTCAATTTTACCTTGAAGAAAATTTACCTTTGCAGTTTCAATGACAAATTAGAGCAAATGAAAAAGTGAGCAGCGCATAAAGACTCCATCTGGAAATGCTTTCTGGAAAAACACACAAAGCAAGAAGGGTTTATTTTCTGGCATGATACCACACTGAAGTTACTACTTCTCCTTTTTTTTTATAATTGAGGCCATGAAGCCAAAGTCAAGAAGCATCCAAGAGCACAAGAACATGAATGCCTGTAACAAGGCTACCACTTCACAGCTCCTTCCACCATCGTTACTAAAGTTTCATCCAGCTGATTCCCACAAGGATTGTCCTTAAATATAGGTGTGAGTACCTATCCCTTTATGTATTTAGCAACATCTACAGTGAGAAATAAATTCCTGCATGACACTTCAGTACATAAGCACAATGTCTCCACATACCCTATGGAAGACCCCACTTGATGCAGAAAATTTTTTCATGGATACTCTTCATTCTCCCTGTAGGAAAAAACTCCTTCACTCATGACAGCCCAAGTGCCAGATCTACTTCCAGTCGGAAGGAGGCTTTTAGTTTGTAAGGGACTGACACAGCCCACGGGATGGAATATCTTCAACCCCTGCCACTCCCAAATGCTCTATTATTTCCAAGTACTTGGGTTGCTAACAGGCTCTAATGCTTATGAGTCTGCAAGGGCACCTTGGACTTGAATTCAATTTATCCCCTTCCTCTAAGGGAATACAAAGCTGAGAAAGACAGAAAGACACTT
Source organism: Myiozetetes cayanensis (assembly GCF_022539395.1). Classification (NCBI taxonomy): domain Eukaryota; kingdom Metazoa; phylum Chordata; class Aves; order Passeriformes; family Tyrannidae; genus Myiozetetes; species Myiozetetes cayanensis. The sequence continues at coordinate 10,023,358 of NW_026088185.1, read as the reverse complement.
TCTGTCTTCAAGCAGAAGCAGTAGCAGCAAGACCTGGGACAAGGAGATTCTGGCTGCAGCTTTCCCAGAAGAGCTACACTGTACAACCCCTCATTCTTTTACAGAATCTCCTTTGATTGCATCTGAGGCAAAAATTAAGAGTCAGAGAATTCCTGTAGCAAGAGGAAAAGCCAAATGAGTTTAGAAAGACCTGGCTAAGGAAAAACATGCCCCACTGGTACTCCCCTTCATTATGCCTCTAAATGCTGGATTGGCAGAGTATCTGTGAGTCAGTATTTTTCACTCTCACAAAAATGGAAAAGCTGAAACAAGATTTGATTAAGAATAAAAAAAATATTAGCATTAACTATTTCCACCATTACAGAAAACAGAGCTTGTCAGACTAACCTGATGCCTCTGCTTTTACGATATTAAAAGTTTGGTTGACTCACATAATAAAGTCACTGCAATATACTTAGACACTGTAATATATTATGGTTTCTGCAATGCATTTGACTTGGTACTGGATGACATTTTGATTAAGAAGATATATCAATAAAAATAAACTCAGAAGACATTAAATGGATCAAACACAAGATAAATGATAACTCTCAAATGCAACAGTAAATGTGAAACACTTATCATGTAGATATGTGTCAAATGGGATTCTGCAGGTCCCATTCTTAGCCCAGTGCTATTCAGCATTTTAGAGTAACCTGGAAGAAAACATAAAATCAATATACATCGAGCCTGGAGATGATAAAAAGCCAAGTTTGAACAGTGATGAATAACAAAGAATATGAGACAATGATAAAAAGTCAAAAGACTGCTTGACAAGCAATATATAAAAAAATAAGCCTGCTCCAATAAGGAACAGAATACAAGGTCATACATCTAGAAACACAAGGGGCAGGCCCTATTTACAGGATTCTGATGCAGGAGACAAAAATTTGAAAGAAAAAGCCAACTTCATCACCACAGATGATCAGCACAGAAAATAACAAGAAGATCACATACAAAATACTATACTTGGTTGTATAAACATAGTATGTTCTCAGGATAGAAAGGTTCTAATATCTTTGTATTTGTCCATCATGTGATGCTCTCAGTTTAGAACCTACCTTGAAAACTGAAAGGTTCAGAAGAGCCACAAGAATCAGGAAGATTTTGAAAAAAAAAAAAAAAAAATTCAAGTAAGAGGTTACAGATTCTTTTAGTTTAATACACACATTGTCTGTATTAATAAAAATGAATTATTAAATTAAGAGTAATAGAAATGTGCATTCATATAAGGAATAACTTTAAAGGACTCTTCTCATGCACTAATAAAGGCATATCTGGGCACTTTTATTCAGAATGTAATGGTTTCAATTGAGTAGTTTAATTAAATAGTGAATCAATGTATTTTAAGAAGTCCTTCAAATTGCATCTCCTTATGGATCCCCTAAAGACTCAAAATGTAGAATTGATGATACAGATTTCAAATCACAGAATATTCTGAGTTGGAAGGGACCCACAAGGATCACTGAGTCCAACTCAATTATTAAGATGGTTATATAGAGATCGGTACTGTCAGGTGATACATCCTTTCAATACCTGAAAATTGATACATTCAAAATAAAGCCAAGACTAAAAAAAAAAAAAAAAAAAAAACCAAAGGAAAAGCAAATCTGTAAAACTGACAATGGTCACAATGACCCAAGGTTGGCAGGAGAGTCTCCAGCACTAAAAAGGCATTCACCAGCATTTTGATTCCTTCAAAAGGATGTCCCATGAGATCAAACGTGATTTCATTTAAGCCCCGTATAACGGAGAGCAGGCCAGGTTTCAGGGGTACCTTTTGGCCTGATTATTCAGGTCTTGGGTCAAAAATTCATTACTGTATTTTTCAAAAGAAAGCAACTTGAATGTGACTGTACCTTCTGGTCTGGTATCATGGCACTGGAGATTACCAGGCACTGGGGGCCCAAAATAGGATGACCAATTTAATTTCATTCTGAATCTTGCAACAATCCTCCAGGAATAAAATGTGTAATCCAATAAGCCACACAAGCCTCAATAGGCTAATCACATTATTTTAAGCCCTTTTTAATCAACTTAAATTATTTCTTCATTAATCCAATTTATGCCGATTCAGATCAACCTCAATCCTTAAATTTAGCAATGAAGTTAAAAAAAAAAAAAAACCACAATAAAATAAGGTAATGAAACTGGTTTAATGGGAATTTTTTTAAAAATTCCAACTGTTGCTCATAATTGAATTATTAAATAGGTTGAGATAAAATACATAAAGCCAAATATAAAGTATATGGGCAAGACAGAGCACAGTTTTACCTGCCTATAATGCACTTGAGGGTGAAAATTTGGCTCGAGCGTGTTATCCTAAAGGGCCCATCTTTCTGCGAGAGAGAAAAGCACCTTTCAGCACACTCGACAAACGCATCAGCTCCTGGGAGAAAACTGTTCATCAATTTAGGAAAGGGCCCTTGAGCTGTAGGAGTTGGTGCAGCTGGTGCGCGGGCTCTCCGTGGGGGCACAGGCATCGCCAAAGCGGGAACCCACGAGGCAGGTCCCTGTGGCAGCCCCGGTGCTCCCCAGCTCCCCCGGCCTGGGTGGGTGTGTGATCCACCCCCTGCACACACAGCATGCCTGTCCTGTCCGTGCTCTACTAGCCCTTAGCACCGAGCTTCTCCACAAAACAAGGATTAGGGAGGACGTTCTGATCGCTCCTCTCTACACAGCGCGCACGGGGGGCACTGAGATGTGTCTGTACGTAAACACAGACTCAAAAATTCCCGAAGTATTTCACTCCCACCTACAGTTTTTCTAGCAACTATGAGCACAGTGCATACTGGCTCCCTTACAAGCAAAACACAGATTTCTCCATTAATATCAAGGAAAAATGGACTCAAGAGACAGCTGTGGTAGCCTCATTAAATCATATTATGTGACTCTCCTACATAGGCGTATTCCAAATTTTTACCAATACAGATGCTGAATGCTTGCATTAGTCATCAAAATAAGGAGTAAATTATGGAGGTTACAAGCATTTTGATAAGACGTGAACTGCAGCATCATAAATACCCGATTTATTTAAAGAATAACTGATTTGCTGTGGTGATGTGCTAAAATTTTTTATCACATTTCTTCAAAAGTATCCACCTTCAAGGGCACAGCTCTCCTACTTTTCAGAGCCCAAGTCTTAGGGAGAGAAAAATCATTTACTTGTTTTGGTTTGGTTTTTTTAAAGAAATAAAGGAATGTAATTGTAATACAGTTTTATTCTGGTCATATATATATTTGCTAAATAAGTATAAAACCTTTTCCTTAGAAGTAAATCAGCTGCATGCCTGAATATTACAATCCTTTGCGTTTCTCATAGCACATGCATTTTTACCAACCTGCTGTAATTGCTTCCATCCAGTTATATTTAGATGTTATGAATTAGTGGCTATAGGGATATTAAAAAATATCTGAAATCTAACCACAATATAATTATACTGTAACTGCCACATAACTCAGTACTTACGTATGTGAAGAACATACCTCAAACAGCCGATAGTTTTGTACACTTGCAACACCTAGATGATGTTGAGCAAGAAGAAAAACGTTGGATTTGCAACCAGAAGCCTTCTGGCTTCTAGTTCTGCCCACAACCCCAGGAAGACCCCTTAGGAAACACTTTGTGCTCTGGAGTTCTCTCACAGTTTCCATACGATTAAAATATGCTTCTGATGCACATTCAGAGAACGCACCTTCAGAAAAAAGGCAATTTCTGTCAGGGTTTTCATCCTTCCCCTTGCCTGGGATAGGCATGGTGGAAAAGGGGGCATGGGACAGGAGTGGCTGGGCCAGTGGTTTGGGAAGGTTCTTGTTTTAAGAGGTTTAAGTTTTGTATTTGCCTTCTTGAGGACGGAAAGCCACAGCTCCCACTGTTAAGCCACAAGCTTCCCTTATCTTGCACAGTTATCATTAACACCACCACTGCTCTCCCAGAGCAATTCAACAGGGACCTAAAAGGCATCCATTGAATACTGGCCATGTTTAATTTTGCAAGTGTGACCAAGTGGTAGCAGGAGAGTGGCATTAGTGAGCACTAGGAACCACTTTTCCATGGACAACAGCCAGCTCCGAACTCACAGTCCATTCAACAGGCTCTCTAAAATAGATTATGATTTGCAACAACTGTGTGATTGAGCTGTTGCTCATTTTAAGCTTTCATCTTACAAACACTTACACACACTTTTAGTCCCCATGGCCACACTGTGTATTTGTTAATATTCTATTTAGTTTAAAATAGGTGTGACTGCGCATTCCTTCATCCAACTTCTCCTGAAGTCCTTCGAGTCCTCTGGCTTTTCAAGACTTTTAAAGTTAATCCCTCCCACCAGGGAAACACAGATTCTAAATTCAGTGGTGTGGTTTTTACAGAAGCAGATACAGTAAAAAGATAAATTTTAAGGAAAATTCTTTTTCTCCTTCTACAAGCATTAGTTCCCTCTTTTCTTTTTTCTTCCTTCCCCCCCTCCCCCCAGTTCCTTTAGGTGAATGTAGGAGAAACAAATGCTCCCCAACGTAAATAAAGGGTAAAAGAACACAATTCTATTCAGCTGCAAGATTTGGTTAATCCTTGGAAAAAGAGACCAAAGGTGAGCAAGAAAGAACCCTGGCCAGGAGCCAGCAGCAGTGGGTGCCCTGGGCTCCATTTTTACAGATGACACTGTTTTTTTTCCTAGCTCATGGCCCCAGGAAAATCACATTGCTGTAAATATGCCATTTAAGATTAATTTTTTCATGCACCTGTCTTTAAATGGAAGACTAAAAAGGACAATAATTTAAAAATTATATAGTGTTCAGAAAATTATAGAAATCATTTGCTCTGCTTGTCAGCTTTCCATTTCAAAGCTCTTAATGAAATTTCTGGTCTTAACCCTGAAGCAAAGCTTTATGCAATGAAGGGCCAACATATTTTATATCTGTTTAATTATAATAATGAAGACCTTGGTAATGCATTTGAAAGAACTACAGTCTAATCAGGGCTGTATCCAGAGAACTGCTTTGTTGTACCCAGGAGAATTTGTCTGCTTAATTAAGTCTCCTGTCTCAGACACAGAACATAGTGACTCTTTCATCTGAACTACCTTATGTAATTGCACACCAGCTCTGCATACAGCATACATTGTTTCCAGTGCAGTTTCTAACACTGTCATCATGATTCCTAAAGCAAAGATGCAGAAAACATAGCAAACAGTCTACAAAACATCCCTGTATATGGTAAATGGTATGCACACACTTCTGTCTTGTAGTTCAGCAACAGGGGCAGCAGTAAAACATGAATGCCCTCGTGGTCACATTGATCCAAATCAGATTTAATTCTCTTTATTCGGACAAAGCCATTGTTCTTTACTTACCTTAATGTAATGAAAGTAGAATCTAGCCCACAGGAGCAATGCATGAGATTCATGGAAATCCCATTCTTAATTATACCCTATTTTCTGGATAGACTATTTTAAGGTATATTTGGAGTCAGGAGAACTGTACAAAACACTGTAGCAGTACCATATATTTTCTAGGTAGATCAACAAAAATTAAATCTTTTAGAACTACCATGGACACTACATCCATAGCTCATTAATTTCAGTGGGTTTTGTCTCAGTTGTTTTCTGATTTTGAATCAATATCGAAGCTTATGGAGTATATTTTCCTCCTTATGCCTGTGCATGAAAAAAGTTTTTTTCCCCATACAGTGTTCTCATCTGGGATCATTACTAACTGAGAGAGGAAACAGAATCAACTCTTCATATGCAGTAAAGTGGCAAACATTTTTTTAAACTATGTACTTTGGAAAATAATACTTTACTAACTCATTTTCCAAAGACAATTAAATTATCTGTCAGTGACTTCTTTAGCTACAAGGTAAACTGAGGCCCATCAGACACTCTGTAATTGCTGAATATTCTCTATTCATCAAAGCACACTGTTGTCACTGTTGTAGCTCAGCAAACTGAAATGGCATTACTGCACTCATGAAAAATGAATGCTGCACCCTGCAACCATTTGCTGGTATTTTAAAAATCAAACACTGATTTAAGAGCCCCAGGTGGAGTGTGGTCATTCATCCAGCACTGTGCACCACCACACTGACATAGACTGGTTGTAAGGTCGGCATAACCCAGCCTCAAAGCAGTTCCTTCCTAAACTCTCACAGAAAACTGTTTTCTCCTATCAATAAAAACATGCCTGAAAATAAACTCACATGCAACATTAGAGAATAAACTCACATGTAATGTTAGAAAACACGTATAAAACTATGAAAAGCACACCATCCAGAAATTAGCCAACATACTAAATTAGAAAGGACAAATTTTGAAGGAGTCTGATTACTTCCTTTAATTTCAGGGTCAACATGGCTATCAGAAGCAAGAGAAGTGATGTAACCAAACCTGTGAAGAACTGAAGGGTAGAACATTTTTAGACTATTAAGTGAGACCTTCCACAGTTTATAGCTTACTTTTGGTGACATGCTCATTCTGGACACCTTAATGGTGAACCTGGAGCTTCCTCTTTCTCTGCTGCCTGAAAACACAGGGCTTGAAATCAAATTCTGAAATCCAAGTGGGCAAATAAACAAAAATGGGTATGAAGCAGCTTTTCCTTGCAACCCATTTCCAAAAGCTCAAGTAGAGATGTCACATATCATGGTATAGAGGTACTTACATATCAACCACTAAAGCAACAGATCTAACTCCAGAGTAACACCGACGTCAGCACAAGTTCAGTTACTCTGCTTTGCATGAAGCACAGACGTGATGATACATCCCCAGCTCTTGCTGAGTCAATGAAACGCCTAAACACAGATCTGCTGTATTCAGAGAAACTTAAAAAATACTTGAGCACTTTGATGATCTCAGAGACTCACTCACAGTCGTGCAGGAAACAGAGAGCAGAGGAGCTGTGAACGGTGCTGACACGTTGTAATGCTGAGCCACAAAATCACCCCTCTGTTTTCAGAGGCTGCTCTAGCTCTGTATCAAACCTACATGTTTTGTGAGTCACATCTTCATGGCACGAATGTGGTAGCATGCAGTAAAATAAGTCAAATAGTTAGATGTTTCTTTGCAACTGTAAAAAAGACACACCGTTCCTGAGCATTTTTTTAAAAAGACTACATACCTGAAAGAGAACCCTTTTCATTTCAGACCATAAACATTCATGTGAGGGCAGGTAGGTGACATGGACTTGAAACCTCTTAACCTAAATCATATCCCTTTCACCACGAGTTTCCCAAAAATTAAGTAAGATATCATAAACAGCTCAGTTTATGTAACACTAAATGTTGGTTTCTTACTTAGAAGTTTCAGTGTAGTTTTTTTTCCTTCTTGTATTTGAGTGCTTTTATTCATGTGATACCAGAAAATACACAAAGAAGTGCCCCACTATCTCTGCCATTTCCTTTTTATACACTTACACAGTGACAACATGAAAAAAAGTTTATTTCAGCAGAGCCTTGTGCAGAGCCGGTATCATACAAAACCAAAAGCAGGTTCACAAGCAGTCCATACACATAGCTTCTCCAAGAAATTTACATGCTGCCCATAGTTTAATCAGAATTTTCAGAGACAGAAAACATATCCTAAGTTTCACAGATGCAGCTGTTTATTCTACAGGGAAGAATGAGACTAAAAGGCCTGGAAAATCTTTTCATCTTCTCCTATTTAAGCCTGTGCAAAGAGACAGACAATGTTTGGCAAATAGATGTATTTTAAATACACATCCTGGATGTGTTTATACTCCATTTGTGACTAACACAGGGAATTGAGAATAAAGCTGTGCTAAGTCCTGTGCCTTGAGACAGGACACATGGGTATGAGCACACAGCTGTGTGAGCACACATCAGGCACTGACACACAGCTAGGACAGAGCTGTGGAAGGATTTCACTACCTCTTTTCAAAAGGCAACCTGTAAAATTAAAAAAAAACAAAAACCAAAAAACTTGGTACATTCTGAGCCATTTCAAGAGCAAGCATTTTCTCCACACAAATATCTCCTTGAAGCCCAGAGGGCAGATCATGTCTTGCAGGGATGATTATACAGCATCCAGAAGGGGAAAGAGAAGCAGAGTTAGCAAAGAACTCTATCAGAGAGAAACTGGGAAAACCAGCACAAAACTTCTCTCTACGTAATTACATTGCTAGAATAATGGCAGGATTATATAAAAGGAGCAACTAGAACAAATATTGCTACTGCCTGGATTAATCAGACATAGCTGTTCCTGAAACCGTTATATAAATTGACATCAGTTCACTCTGCATGTATAATATCAATTCCACCTCATTTTTCATACCAAATTATGTCAGATTTTAATTAAAATCTTTTAACTGAAAATTAAAATGTCAGTGGTGATGCACAGATGCTGCTGAACAGATTAACCTTCTCTCTAATTCAAATAAAACAAAAAAAAAAAAAAAAGAAAAGGAGAAAATACCTTAGAATAAGAGTTTCAAGTGATTCTCTGCTCAGCCAGCAGCAAGGGCTGGTAACTGAATTAAGTTCCAAGAGCTTACTTTCTTTCTGAACTTACCTCTTGCTGCCAGTTACAGGCCTGCAGGATCAGGGACTGTCCTGAACTCAATGCATCAAATAGCAGGGGAATATAAAAGCAAATAGCTCCTAAATGCAGTATAACAGTAATAATACACTCACCAGGAAACTCCAAACAGCCTTTTCACTCATCAGGCAAAAAAAGGCCCCTTGGCAAAACTGAATCCTTGAACTCCACTACCGCCCCATGCAGACACACGCAGGTGTGTGCTCATCTGCCTCAGCTTCCCCCAGAATTTGGGTGAGACAAACACAGTGCCTGAACACCACTTTCCACCTCTCCAAAAACATTCACCAGTAATTTTCTTTCCAGAGCTACTGCTCTGATGAAGCCTAACTCCACTTCTTCCAACTGCTAATTGCTTCAAACAAGCTAACATAGTTTGACACACCAGCACTCATCTACCAACAGCTCCCAAGGGGCGCTCCCCAAGGTCCCTTTTGGACCTCCTGCTAACGCTGAACTCACAACTATTTAATCAGACTGTTCAAATCTACATCCAAGGTCCACAGGATCCCTGGCATGAAGTGAGACCTACAGCTCTTTTCTCCAAAGCTACTGTTTCTGATGTTTCCCGAAGTTCTTCTGTTTGGGTCAAAGGACTCAGAGTTATAAACTCTGTCTGCCTCAAAGTAGCCAGCAGCTTCACCCTGAATTTCTTAGTGCACACATGTTTGGGGACCAGCACCACACACAACCAGGCCCTATTGATACTGCTGGCCTGTTGCTGAAACCTTCTCTGACTCCACAAACAAAGCCCATTCCCTGACTTAACTTCATTTTCTAGGTACAAAAAAAAAAAAAAATTAATAAAAGAGCACAATTAAATGTTGCATATTGGAATGTACTCTTAGAGTGAATGGGGAGCCCTTAGGCAGAGTGGGAACATAAACAAAAACTAAGGCATGATTCAGAGTGTGCAAGTCAGAGAAAAAAAAAAGGAAATGGAATAGTGAGAATAGCGGTACACGAAGAGGGTGACAACATTACAGACACAAGTCATAAACAGGGGCCCAGGAAGAAGTGGTTGTCAGGCACAGGTAGCAAACTTCAGAAGCGGACAAGCTAAAGAGCTTTTGACACCTTGTCCAGTTCAGCTTTCCATCCTCATTAAAAAAGCACCTGAAAAAGGAAACCTTCATTCTCCTGGGAGCACATTTACTTCTCAACAAATGTTACTGAGAGTTGCACTATTGACGTCAATAAAAAGAGGGTAGTTTAATCCCTAGAGCTAGCTTTGGGTTGCTGATTTGATGAGGATCTGCTGCTTGAGCTGCTAATGGTTTGAGTCTAATTTTGTGGTAATCTGTGTTCTCAGTGACTATATTTATTTCCCTGTTCCTTGCTGCTGAGGTATATAACATCACTGTACCTGTCAGGTGCTGGGAAATGAAAACTGGTTTTCTGCAGTATTAAAAAGGCCAAAAAAAGAAAATGGATATTACTAATGGGCAGTGCCAGCACTGCTGTTCATAGAGGATATGGCAGTTCCAGAGAGCTGAATTACATTTCACATTTGCACATGGCAATTTGCACTGAACGGGAAATACTCTTCTCCTTAGCTGAGTCTTGCTCTTAAAACAGATCAGCCAGGAAAAAAAGAAAGAATAGAGGTCGGAATGGAAGAAAAGCCAGCCTGATCTTTTCAGCTGTCTGCAGAGCACAGGCACATCCCCACCAAGCCCTGCAGCTCTGTGCTGTGGCGTGCACCATGAAGCTGTGCACAGCAAAGACTAGAGATGCAGAAGGCAATCAGCAGTTCTCATCTTTAAGACTAAAGGTCAAACTGAACCAACCCCTCTGGTGGTGGCAGAGACGTGTGGTTCCAGCAAACCCCCAAAGGCAGAGACACACCAGGACAGTCAGACAGCACAGTGACATTCAACATGCCACAGCTTCACCAGCAATGGCTCTGCCCTAACTCATCAACAAACCCAAGCGTTCTGTGCACAACTCCCAGGGTCGGTTCTCCTACTGCTTGTCCTTTGCAGGCCCAAGGTGGGTTGGCCAGTTGGATAAGCCCAACAGGCAGCAATCACACCCTGGCTGGTCTGCCCTGAATGGCGAATGCCTGAGACATGCAAGACACCCCGTACTCAGGCATGCACGTGGTGATTCACAGAACCCATTTCAGTTGCCAGAAGTGTTTAATAAACCACTAGTAGACTTGAGGCTTGACATTTCGCAGGGATGTTTAGACTGAGAGCTTATACAGTGACAAACTTCTGGCTTTGAAAAATACTGTTAAAACCTATCTTCGGTCGTTTACACATCCTCTCCTCTAGTGCGAGACCTGCCATCTGCCTGCTGCGATTTGCCAGTCGCGCTGCCGTATCACCAGCCACCACTGCACAGACAGAAACCTCCCTGGTGCTCTTACCCACAGGCTGCTTTTAGACCGGTGCCTGAGGAGGAGCGTGTGGGCTTAGGTCTAGAGGAATAGGGCAAGAGAACTTGGTGATTTATATCCCAAGCACTGCCACACAAGTAGGCTTTTCCTCCCCGGGAGCGGTGAAGAGCAGCAACACCCACGAAGTCCAAGCCTGGAATCCCAGTGAGCTGACACTCCTCTGCTGGCACTGCAGAGGGAATTCCTGGCACCTGCCCCTCCACCACCACTGCACCCACCCCTGTGTATCCTCCACCCTGCTTTTTCAACACCAGATAAGCCCCCCAAGAGCTAAGAAAAATGTCAGACCTCCCACAGACCCCTCCCTCATTTGACATTAGACACAGCCAAATTCTCCCTCCTTGCATCAGTTTGTCACCTGCAAGATCAAAATCACTCACACGATTTCCATTCCTGCCTCACCCCACAGAAGCTGACCTGTGGGAGCAGCACGTGGAACAGCAGTGGCTGTGCGTTCAAACGGGGGACTCAGGCCATTTACTTGGCATACAGCAAATTCACGTCCCCTGCTCCTTCCTTACCTGCCTGAACCCAAATGCATACAGACTGTTTAAAAAAGAGGCAATTTGAATTAAATAGCAGTCCTAACACATTCCAGGAGCGTTCCTGAAAACCAATCATTTGGATGAATTTTATTCAAAAGCCTCTAAACAAACACCGAGCTCCACTGTAACACTGTTGCTTTCCCTTTGCCTTAGTAATTCAGTTCCCGCTGTGGGGGGCTATTTATCTCATTCCCTTTGCAACATAAAAGCCATTTCTCTAGTCAAACCTCTACATTATAAATGGTTATTTTTTCCTTTATCACAAGCCTGCTGATAGGCTATTTCATATGGAGGAAAAGCACCCGGCTGAATGATGAAGGTGGCAGCAGAGAAGCAATCGTGCTCACGCCAGGGACCTCTCCCAGAATTTTATGCTGTTTGTGAAGTCTGACTCCAGTGCCACGCTGGCTGTACATGACTGTGATTACACTGACTAGGTTATTCTGATTTACGGGAGGGAGAGAGGCTGAGAGACAGGAAATTGGCCCAGCAATGATGTACAAATGTTCAGCTCCTCTCCAGAAGCTCAGTGCCTGTAAATCTGAAAATGTTAAAACCATGTTTTTGATAAGCATGACAAATCACGTAAAGTCATTACAATTTTATTAGAGGAAACATTTTCAAATGCATTGATTAAATTAGGAATAATGACTTGGACCTAAAGTTATAAACCTCTAATTTCATCAGCACTAATGACCTCCTGAATAGAAGGGAGGAAGTCAACATCCTCATGGCTGAGACAAAGAGTGCACAGCACATGAAACCATCCCTTTGTGAGCCAGCCTGCAATGGATAAAACTGGGTGAGAAGACAAAGACTGTGGAGAGCCAAATCACAGTCCACATGTTAAATAGCTTCAGCTACCTGAGACTTTAAGCTCTGTTCAAAATTAATTAATTCCTTGAGCTCCAAGGAATATTATTGTAATCAAAAAGCAGCCTATATAAAAGCAGGGTTATTCTGTGCATATTCTCAATGAAGCCTATGGAAAAATGAACGTGTTCAACCTGGAATCATCTTCCCAATGCAAATGGCTTCTGACATACATTTTCCCAAGTATAAGTTGCATGCAAACATCCCACACACCAAACTGCTAACTCCAAAGGACATGCAGGTGACATCAGGTGGCACTCACCTTCCCATTCTCCCACAGCACTACCACTCTTCTCTCACAGAAAGTCTCACTCCTCCCTAATACTGACACTGCTTTCCCTCCTCAGTCCTACTGAGAGGAAGAAGGTAAGGAAAGGTGTAGACCTTCACTGCACATAGAGGCTAAGGATTGATCCAATTGCCCTTTACCGCCCTGGTGCTGACTGAACAATGAAAAAGTGTCATCCCTGAGTGGGCCTAACATGTAACCTGTCCTTTAAGGTGCTCTTGTCAAGATTAGAGAGACCTGAGCTTGATAAAGAGAAAGGGAATGAGAAAAGATGATAATGCATCTTCTTAAACGTTCCCCTGCGCCTTGGAGTGGACAGGACTTGTTCTCATCCCTGACATGATTGAGACAATCTCAGGATCACATAAAACCTTAATTTGTCTCCAAATGCCTGCATTCACTTAGCAGACCAGGAGGAAAGCAAAGCATGGATCTCATGTCCTGCTTCCCAGGCCCTGAGGATTGGTGTGGCTGCTACAAAACCTGAGCAGATTCTTTACCCTGAAGGTAATTCCTCCTGGTGGAAACAGTCAACTAAAACTGAACTGCTCATTCACTCATGCAGACCTAATTGGGGCCTTCTATACTGAATCCTCCTTTTATCCTCTCGCAACAGGAGGGAGTTATAAAGGATGTTTTATCCATTTTCTTTTTCCTCCCTCCCATGTTTAGCCCTTTCCCTTTTGCTCTGGAAGCAAGAAGGAGGAGTGAAATGAATGTCTGCTATGTCTGTCAAAATACGATGAACAGGGAGAAAGAAAACTGTTGTCCTCTCAACTCAATTATTGTAATCTCACATGTCTTCTGAAACCAGCAAATATAAGAAACTGGTGCTGGAAGAAGAACTGTTTTTACAAAGGTTGCACCTTGAACTTTAACATTAATATGAAAGAATAAAATAGGAAATCATACGACATTGTGGGAAAAGAGCAGAATTGTCTGAGTGCTTTCCCTCACCTTCCCTCATTAATATAGTCTTTAGATTTTATATATGTCTCTTTCTGGTAAGGACTACAATGCATGATTCATTCATTCATTCATTAAACTTCATCAGCTTTGTTTAATCTGTCAGATAAATGGGAAACAAATACTGATAATACATGGCTGTGCATTAACACTGTTTCTGCCTGTCTCACCATGAGACATCCAAAAAAACAAGCCTCACCTCAAACAAGGAACAATTTAGCTTAATCTCCCTTTAAGCCCCAAAACTCATGCAATACCCTGTCCACCTCCCTTGCCCTATCACAGAACCCTGTATGGTGAAAAACTGAGTTTCAGAGATTTGAATCTGAATCTCTGGGACACATGAGAAGCTGAGACCTTGCTTGCTACAGACACTTCTCTGCATGGTAGAAGTTAGAAAGATGCTCTTTTGTGCACCCTTGGAATTTCCAGGAACACAATACAGAAATAATCTCATTTGTGCATCCAGGAACAGGAGAGAATGATTCACTATTGCACATAGTACACAAATGTGGTTTAAAATCCACACAATTAATTATTAAAAGTGGATCACTATTATAAGATTTTTACTTTTTTCCTTAAACTGAAATTCCATATTCAAGGTATGAGTTTAGTTGCTCTTTTTTGGTTTTCCCTTACCTGTAGTACAGGAATAAATTTTCTATTATTAGTCTATTTCTGTCATTAAATTCATAGTGTGTGCAAACAGTGATGGGCGTTTTTTTACTCTATCCAACTCTGCTCTGTTCTAACAACTGAGAACTACATTCTTTACTGCATTACACACAGGAAATATTTAGAACAAACAAAAAGAGAACACTGGCTACCCACATACATTAAATATCTGATAGTAAATTGAAAACAATACATGTGGTAGTGCAGCTGCACAACATTATGATAATTGAATCTCTTCTTCCTCTCTCGAACCACTGAGTTGCAGCCTTTTTTCAGTATTCTTGAGTTATCTTTTTTTTATATAAATAGACTTCATTTCCAAACTCTTTCCATCTTTATTTTTTCCCTTGAACTCACCTCTGAGAGACTTAATGAGGACAGAAAATTGATCAGCGAGTACATTTTATGCCTTATTTGAAAGCACACAATGTTTCTCACAAGTCCTCTTTGTAGGAAGATGTGTCTGCAAGTACTTCTCTTCTATAAATATATTAAGAAAGATGAAAGAGAGAGACACAGCAGCCCAAGACTTGGACACGGGCTTGTACCATTCAACTTCCTCAGGAAGATTCAGTCTGCAGGCACAGGGCTGGGCCAGCCACTGCAGAATAACACCTTTATAGTAACCACTGCTGGAAACCACGGCCAGTCTGTCATCCCTCTGGGGATCACAGCTGGAACAGTGTTGTCTCACAGGCACTTCCAAATGCAGGGATTGCTCACGTGATAAATGGCCATCAACAGATCGCCTCCAGAAAGGTCTTTGCTCAACTCCTTTGGAACTTTCCTGATAATTGTTCTCCTGGGTAGTTACGTGTGGCAATAAGGAAAACCCACCTACCAGAGCAACACTCAAATCAGCCGTGCCATGAACATCATCTGTGTCCTGTACTGGTCAAGCTGATGTTGAACAGGCTGTACACAAATCCCATAGTCACGTTACTGAGAACTCAAGGGATTTTGGGGTGGGTGCTGTACAAGGAGAGAGCATGCCATTCTTGATGAGCACTTTGGCTCCTACAAAAAGTAACAGTAACAGAAGCTAACTACTAAACCTTCACTGATTTCAGTCTGTGCACAAAGGGAAGGGGAAGTGTGGCAGAAATCCTACTACTCCAGCCTGCAGCCCAGGGTGAGCCCTGGCTGCCGTGTGCTCCCTGAGGTGTGCTCCCTGAGGTGTTCTCCCTGAGCTGTGCTCTCTGCCTGCCAATGTCTTGGTGCAAAAGCTGACAAAACCAGAGAGGCCCCTCGTGTAAGCACACAACTCAGCACACCATCATGAGGATCCACTGGCAAACCCTTGATATGACAAAACCCAGTGGCTTGGCCAGCACAGATGTGCTCTTAAGACACCGAGACTGCAGTGCCCCACCACCTGTGCAGTGCCAGCCCTCCCAGTGGCAGCCCAGCTGTTTTTAGGACTAATCTGAGAGATTGCACTTACTCAGGTCACGAATCTCCAGTGCCCCAAGTTACTCACCTGTGCTGAAACTCAGCTCCCTTCAAGAAGTGTGAGATTCAATCCTGTTCTGGTTTGTTCTTATCATATTAAATAAATATTTTTATTAAATTGAAAACAAAGCCAAAACCATATAATGGTTAGTGTTCAAATCCAAATTTTCATCTGTTTATGGAGCATTATTTACACATGGTGGTTTTAGTTTCCCAGAGCTATCCAATTCAAAATTAATTTATAGCCCTGTCTTCAGAAAAATAACAAACCACAGCATGACAAGACTTCAGCATGGGAGATATAATCAACCTTCAGCAGAACCCACTGGGGTGCAAGTGAGCTAACACCCAACTACAAGAATAGTAGGAAAGAAAACCAGCTAGTTATCCTTAAAAATACCAAAACAGTATGGCCAAAATTTTCTTCTCTATTGCTGACTGCTATAATTAGTAGTTAGTAAATACTTGTGTGATAGCAGCAACTAGATGTCAGAAGAGGATGTTGAACAGCGCTGATAGGTATTGTATGAACAAAAAGAGGCAGTAGTTGGCCTAAAGGGTTGACTGTTAATGTTGCTTCCATTATTTTAATTTCTGGGCCAAAAAAAAAAATCTTACTCCGAAGGAAATTTTAAAAGGCACTCAAAGTGTACATTGGCTCATCAGTTATGCTATTAGCACAGAATAAGTGTGTTAATAATAATTAAAAATAAATCCTATGTTAATAATAAAGAAAAATTACTCAGAGCAGTAAAATTAAATTACGTAGTTTAAGATAAAGTCTAGCAGTGATTTTCTTGTTCATATTACTACATGTGCTGTTTTTGAATGGGGTGATGGGTTTAAGACAGTTCCCATGTTATCCAACAGTAATTTTTAAACTGAACTGGAAATTAGTCTGTGATAAATACAAGCATATTTATTGCAAAAATGGACTCAAGATATACATCAAATCAACTCATCTTATAAGCCTCCATTCATCTGTAATTCTCACCAGCACAAAAATGGAAAGTGGGTGGGAAGCTGTTCCAAGTGCTGTTCCATTAAGCTTCCCACTGATGTACTCTAAATAAAAGGTTCAAGGTTTCTGCAGAAAGAGTAACAAACCCCTCAGGACTTCATGAAGGGTGCGTGTCCTCAGTTTTCCCACGAACCTCTCTCTGTCCTCAGCGCTGTGGCTGTGGGAGCGTGGTGGCTGAGACCCTCTCACTGCAGACAGCTCATCTGAGTAGGAGTGTGTTTAATGTGACCGTTTGCAGCAGTCTCCCTGCACACTGCTCATGCTAAATGTAACATTTACACTAGACTGTCAAGATCTCCTTTGAAACTGTACATTTTTATATTCACAAGATACGAAAAACAGAGGTTTAAACCATTAATCTGGCTATGATCATGAAAATGGAAAATGGATTTTCCATTTAAATATTTCCATGCACCTGTTACATCACAGACTAAAACTCAGTCTCGTGAGCAAGCAGTGTGCTCGCCGTCGGTCACTCACTCGGGTGGACAGAAAGTCTGCCCCTAGCTACACACAGAGGAACACGCTATAAATAAGTGGTTAAAGTCAAGGTCAACTAGGTGAATCTTTTAAGAAAGGACAAGCGTCCTCCCCTGTCTGTAGGAGACAAGGGAAGGAGTAGGAAGTCCATCGAGGCTAAGGAAGGGAAGGACCTCGCTAGCTGGTCATGCCGCAGCACGAACACCCCTGCCAGTCCAGTCCCAGCCCAAGGGCTGTGGTCCAACAGTGATGAAGGAGCAATTGCAGGAGGACATAAGGAGGTGAAAGGTAAACAAGGATTCACCATTTCCCCTCCTCCAGGATTAAACACGGGCCATGTGCAGAGGCAGAGTTTCACCAGGCACATCGCCAGAGCGAGGGGAAGGCAGCACTCAGCCCACACAGGACTGCACCTTCAGGAAACATGGGCATCATTCCCACCCATCTGCTGTGGAGTGCACAGGGCCCTCAAAGACCAGAAGGGGAAGCAGGAGCCCAGCCCTGCCACGGTGCAGCACTTGGGTAACAGCTGCTGCCGGGCTTCCCCGGGGCTGCATCCAGCTGCACACACCAAGACACCCTGCTCTTGATTCTGCTCACAGGGAGAACTGCCAAGGGGAAGTCAGCTGGCAAAAGCCAGTAAATCCTTTAGCTCAAGCTAGCAGAGATGCTGCTGTGACCCTGCCAGCTCTGATGGTGGGTCAGATAAAGGGCTCTGCACTCCAGGTAGCTCATAAAAAGAGATTAAAGCATCACAGTCAATGAGACATTTTCTTTCTATTTGCCCACTCAGGCAGAACAATTTCCCCTCCAGATTAATTTCTGCCTTCCTCCACTCAGCGGAGGTCCCAGGGTGTGCAGGTGGGAGGCATAGGAAAGGCACACCAGAACAGAGAGGGGCACAGCCAGGGAGGAGGCCTTGTGTCCCTCCTCCACACTCATCCTCCCAGCAGTGGACCATTCCTACAGGATGAGTGTGCTTCCTGCGATGATGGCAGGGACACAGACCCACGGGCTGCAATGCAAATGTAAGTCATTACAAATATAATGGAAAAAGCATTTCGTTGTCACAGAACTAAGCAATTACTGTCATGGCTTTCAGAGAGTCCAGACAGACAGACTGGGAAGTATTCTCCTCTCCTTGCAAATATGGCTTTGACTGATAAGAGAACACAAGGCAAGCACTCGTCATGTGCCTTGTCAAACTTTGTCAATAATGCAACAACGAAGCCAGAAGATGCAGCTGAGGTGTGGAAACAACAGATGAAAATTCCACCAAGAGAATGCTGCTTTCCTCCAAGGACAGCCATGACCTACCCGAGCTCTGAGGATGGTCATCTATCACGTCAGCATTCCCATCTTCCCACAAAAGGGCAAAGCTAGCTCCCCAAGGCTCAATATCCCTTAACACCACCATCAGAAGGAATAAAAGAGAAAAAAGCAGTGATACAGTGACACTGTGTATCAGCCATGCAGTTACCGATTGTACATGAAGTCCATACTGGCTGCTTTTCCATAAAGTTTACAGAGCACCACCCAACTGAACTCTGTGTCAACAAAAAGCACTTGGCCACCTGGCAAAAGGAACCCACTGAGCAAGCCTCAGGTATGGACCTGCACAAACATTTTGTAAAAGATGAAGGTCTGCAAAGGAACATACTCTCACCTCCACGTGCCTAACATCTATGCTGTGCTTCATTCCAGGTAAATAATTACAGTAGGACAGAGACACCAACGCCCCTGTTCAACAGCTGCTTATGAATCCAGATTTTGTGGGTGTTAGTTGACATATCTGGGTAAAATGCAGTGTACTCATGAGAAATAGCGTGTTACAGGATTCTTTTCCAAAGCGTTCAGTTTGTTTTTCCAAGTTGAGAAACTAACAGGATAATACCTCTAATGCACTGAAAGTATTTGCTGTATAGTCCCCAAGAACCCCTGCTCCCCTTAGCACAGGCTGAGGTTTCTGTTATTGCACTGAGCCTCAAGAGAGCAGCAAGATAAAGAATCTACATTCTCCTATCTCCAGCATCTCTACTGTAACTGCTGCTTACCACACCCTGAGCCGTGCCTCAACATACTGGCAGCTGGGTTTGCACTTATCCCAAGTTCTTTACGGTTTGTAATTCTGAAACTTGTTCCCTGTATAGAAACTTGAATGTCTCAACCTGGTTCAAGCTTCTACTACACGACAGTTAAGTACAACATCCAAGCCCTAAGGTCAGATTATTAAAATTTATTTCAAGATCATGTACTACAGAAAGCATCAGCTTCCAGCAGGAGCCTATGTGAACAAATAAAAAGACAACAGGGAGCCTTTCTCGTCTGTCAGGTGACTGTTCACATTTTGTTTAGTCTGTTGAGCATATTGCTGCTGGTTTGAAATGAAGATCAACACAGTCTGCAGACGAACACAATAGATTTGGCCTCACCCCACAGTAATAAGGGTCTGTTTTACACTAAGCTCTGCCTAACACCATTGTCTTCTGGTATGCACTTAACCTTCAGCTGCACCCTCTGGAAAGACCTGTAGTATTATTAATATACTTCATTTACTTCATATGCTTCAGAGTCACTGAAACCAGCCATAGCACCTCCCAAACCGTGCATCTTTCAGCACTCCATTCCTGTGAGAGCCAAAAGCAGAGACTTTGCCCTGGGCTCCCTCTGCCCCTGCTTATCTGGAGCTGCTGCAGTGCTCTCGCAGCCACGAAGCACCCTGGGTACAAAAAGGTCACTTGAATTAGCGGGTGACACTGCGATGTTTTCAGAAATGGAGATGTTTTCTTCTCCCATTTTCTATTTCACAGCCTATCCCCAAGTCTCTAATTATATATATATTCACACCTCCACACAGAATTTAATGGAAGTGGAAAGAGATTGTTCATCTGCAGACAACACACCATTTTTCTCTAAAATGTGGAATGTTAAGTAAAATGTCACGATGAAAGAAATTCCAGGTGACTTTAAATTATTTAACTGTCCACACAAAGTCTTTGCATACACCTTGAAATGAAAGGTTCCTTTCCACTAAAAAAGAACATACATTTTTAAGACTTTGGAATTAAAAATGCATCAAGAAAATGCTGTGTCTCTAAGATGGTGCAAATCTTCATAGTTCTGCTGATTTCAACAGACTGAAGTACAACAAAAACACTTTTAAGTGGAAAAAAGTCATTTAAAAATACATCTTCAAGTCCTTTATTTCAAAGTTGGGGGAGAATTACTCTTCTCACACTTAAATCTCAAGAGTTTTGTTAAAAAACAAAACAAAACAAAACCAAGCTACGAGGGCAGCATCAGCCTACAGAAAGCCTACAACAGGAGAACACAAAACTGACATCAGCCCCCAACCATCTCAGTATCGGGACATTCAGGTTTGACGTATAAACTTTACAAGTAACAGTTTACTGGTTTTTTGGTTGGGTTTTTTTGTTGTAACAGTAGGTTCTGTAGGTCCAGCTTCCCTCAAAAACCCTTCTGGGAAGAACGTGACTACCACTGAAAGCTGACAAACACCTGTAATTACTGTGACTGTTAGGACACTCAAGTGAATGCACATTATAGATGGGACATCCTCAACTCTGCAAGCCAGAAATACAGTTCCAGTGCTTTTAGTTTATTTTGAAAAGGTCAGCTGCAGTTCTGTAAATGGAGCATACCTCCAGTACCAAGGGTCTAAAGTCACAAACTGAGCTGGAACATGCATCTCCTTACTGCAAATCCCCTAGTAATCTCAAAAACAGGAAACTAAACAAAAGCCCACAAATAAATTGTATTTCAGTCACTGGTCAGAATACTGGACATTTCTTCCCAGAACCTCTGACCTTTACTCAATACCTCATGGAAAATTAAGATTCAAGGGATTTCTGCTTAGGATCACTTTTTCCTCTCCTGTGCATATCTTCAGCCCTCAGGTCAAAGAAACCTTAGGAGCCAAAAAGAGAAGAAACCAAACTACTCTCCAGAGCTCAGCTTGCTCACGCTGCTCTTCCAGCTGCTTGGAAGGAGGCCCCTTCTCCCATTCTCTCACCAGGAAAGTGCCATGTCCTGACTCCAGGGGCTTCCACACGGGCAAGGTGATGCTGCAACCCTTCCTCTCATGATGGTGGCACAGCAGGACGAAGGCAAAGGTCACCCAGATATCCTCAGTCTTCTACCATGTTCATCTCCTGCCACTCCACAACCATACGGCAGACAACAAGGTTAGAAAATGAATCAGGGCTTTCTCCTTCCAAGTAGCTATTAGTGTTATTTTACCTAATTCTTGCCAACATCTACACTGTAAGATGTCATCATACTACTATCAATTCATAGGATCATTTTCCAAGTGTTCAGTGATTAAAATGAACTTGCTCCACTAATCTCCTTCCCAAAGACAGGAATCCATGAAGTATTAAATATTATTGAACACAAAATTTAAGAAACTGAAGACTTCTTTTGGTTTATTTGGGAACACTTCAGTTGAACTTATTTTGGGCTTTTTCCTCCCTACTCCTGTTTACTCCCTCCATTTCAATCTTTACAGGAAACAATAACTACCTAGTGCTTTCTCTGTGTCAGAACAGTCTCCCTGCATGCTATTAATGCTGCAGGTTCCTCTTGTTCATGGCAAGTGCTTTCCAAGACATGTCTGTAGAGAAGAGTAGGAAAAGCTTTTCCTTATGCTAACGGGGTTGGCATCCGATTCCTCATGTTACCACTTGCTCAGAACTACACTTCACAGATTCATCTCTCTTGCTCTTTTATTCCTTCTCACCATTGCTGACTCTGAGACACATTCACCTACTTAAATTCTGCTTGAGCTCAAGTTGTGTGGCACTAAAATGTTTTTAATTTTCCAAGGAAAGGAAGATTCAGAAAGACTGTTCTCACTTTTCCAAAGCACACGCACACACAGAGCTTCCCCTGGTTAGTACATCATTAGTGTTTCTTTCCAAGAATTTCATTGCTTGCAGATAGACTATTTTCAGGAATATGTGTTTGGTGTAAAATCTTGCATGGAGGTGTTGATTAGCCAAATGCCACTCAATTTACATGTCTTTTTCTTTTTTCTAGTTTGCATCTTTAGGAACATCCTGGGAGGCTAATGGGTACATAAAAAACAATTTGTGTAAAATGAGCCACGTGTCTGCTATGAAATATAGGCCAAAGGGACCTCCTGGACAGCTGCAACTCGTGTCTTCAGCAGATGAGTAGGAGAACAGTCTGTTATTTGGCTGCTGCTGAAACAGATTACCACACAGGCAGAGGAAAAAAGGAAGACTCAAAGAAGACTCTTCTCCCATGCTCATTTGTGTGACCTTCTGACAAGAAATTCATCTCTTGACCCCATCCATTTAGCAAGAGGAAAGAACAAAACTCCTGTTTTAGTTATCGAGGACACCACAGTGTCGACCACAAATACTTGCCTAACTCTGCTCCTGGAGAACTCGTATGTAGGTAAATAAGGTAGTTCATTACACAGAATATTGCAGCTCGGGGGAGGGAGGGGGAGCAGCGGGAGGAGAAACACAAACAAACCAATAAAAAATTAGTATTAGTTAAGGTTTGTTTTTACAGAAATGCAGGAAAGGAGTTAAGATGGGCATTTTCACATTTAGAAAGCCAAAGCAATGTATCTTAGTCCATGCTATATCTCCATACTAAAATCACAGACTACAGATGGTGCTGCAAATACTCTGAGCCTTAAAAAATCAGGTAACTCATTCACATTTTAATGTTTTAAAACCCCTTTTGAAATGGTTTACTGAAGTCACACAACACTTTAGAATTTGTTTTAAAAAACTGTTTGTTTCAGCCAAGATTGGATTTGACTTCAGACTCTGTTCACATACTTAAGACTAGAGAACAATTCAAAATTTCTTCATCCCAAGGTCAATCCATCTATGGACCTACAATTATTACACTCTGGCATAAAACCTTCCTTCTAATTTATAAGCCCTATCTGAGGTAACATGGTGATTGATGCTGAGTGAGGAACTTCTTCCAAATTTCACTTGAGGTTAAGCATTTGATTTTCAACATACACAAAAGGAAAAAAAAAAGTGTTCTAGTTATAACATGAAGCTGACATTTCCGAAATGCCAGAGGAAAGACTGCCAATATGTCTTTGCTTCTTTCAGCATTCCTAAATTTTCTCTGTCATCATTCTGAAATAGTGGGAGTCATTCCTCACAGGACAGCAACCCCCAAGCCTCTCTAATACCAAAATTGACAGCTACGTAGCAAAAGCCATGAAAATTGTTTTTCCTTTATCAGATTAAAAGCAGGGCAAAGACACCTTAAAATATGGCAAAAATCTAGAGAAATTTAAAAGATGTTTGAGGGTCTCGACACACAGCTGAACCAAACCTTTGAGAACAGCCAACAAACACCCTAGTTCAGATACACTGAGTGTATAAGGGACTCTGAAAATTGAACTTATCCTAGAAATCCTCTGAAAACAAATGGCTACTGTGCTTTGTATTTACAGACAGCAGCAGCAAAATCCCCCTGAAGTAAACCTGGCCTCAGAGGCAGACACTGTTTGGGGAGTGGTGAAATCCCAAATTAACACTTCCTGCTCCATATTCACCGTTCACCCATCTTATTACACAAGCTCACCCCTGAAACAAACATCTCTTCCTCTGCACAGATACTCACACAAACCCTCACATCTCAGTGCCTTTATCTATGGGAGTTTTAATACCTTTGGCTAGAGGAGTGTCAAAAAGGGGGAGCTAATTTTGTTTATTTCCTTTGTCCCCTGCACCACACAAGAAAGGTATCACACTCCAGCAACTTCTCCACCCTCAGGATGCTGCTCCTCCTGTTTCCCTCTCCCTCCATGCAATCCTTTTAAATCACTTTTAATAACCCAATAAAGTCACACATTTGCCCACAAACCAGGACCAAGCTTGATGCCGTACCAAAAGCAAGGGGAAGCCTTCAGCTCAGAGAGTTGATGTGATCTATCTTTTCAGTTTATCCAGCTGACAAGTAATAAGGGCAAACTGTTCACCTCCTATAGCAAGTGAAATTGCAGTGTTCAAAAGCTTTTGAGATGGATTAAGAGTAACTGAATGAAGGTAGCTGATTAAGAATGAGTTCCATTAGGCACTGAGGTGTTTAAACAGAGATTAGGAAGAGTGTGTGTGTTTCAGTTGGGAGAACTGAAATAATTAAATGGCACTAATGCCACTGAGTGATGCAGCACAGACAGTAGTATTGGAACATCAGGCCATAAGTGGATATTGTACTAGGACTAACCTCTACAGAATACCAGAGTTACTTTCTGGTCAACACAATATAGCTTAAGTTTTACCTGAAAAAACAGATCAACACATAGTGAATGTGGGTCTAAGAAATTAATCTTCAGGGCATTTTCTTGAGCGCTTTTACACACACATTGGATGAAGCCAAAAACACTGGGGCTCGACAGGTTCCCTTAGGTCATGTAATCCCTGTTACAGCACACAGGCACATCAGGCACCTAACACACCTCCACCCTCCCACACCCACCCCAGCAGCACCCAGGTCCTGGAGCGGTGGGAGGCGGTGAAGGAGCAGCAGTGAGAGAAATCAAGGCAGAACTGGAAGTGCAGAAGGAGAACTGCAGGGATGCTGGAAGAAGCTTGCCACTGAAGGGCTGCAGAGAGACCAAGGGTAAAGGACAACCAACCACTAATTGGGTTAAAATACACAGGAATCTCCAGGCTACCGAAAAATAAACTGCAGGTGAAGGGACAATGCTGTGGAGGTCCCTCCCATGGCTCCTTCTGGGACTGTCACTTGGGGAAGTGTGATACACCTCTGCGAGTATCAGAGACATGGAAAACACCCAGGAGTTGGAAAACAGCAATTTGTTCTTCAGAAAAAGCTCCAAAATTATAGTATTTCCATTAATTTGTCCCACAACATTTTCTCCTTTGGTTTCAACTGTAATATGGATGATAGGGGAAGAATATGGGAGACAGCGAAAACTTTCATTAAATTCAACTTAAATTGAAAGGAGCTTAAGTTTTGAAAACAACAATAGAGAGGGGTCTTTCCTGTGACCCAAAGCACATCCCAAAAGATCCATCCATAGCCATGGGGAAGCAAAAGTATGTTTTCCAGCATGGAAGCAAAGCTGCTGCCCACTCTGTTCTGATACTGTAATCACTCTGTTAACCACAAATCCCCAGGGTAGCTTTCAGCTACATAAGTTCTTGCCTTTTTTTTTTTTTTTTTAAGAAGCTTTAGAAATAAAGACCTTTTCCATTTGCCTGCATGGCCTTTTAGTTGAACTGATGAGCTTGCTATTGCAATTCCTACACTCATTAATGCAGCCTACATTCAGAACCAAGACGTGCTCTAAAATCCATGGTTCCTGTACATCTAGGAGCTGCATCTAGCACAAGCAGGGTGGAAATCAGAATAAATTTAAACCTTTCTGTGTTCATTAAAACACCTAATGAGAAAATTGCTGCCTAGAGCAGTTAATGACTATTGCTGACTAAGGCAGTAGAGCTCCTTTGTAAATACAATAAATGCTATTTCAGCTACTTTGGCCCTAAATAGAAGAGCCAGCATATTGTTCATTCACAAAGGAAAGTGACAGGATTTGTAAGGTCTGCAAGTGCCTGAACATTTATCCCACTGACAGTGTAAAGCTGTACAGAACAGGATCCTCTTCTCACTGAGGTCAGGACAGCTTTTGAATCAAATGGGAGCAAATTTGGCACCTCTAAGCTGGTAGAACCAGTAGTAAGAGGACTTTTGTGTCCGGAGCTTTAAGAGCAAAGATAGAGCAACCTGGCTTGAAAAAATACCACAAGTGCATCATTATGTTGTGTAATAGCTGCACAGCTCTTCAGAAAGGAAACATGTGTCACCATGGTTGGAAAGTACAGCTGTTCAAATTCTGACAGGCACCATTTTTATTGTTTTTGAATGCTTCAACCAACCAAACCTCAGAGACAACATGAAAGTCATGCAGATTTCAATCACAGTTATTTCTGGAATTGTCAAAACTAGAAGGGAATATTCTCTCCCTCACATTTTTAATCAGCTTAGAAACAAAACACAGGAGTATTTTCTCACCATCTCACATCACTGAACAAACATTAACACTTTCATCCCAAAACAAATTATGCTACAGGAAACTATTCAGTCACCAGGTCAGTGGGAGGAAAATATCACCAAGCTGCTCCTTAGTCTGTCAGTAGAGTCTGCAGTGTCACATTTGGGCTCTACCACTCCAGTGCCCCAGGCACAGACACACCACACACACTTCACACCACGCCAGCGCCCACTCACAGACAGACCATTCAATATTGCATGACTGTTCTTTGTAATTAATGCATGCAGATACATCTATTGCCACTCACCACAGGCAGCAAAACTGGAACCACTGAGCCCTAACTGGGACTTTGATCTGCTATTCTTTCTGTGCAGAAACTTTTCTAGCAAAAACCTGTTATAACCAGTATGGTACAAACTGGCAAGTGACAGCAAAGCAAGCTCTGGGGAACATTTGTAAGGACCTGCTCTAAGATAAAGACATCTACTTTACCATGCTGAGTTTAATACATTGCATTTCACCTCCATCACTGAGCAAGGGCAAGGCACTTTCCCATACTCAGAGCAGTGGAGTTAAATTATGCATTCAGAGCTAATTATGTGATATGCTGTTTAAACCCTGTCATTATACATGTCAAATAAGAAGAATGCAAAAATGTAGCTCCCAGGCAAATAAGACAGACACAGGGTGTGGGGGAAAGACACCAACTTCCCCCAAAGGACTGTAATGCCCAAGACACCAGCTGCCTACCTCCACCATCTGGACAAAACTCAGGTGTATGGCAAGGACACGCAATCCTGATCATTTTGGTCTCCCAGCTGAGGTGGAGGTGTGATGGCAGACGTGGGTGCCTGTTCTCTCCAGTTCCAGGTGCTTTCTTAAACCAAGCACAACTGATGAAGCACCTTGCAAGGTGGCATGGCTGGGAGTTATTTTTTCCTCTCTGGTTTTCCTCATTATGCACGTTTGCTGTAGTCTGGAGGAACTGCAAAGTTTTGAAGCCATGGAAATCACGCAACCCCAAACTTACAGAGAGACTTACTCTGGCACATATCAGGAACAATCATCAGTGACTTATTTGGTTCCCAGCCACCCTCCTGCTCCCCAGGGGCAGTAGGAGCATCTCCACAACCTCTGGAGGCAGCATGGGGAGCCTGCCTGGCAGCCTGCCAGTGGCCGCCTCTCCTCTTGCGCAAAAGGCTGGCAGGGCTGCAGAGAGCTTTGCTGGGAGGAGCAGGCAAGGAGGAAAAGGAGGAAAAGTGTTCTCTCTCCCAGCATAAATACAGCTGTTTCCACAGATGCAAGCCTCTAAAAGCACTGCTTTTGTTTTAGGTCAGAGCATGAAATCCCACTGGTCCTTCACATGTGGCCGCTTACCTTTGGTAGCCAAGGCCAGAAATCTTGAGAAAAGAACAATTCTCTTTTGACCTGGAAAAGTTTGTCGAGAAATGATGGCAAAATCAGGCTTCATCTCTACTGGCTAGGACTAAATCAGAGAATATTCTGAGTTGGAAGGGAGCCACAAGGATCATTGAAGTCCAACTCCTAAGTGAGAACAATGAAATGCAGGAAAGCCCCCATGAGCAGGCAGGGACATGAAGCATAGGATCACCCTGTCTTTAGTACTGGGGAATCCCTATTCCCTAGGAAAATAAATTTCTGGCATGTGACATTGCTATGGCTCCTGCTGACGGCTGCTTCTGTCAGGCTCCCTGCTGCTCCATCGCAAGCCTCCCAGACAGCTCAGAGCCAGCGCTGCTCCTCCCCTTATAGAAGCAAGGGTAGGCTTGTCCTGTGGCACAGTGAGCCTGCACCCTCCCAACAGCCCAGTCAAGCCTTTGGTTTCCCAAGTTTTCTTGGCACTTTGTGCCTGCACCCAGACACATCCTCCCTGCACAGCCAGCATTCTCCTCCTGCCTTGGCCACGACAAGCGCCCCAACGGCTCACACGCCCCGCTGCAGGGTTCTTCAAAACACTTCCCTGGAGGTTTGCCCAACTTGAATGAAGACACTGCAGTTCCTCTTATTTACACCAGGACTGACACCAGGCTAAAAACGGAGGCAAGCTTCAGGACAACAACAATTAACCTTCAGAGGTGTCCTTCAGAGGGATGAAGTTGAACTCCAAAACTCACTTCATCCAAGAAAAGGACAGTGATTTATAACAGTCCAAAAGGATGTCTGTACCTCCAAACCCATGCCTTTTTAAGTTGCCTTAAAAAAAAAAAAAAAAAAAAAAAAAAAAGAAAACTTCTGCTTCCTTGTTACAGAGCATATGTACTTGATTAAAAAGCTGACCCATCAGCAGGACAGAATTCTTTGCTCTGTCCTGGCTTGTGCTGTGGGTCCAAACAGCTACAGCCAGTGTGATTATGGATGGTGCACAGGGAAACAGGCACCGCGCAGAGGTAAAACTGCCAAGCAGCAACAGTAGCCAAGTTCCATTAATCACTGACAAAGCATCCTGATGCTAAATCCTTCACATTCATCTTTTCCTGAGCGCTTCACTTTGCAGTTTATTATAAACAGAGCTTGGCTTCAGAACCTTGCTAAACCCCCACACAAAGCCACATTTTTCAAACTGTCATCCCAAGCTGTCCTGTGCTCTCCTGACCATCCACAAACATTACTCTGCATTTACATTACTTACATATTAAGAGCATTTTTAATTATTCTTCCAGCCCAACAAATGAGCATTCGCAGTAATCTGGACACTGGCACTGTCTGCCTGAGGCAGGCAGATGCTACTGTGCTCAGTAGAAGAGGAAGCTATTTTTATTTTAGGATGAGGGCAGTAAAAGCTTCTCAGAACAAGCAACACGAGTGAAATTTTGCTCCTTTTTTTGCTGCTCCCTGGTCCTCACTCTCTGGGGGAACAGCACTGCTCCTGTCCGCAGCAGAGAGCCCACCTGGGGAGAAGCAGTGCCAAAGGACAGCTGCCTTTGGTGGTCCACACATGTTTATATGAAAAGTTCATGTTCCTTATTACATCTGGAAAGCCAGCCAGACTGTACATGTTGTACATTTCTGTATTTTGGAAAGCAGTATTTTTAGAGGATGTCAGGATCCTTTGCTTATATTAAAATGTTAACTATCTTGCAGATCAGCTGCAATTATCTTGTGACTCACCTTCTAGTGGTGGTGTGAATTTTGAACAAATACATATTTTAACTAAGTGAAAAGATAAGAAACTTTTCATTTTCCACAGAGTACTAACATTTCAACAAAGGCTTCAGAGGCTTTTTTATCTTCCCTTGCCTCCCCATCACATGATTTGTACCACTCTTTTCCCTAGATCTTACCCACATTGGGAAATACTCACCAGCAAGCAGTTAATTCCCTTTGTTCCTCTATCTATCCCACTCAATACTCCTCTGCCTTTCCCATGTCCACTGGCCTACAGTTACACAGCCTGGCTCTCCCAGGATTCCACAGAAGTGACCACAGCTTAACATACAAAAATCTCACAGGGGCTTCACCTACTTGAGTTTTTCATGCCTGCAAAACACTCAGCAATTATGTCCAAAAGCACTGCCCAGGAAAACATTTCAGAGTTTTAAGCTGCTACCAGTGAAAGGGGAGCTGGAAAGACCCAGGGATGGGATACAAACACCTCTCAGCCCAGATCCCTGGGTCAGGTACAGGGTGCACCAGCCTTAAAGGTATGAACCTTAGAGGGTATGAAGGCAACTCAACAGGTCTATACAGTGAAAGCCCCACTAACTACAGCACTGCTCAATCAGCTGAGCCGTGGAGAGATGGTTCTTCAAAAGCCACTTGGGTTCCCCATCACCGCACCATTCCTCAGCTCCAAACAGCTTCTCTGAATCACTGTTATTGAATTAACTGACAGAGCCCAAAACCAGCCAAAGATGGTAGATATCCAAGTTGTCAGTAAAAGTGAAACTGCAGCCCAGGTGTATTTCTGTTCACTGGAAGTGCCTGCGTCATTCATGATAGAAACGTGTTGCAAAATTGGTCCCTGAGGTCCCTGACAGGAAAAGCTTTCTGTGGATATTAAACTTAGATTAGGTCAGATTCTTTCTTAGGGTAACTCAGAACTGCAAAGTGAGATTGACTTATTATTATCATCAATTTATCATCATTTTTAGCTATACTTCTGTTTATCCTCTCTTCCCAGACCTTCAGCTCCTTGGTAGAGGAGAAGGCTGTGAGAGCTGGGAGAACATGAAGTACTGTATGACACATCTGTCTGTACATTTTCAAGGTGAGAAAATCTTAAATGCTGGCAGTAATGTCAAAAAAAATCACCAGGGACTTAGCACAGAGCAGTTCAAAAGAAAAGACATATTTCTGTGCCAGTGCTTAGAGTTGATAGGATGCTGAAAGCTCTCACAATTTTCTTGCCATTCAAATGGAAGCCTCAGCAGTGCAAATTCAAAATCAGCAGACTGCAGCAACTGCAGATAAGAGAGTCAATGTACCTTGGTTTCCTCGTCATGGCTATTTAAGTCCTAACTCAATAAACTCCTTGTGACCTCAGCATCTTGAGATGCAGTAGGCTGCTTGCTCTCCTAGAAGTTACTGCTTCTCCAGAACAGCCACTAACTTCCAGAGCGAAGGGGAGCAAATCTGTCTGCTCAGCTCCATGGAGGCCAGAAACTTCCTGGTTTTGCCAGGAAGATTCTTCAATAAAGACACTAAAACAGGCAACAAAACATGCCTTCTGAGGACCTCTTATCCCCTGGTTCAGAAGTCACCACCCTGGCAGAACAGCCCACTGCAAAGCATGCCTAAGTCCACAAAGACTTAGGTGGTTCTAATTTCTGTGCTCTGCACAGAATCAGCACAGCACAAAAACCTCTCAAAATGATCACTATGTCTTTATAATCTTCTTCCAGGCTAAAATTCAACATTAAGCTTTTCAATTGCTCTCCAAACAAATGCAAGGCAAAGTGCAACACTTCTCTGCTGAAACTGCAACTGCAAACCACAGGCATCTTGCATCAGTGACAACTGAACCGTTCTGCTGGGCTCTGAAGAGGCACTTCATACACTAAATGTCTGTGCATTCACAATGCTAAGTATTTATCCAGTCTGGAGCTTCCAGGCATGTAGTAACAAGCTGTAAAAACGTGTCAGCAGAATTTGAGCGGAAGTTGCCAAGTGTCAAAATAGGATAGCGTTTAAACGTTTGCAAATTTTGCTTATGATACAGCAGCACAAGGCAAACATATCACCATTAGCATTTCAAAAATAGTTTCTGAATGAAAGGAGGCTTTAAAAATAACTTTGTTTTCTCCTGGCAATCCCTATGCTAATAGATTCTTCTTTTAATTAAAAAAAAAAGTCTCTTGTAGGCAGGCACCAGGCGTCACCAACTACTTAGGCAATTCCAGAGCCTCTGGCAAAGCAAACCAGAGCATGGTCAACCTCTCACACTTCTCCCCAACAACCCTGGGAGGTTTTGAGCATAGGTGGGTGTCTCATGCTGTTCCAGATGTCCACATTCCAGTCACAGGTGACAGTAGGCTTGTGGGGATCTCTCCAAGAGAGCCCCTTCAAGCAAACGGCATCTTATCACTGAGAAACTTGATTAACTTCTCTTACAGATAAATCAACTGAGCCAGACAGAAATTAATTTGTTAGTACAAAGTCACCAGATTACCGCCTGCACCACCATTAATATCATAGCAGACAGTAAAGCAACAGGAATCAAGACAAAACATAAGGTAGGAAAATGAAAAAGTGAGATTTCTACTGACAGAAAGAGTCTAAGTATGTAATACACCAATGTACTACACTGCATACCTGCAGAGGTGGTGAATTCCAGTGACACAGGCCCTCCTTACCCACAGGATGCTTTGCTGTGCAATGCCAACATTTTATGCCCATGCTGCAAAATATACTGAGCTGTTTAATCTGCTTTTCAGTACAGTGGTTTTTTCACTTTCCTCTCATTATCTTCTCAGGTATCCAGCTCAGGTCTGGGTTTGCTAACACTTCGAACTAATTCAAGAGTTATCTACCCGGAAATCTCATTAGCTAAGATACAGAAAGCATAGCTAAACAGATAAAGATGATTTGTAAAACAGATAAAGATGACTCATTTTGTTTCTGTTAGCTGAAAGGACATGACAAACAGCTGAGAAGATCTAAAATTACACACTTAACATGAACTAACACTACATCTGAGTACAGCACTGAAACAAAAACCCTGAATCACGGAGAATTCTGCAAGTAAGGTCCTCTGGAAAGCAGAGTACAGTTTCAATGCTAAGTACTATTTTCATTCAGAATTTCTATAGAATTCGTTACTCATTTCCCCAAATACCTAGTTGCTATAGTTTAAGAGATTTCATCTTACTAAATGGCTTTTTACTTCCCAGCTCAAAACAAACAGACAGATAGACAGACAGAAGCACTATATTGTGCCACCTGTAGCGAAGAGACTACAAAGTTTTAAAGTATTTTGGAGCAGATCACTTCACAGGCTTTCTGTGTAGGGGAGGTCATTTAGTGTGGTGGTGCTAACAAGCAGTGCCATGAGGAACCAGTCAGAAGAACTTCAGTAATTCTGCCCATGTTCACATCACAATAGAACAAGTTCTGTAACAGTGTTTAGCACCCCCAGGCCACTCCACAAGCTCCAGGCAGTTCTGAGACCTCACTCACACCCAAAGGAGGCACACCTTGAGTTTGATCTCAAATCCATCAGACTGCAGCATCAGCTGGGAGAGGGAAGTATTTTTCCCCCCACCATCTGAAGAAAGTAAGGTGACCAGCAGGAAAGGAAGGTGACTCTACTATAACAACAGAATTAAGATGTGCCCTGGTGATAAGGCACAGCCCTTCCCTGCTCCCATTCACCAACTGTGGCTAGTTTTAGCTTTAAGGCTTCTCATAACAATATATTTATGCACATGTTCAAACATTTTAAGTGGGTCAAAATTAATATAAACTGATTAAATTCCTTAACTTCAAAAGTGATGGGCAAGTTTGGGCCTTTTAAGATACCCTCCCTGCCACACCCTGGAGGGGCCTGATTTTCATGAAGCATCACTCACCCTTTTCTGGGAGCTGACTCCCTGTACCGTACAACAGGACTACCTTGTGCTCCAGAGGGTGGCACACAGAGAGGTCTCCTCTTTTTGCTGGAGCACAGACACTAAATCCTCAAGTGTTCACAAGAGCACACTTAGTTTCCAGGCTGCAGCCTTTCACAGCCTACACCTCGCAGGAAAACCATGCCCTGACACAGAGCATCTCCAGGTGTCAGAGCCCAGAGAGCACTTAACCCTGCAATGAGTGGGAGCTGCTAAAGGAACTGGCTGTGTAGATTAGAAACCCTGAAGTTTTATGCTAACTGGCTATGGAAAAAAAGAAATCAAACCACAAAAACAGTCCCAAGAAAGAACGAAAATGTAAGCAGGTAGACATGAATTTTAGTCAAATCATGTGGGCAGACTGTACAGACACAGAGGGATAAGGAAAACTTGTATTTTGCATACAGTAGATAAGTAGCTCTGGGTAGCAGCACCATAAAGGAGTGCTGGCTGAAGATACAGTGTACAGCTCCAAACAAGGAGAGTAGGTTGTATCAGTTCAGGTAATGGAGAAAGCTATACCAGGAACAAGATAACTTTATGTTTTCTTTTGAAGTGTAGCTCCACTCTAGCTAAGTTTATTTTTGTTTGGGGTTATTGACAGTTTTGCCAGTCAAAAACATCAAAACTAAAAAAGAAAATAATCACATATGCAACCAACAGCTGCAATACAGCCAATTCAATACAGGAAGGGTTTGTACTTCTGTATCTTTTATAACCAGACTCATATAGTCAGAATTGTGTAAGAAATACATCAGCACATACTGCTCATTTTCTATTTCACTCATAACCCAGGAGCTGGTCAATTGATTTCAGAGGCCTGTGGTGCTCTTAACTTCAGAGCTTCCCTAGATTCTCCTCAGGCTCTGAACAGCCAGTGGTACCTGACACAAGTGGTCACACTGTAGAGGCAGGAGGTAAAATTCCATGTGTGGCTTAATCGTATCCAAACCCAAGCTCCTCCCACGGAGGGTTTTCCAAGCCCCAAACCAAACTTTTCCACACACTCTCTTGTGTCAGCAGTGCAATCCTACAACCACATGGTAAAACAGGAAACTGATCCAGGTGTGTGCTAAAATATATGTAATTATGGACAGTGCATACATGTACATAAGAGTCAGCAACATCCCCAGAGGAGTATCAGGAGACATTTTACCCAGCAAAACCCCTAGAACTTTAGGAGTTTCAGAAATTGTTCATCTATATTTAACTTATCTTCCTACATATTAATACTCACACTTGTCAGTATTTATTAACAGCACTCTGAGCTGTGGTCTTCATTTCAACAAAGCCCATAGAAAAAGTGCAGGAGGAAAGACCTATAGTGTTTCACAGAATATGTATAATGCTATACAGTAATTATGTCACACTGCACAACTATGCAAGGCTTGGATAATAAATAAGAAATATTTAATTGGTTCTCTCAGAAACACCGAGACGTGGACGTGCTGCGCCGAGAGAGACAGCGCGACACAACAGATGAGATTCAGCGTGAGGATTACTGCACTGCTTTCATGTCTGGTCTTTAAAGGTCCCCAGACAACAC
Source organism: Myiozetetes cayanensis (assembly GCF_022539395.1). Taxonomy (NCBI): domain Eukaryota; kingdom Metazoa; phylum Chordata; class Aves; order Passeriformes; family Tyrannidae; genus Myiozetetes; species Myiozetetes cayanensis. Next base: position 9,988,406 of record NW_026088185.1, on the reverse strand, counting down.
CGTTCCAGTGCTGAATTGAGCCTCATAAATGTTATGCTGAATGCATTTTATGGGCATAATTCCCAGGGTCTTTGAAAACAATGCGTTCTGTCAAAATAGCATCTGAACGAAACAGGCTCTTTAACCACCCAACAAAGGCCTGTTTGATGTGCCACATTCCAGGAAGCACAGCTCAGTATGATTTTATCTGTGCGTTGTCAGGCCCCTTGAGCCTTTTGTTGAAAAACTAATACAAGCTCCACAACAGGGGAGAAAATATTCCTCTCTAAAAGTATGCAGCCAGAACAAAAAAAAGAGTTGGTATTAAAAAAAGAACCACCACACCAACTTTCTCTGGTGTCAGGCTTTTTGTTTTCTTCCTTCAATGCTCACCTCCTAGAATTAGGGCCTTTTTTGAGGCCACCTGTAGTGACCAAAACATTTTCAACCAGCCAGTGAGGCAAAAACCAAAATGTGTTTTGTTCACATGCATCCCTTTGAACCTCTACTACCTGTGCACAACCTGGCTTGCTTTTAAGTTGTTATTCATGATGATCATCTCACTAAAGTCAGTGGAAGGCCTCACAAGAGAGAAGGATGCTTCCTCTCCCCTGAGGGTAGAACGCTTACACCACAGGATAAATTTCATTTTTCATATCCATTAGGCCCACACAAGCAAATAGAGTATGTTCTTCTCTAATGACAGAGCATATCCAGGACAAAAACTCAATACCAAAGAAAAAGAAGTTCTACCCAACCTTCTCAAGCACTCAGAAATCTCTGAGCTGCTAACACAGGAGACTTAGAGGAAGGAATTAGGTGGTGACCAGTGACACTCTCTGGTACAGGCTCTCAGGACAAATTCCAGATATCTAGGATTGAAAGACTTCCTGGGCCAGTAATGACATTTTCAATAGCTCCCAAACAATTTCCATATAATGATTTTGCTTTTTTGAAACCAGCTCTGCTTTTAACACTCCTACCATAGTATGTTTGGCATCATATTTAAGCTGAGATACTTCTTGTATGAAAAATGTATACTCTTTGGTCCTGAAACTGCTACCCGGCACTTTCACTTGAGGTACCTTAGATTTATTACGAGCAAAAATAAACATCTGTTTCCAACCTCTTTTATTGATGCTGTTCACAGTTTGTAGAGCTCTGCATCTCCTTTCTGTAGGGTGGGTTTTTTTTCTGGGATGAAGAACCTCCGCCTCGGAAGTCTGTAGTCATTTAGAAGGTAACCCCTACCCAGGACCATTCCTGTCACCCCACACTGGTACTTCCAGTACCATTAAGACTAGTCCAACGTGGCTGAAATGAGATGGCCAGCTACACTCACTCACTGAGTCACTATTTCAGTAGATTTTAAAGCACAGTGAGAGCTGACAACTCATTTAACATCTCTCAAAGCAATGTTTAGCAAATGCCTTGTGGTCATTTCTAACAGCTGAAGGCAATCAGCACCTGCAGGCCACATTCACTCTCAGTCCAAAGTTCCAGCTCAATTAATAGAAGGACACTCATGACAGTCTGGCTTGTTCTATTTAACGATTTCATAGAAGGGCACTGACTAAAGCTTCATTCCTGCAAACAGTGTGCAGAGTCAGAGCATTTGCACATCTCAGCACTTCGGTGCCCGATGTGGCTGTCACAAAAGGGTGGAATTATCATTCTTTTTACCTTTCTGTATCTCTCTTTTTTATGTTTATACTGAGTTCAGGAATGGAAAATTTAATTCACCGCTGAGGCACCCTCTGAGCTGCAACTGCATCCATGCTAGCCCACCAGCATGCAGAGCTTTGCACTCTGTTAAAACAGGTTTCCTGTGACTGAAACCCCACTGCTGTTGCAGGTGGCACACAGCTGCCAAACCAGGCAGACAGGATGGGACCAGTCTGCCAAACAACTCCCCCTGCCCTGATAACTGGCACACACAAAGCTGTGCCGGAGTGGATGCTGACATTCACCCCTCCCAAATGTCCCCAGCCAACGAGGCCAGTAGATTTACAAAATAAGAACACACTCAAGACTATTGTCACCATTTTGGTCCAGGGCAGCAAGATGAAATTCCCTCACATGAAAGGGAGAAAACTGAGGAAGAGGGGAAGTGTTTAAGGAAAGCTGGCACAAAAGGATGCTGCTCTTCCAAAAGGCTGAGTACTGCTACCAGGGCCTCAGAAAAATACAAGCTCAAGCTAGACTTAAAACCAGTTTGGTTAATATATAACAAATACGGAATTTCTTACCTTATTTATGTAAGTAGGGCTCTTAGTTCCCTGCTATATTACCTTACTTTTGGTTGAATGAAAACAAAAGTGATTTACATCATTCTGTAGGCTGATGTCCTCATTACTCGCTTGCACTTCTGTATGCAAACTCTACCAAACATGGCACTATTAACAGTAGCTACAGGAAGACAAGAATGGGTCTCATTGTTCATACTGTACATGTTAACAAATTCATTTCAAAATCTCAGCTTTTAAATCCACTTAGCAGGTTAATTCAGTACAATGTGAGTTTCCTGGATTTTGCTTTTAATCAAAAAGACAGATATGACTAGTTCAAATGATTTACAGAAATCCAAGTGTATTATATAATCATTGGTTTTTTAATCATAAAAGCACATAACCCTACCAAAAGAAAAATTTAGACAAATCTACCAGTGGTTAAATCATAGTAAGTAGGAATTATATTTTTAGCCTTTAATACTTTGGAGTATTAAATTCATACAGAGTCCCAAACTATTTGTGCCCTGTCAGCCTGTAGCTAACACCAAGCCAACCTGACCTACTAACAAAGGTTATGCTTTTGTGCCCTTTTTAAACACCAGAAGGGTTTAAGAGTCCCACAGGCCTTGGGAATCTCCCCAGTTTTCCAAGATTTGTTAAGAGTCAACACTACTGTTTCAGAGAGTGCTGCAGCCAGCTTCCCAAACTCTCCTGGGCATTACTGCTCAGCACTGAAGGATTTCAAGACACCTGAGCAGACATTGCCTTGTCACCTCTGCTCCCACACAGAACCACCTTCCCTTTCCATGCACCCCACCACACAGGAGGAGACATCCCATCCTTCAACTTGAGTGCCCGAGAGAAATAACCCCGAGCATCTCTGCTGCCTTTGTACCATTATTACTATTATATAATTATACCAAGCGTCTCCCCTTACACGGTCATTAGCTCTCAGGAAAGTGCCATTTAGCCCATTCTCTCCTGAGATTGAGTGGCATGTAACAAATTCCATCTCCATCTTTGTGCTTGCTTAAATATACAGCACATAAAATAGTTTCCAACACAAAATTTTTAGAGTTTCTACCCCACAGATAGAGAGCCACTTGTGCATTGGCACACTATCTTCTTGTGTAGGCACGGTGCATAAATGAACAGACAGTTGTGGCTTCTCACATACGGACGTGGAAGAGAGAGAAACCCAATGGTTGTTAAGTAAGGGACTGCTTTGAAGTACTTCATAAGCATACTTAGCATAATGCAGCTTCCATCCTGACTGGGGCTGCCAGCAAGGACCAGAATATAAGCAAATTATAAAGATAATGTTTCTAGAAATAATTGCGAGACTCGTGTTTTCTGTTTTACACAGCAGCAGTATTTTAACTCAATGACCTGGCATCTAATCTTCCCAAAATGTGACATTTAATTAACATTGTTTCCACGCATCACTTCCTTCTGCCTCCACACCAGAGAGCTGCTCTCTGCACAGGACAGCTTTAACCTCTGAGGGTGTGTGTGCCTTTGTGCACACACATCCTACAGACTTTGCATGCATTAGCAGGGAACTCGGCAGAGGACATTGGGCCACTGCACTGCAGTCTCTGCAATAGCTCTGGTCTGCTTGTGCTGGCTTGCCAGCTGCTTGGCTGGGCATCGTGGAGCTGACCCAGCGTGGGGGCAGGAGACCGATCTGCCCCACATGATAGGGGACCTTGCACTGCTCTGGGGGAGCTGCCTGGTCAACTATTCTGAGCTGATGGTGCATCCTCCCCTGGGTACAGCTGCACCAGCTACTGCTGTATATGCTCACAGACGTTGCTGCCTGATGCCTTTAATGGTCATCTGCGGCCTAAAAAAAAATTAAAGGCAGCCAGAAGAGGTAACAGACGTTTGTTAGTTTTACAGAGGAACAGGAATAAATGGTAAATAATGTATCATATTCCAGACCTATCTTTTGCATTATGTGAGCAACAAGAGACCCCTTCCTTGTTCCAGGAAACTTCCAGTCTCTCTTCCATGCTACAAAATAGCAAGGAGGAGTTGCAGCACAAACTTAGGGATATTTATATCTGTCATTTCCAAGACTGCACCTACTCTTATCATTAGCTAAATCCATGCCTTCCACCACTTCTCACTTTCCACTGTCTCTATTCTTTTCCTTCCTCTCCCTTGGAGAAGCACACTCAAACTCCCCAATGTGCCAAAGCAAAGCTGAAAACCACTCAGCATTTAATAAGCAAAACTGTGCCTGTTTTATTTATTTAGGCAATTTCTCTGAACTCACTGATCATATTTGCATGAGTGCTCCTCATCTGGACTAGTTGGATGCTATAGAAAAACCCTCATCAATTATTGATATTTCATGAAAAACAGACTTCAGGAGCTATTCTGCTCCTCGAGAGCTTTCCTCTCTTTCTGTTCTCTTCTTTATTACTAAGGGTATTTTTGGACAACAGGATCATTGCTTCTTAGTGAATGTCTGCTATTAAAAGCTGTCTCCCAAGGGAGCCAAATCGTGCTTGCCTTGGTCACACAAATAGTTTTATTGAGTTAACAGAACTGTATGTGCAAGGCAGATAGGACTGACCTCTGCCAAGAACCATCTGCCATGTCCCTGCAGGTTGCTCTTGATACTTTGGGCATCTCACATCCCAAAGTTTTAAAGTACTAATAGTTTAAATAGACACTAAGGAAAAGCATTTCCTGCTATCATACACAGCTCTAAAGAAGAGTCAGAAAAGCAGACAATAAAGTGCAAGATCTTTTTCTTACCAAAGTGTTTCTATCACATTTCAGTGCCTGTTCTGCACAGATAAATTTCTCCCAACATGGTTTTTCTCCACCATGCTTAAAATGGGAAAATGCTACAAGCTCAACCCTCTTGAGTGGGGTTCCTGATACCAGTTTGGGGATTAGTGAATAACAGTCATCACTGTGCTCTGCTGGGACATGAAATGGGAAGTTACTGCAAAAGGGAAACTGTATGGTGAGCCCAATCACACCAGCTGGCAAATCTGCAGCGTCATGAGGGGTGTTACAAAACCCAGGTTTTTCACCAAACCCTCATGCCATTGTGTCTTGCACCAATGCCTGACTTCAGACATAAAAGTAACACGCAGCAGTTTTTCAAATGTCTTAAGTTCTAAACTACATATACACAACATCCTTCTACTGGCAGTCCAGGGTGCTGCAATGGGCACTCTTGGGTAATAATCTTACTGCTTATTTTGTGTTTGTACAACTGGTAAGTGATAAATCTAATGCTTAGGAACAAAGAGATTAATGACACAGTATGCAGTGCTCAACTCCTCCATTCAGCCATAAACCACAGCACTCCTACACTGACAACTCAGCTGTAATGCCACATCCTATCAGAGCTGGACTCCCTCTCTACATATATTTTAGTCCAGGCGTGCTTTTTTAAGTAAATATTGAAAATCAGCACACTGCAGATGTACAGATGGGTACATACAATATATACACTTCAACACTTAAAGTGCTTTTCTTGCATGGCTGACGAATTCAGAAATTATCCAAGGATTCAAACACGCTCCAGTCACAAGGAGAGCTGGCTAATTCCTCAGTAAGTGACAGCAAATCCACTAAACAGCACAGTCTCCCTGCTCAGCCTTCCTGTGAAGGAGTGAATTTGTTGCTAATCCTTTTAACAATATCCATCACGTATTGACTAGTAAGGATCAGTGTCATTACAATGTAATCTGCAAAATATCAGTTGCTTTACTTCTCATAATAATAGCTGTTTTCATACATGACAAACAAAATAGACTTTATCTGGGTTTTTAAGCCATTTGGAGTTTTCTTTTAGGTACAGAAGTTAACATCTATTCTAGTGGCTATTTTTTTCTGGTAGTTAAAGCACTTTCAATTTAATTTCCTTAATTTATTACCTGTGTCAGAAATAGCCATTTAGGACACATGCTTCACGTTAGGACCTTCATTTGGTTGTGTTCCTCCCGGGGATTATTGCACTGACACTGCCTAAGTGACACTGCAGCACATAATTTACCTGCACTGACATGCTTCCAGCAATCCACCCACAACAACCCCTGGAACAGGGAAAGCCCTTTCATTCCTAAGAAGAGACACCTTATGTGTAAGATCACCCCAAGAAGTGGGCTGGGCTCTAGTGGGGCTGCCAAGTGTCACTAAGATTCCACAGCCCGGGCTCAGGGGGGCTGTGCTGAATTGCCCGGATCGGGAGGGCAGCAGTGGCACCTGGGAAAAGGGGGGCAGCGCTGGCCCCTGGCTTTCTGCAGGCAAGTGCATGCCCTGCCTGTGCTGCCTGCAGCCTGATGGCAGAGGCAGTGACAGAGGTACCTAATGAGGGGGGGACAGTGAATAATGGAACAGGAAGCAGACTCAGAGACAGGAGCGATGGTGTATTTGCAGGAATTCCACTTATTTCATGGAACCAGTTGACTCCATCTCTCCCAGCTCCTTTTATGGCATTCTACTATGCAACAGGTACCAAAAACAGAAAATGAAATGGGAATAACTGGAACACGAGATACGATGCTGCTAGTGGGAAATGACCAACTCCCTGACTTGAATTCCTTTTACATCTTTAAGGGAGTTATTGAGCTCTTCTGAAGTCTAAAACAACTGACAGACATTTTGCTTAGAAAATACACACCTCCTTGGGGAAAAAGAAAATACTATTTATCACGTTCTCATCCACCTTCTTTTTTTCCATGTGAGTAAGACAGGGAGGCAACTTAGCTGTCTGACGATTCATTTGCTCTAGTTTATTGATTTCTCATATGAAGCCATGTTCCTCAGACAGTGATGTCATCTATTTCCATAGCAACTGTATAACATCAGAGGACTACACCTAAGCAGGTGGAGGAAAACCTTTAGGAAACAAGAATATATTATGTCCCTGCAAATCTGCCTGCACCAGAAACGGGCTTTTAGAAGATGTCTGAAAGCTGGCTCTGAATAGTCTTATAAAAGACAGAGCGCTGACAATATTACTAACCATTTTTCATTGGTAGTGGTCAAATCAAATTCAGATGTGCAAAGCCTACTCCCCTCTGGTCTGCAGAGTACTACTCTGTACATACCACATTCAGAGAAGTGGCAGAAGGACACAGCTCTTCCCCAGCCCACTCCAACCACCGAAGTCCCCCTTCCCGCCACCCAGAAAAGCAGTGCTTACCAAGCTACCAATGAACTCAGGCTGGTCAGCAGCTTGGCAGAAGCAGGGTTTACCCCTCCAGATCAATACTTCAAACCTAAGTCATGTGGTCTGTGCCAGCCATCTCTATGGCTCCGTGACTCTGCAGCAGGAGCTTGTGCAGCAGCTGGCTCCAGCCACACAGTGGGCTCCGAGGTTCCACATTCTGCAGAAGAGATAGCATGGAACAGGTCCAGGGGCAGAACGATTTGATTACATGAATCACTAATTACACTCACTACCTGTCTCAGGAGGTGCATTTTACCCAAAGGACCAGAGGTTCAGGCCATCAAAGCCTCCGTGGCTCAACAAAGTCCTACACGTGGTATTGGCTCCTCTTCAGCAATCACAGCACTTGAGCCAAATCTGATCTGTCTCGCACCAAGCTGACCCATTGCTCCTCAAAGGGCATGGCAGCCTCACTCACTAGCACAAGAAAACAGCTCTGCTAGAGCCCTTTCTTCACCCCCTTGTTGAGGAGTGCTGGTGGCAAGGACAGGCACATGTCCCAGGTCAGCCCTCGGGGCAGGCTGACTCATCCCCACAGCACCCATGTGGGTTAGCAGCCTACAAAGAGAAAAAGGGACACAAAGGTGCTCAGAGGTTATCAGAAGCTGACAGCAGCTGTCTAACACAGAGCCTTCTCAGCATCACTGGGGTGAGTACAGACCTGCTCCCTTCCAGCTCTCCTGCAGGAAAACACAGTATTTTACAACACTCATACAAATGACCAGATGTGAGCAGCTCTTCTACCATCAGTAAATATCAAGTAAGCAACTGTACTTCCATCACTGTAAAATACTTGTATAATCTATACTGATTAGGTATTCCAGACTGATTTCTGCTTGGCACAGAAAAAGTGAAGCTGAATGACTCACATGGCAAATAAAAAGTAAAATATAATTGTTGTTACATCTTTTTTTCCTCTGAGAAAGTAAGAAATAAACACATTAAATGAGATTCAGCTAATGAATCTCTCATGCAACAAAAGCACTCCATAGTAAACAGCTGCCTATTCAGCAGGTTGCTAAATCTATTACCATTAACTCCTGATCTAGTTGAACTTAGCAAAGCATAAACTGAGGCTTTTACTTTGAAAAAAATCTCAAATTGCAACAAGAAGCTGGTCTTCTCTTTTCCTATTAGCAAAATATATAAACTGAGAAGAGACGCTTTGGGTAAATTCAAGATTTGAATTATTCATTATCTTGACTAATTAATATGCAGTTCAGAAGAGATAATATTTTCTTTACAGTAGCCCCAGAACTGAGGGAAATACAGAGCAACAAATGACAGTGCAAATAGATTTCTCTTTTTTCCTATTAACACCACATTAGGCTGTACATAAAACTTTCTTTTGACATGCAAATACTTTCCCATTGAGGTAACACAATATGGTAACACAATTTTGCCAGTATCCAGTATTTTCCGTTATTTAAGGTCTCTGTATCCTTCAGATACTTCCCTCTGCTTTATAATTCCATTGCCCATCCACTGTCAGTTCTCTCCTGCATTTGCAACCTGTTGCCAACCATGATTTGATTTACTTTGTCAGTAATGCATCTTCTTGTGCCCTTCAGTCTGTGCTTAAACATAAACTATATTGACAGCTGGAGAAGCTCGAGTGACAGCTCTGCATGTTTCCCTTTCGGAGTTCAGCCTGTACGTGCTGGGTATAGTCCCATGAAGGCACACAGATGAGGAGTTGACATCACTGAAGTTGCCTCAGGGGCAGGCAGCCTCCCTGAAATCCACTGCATATATTCCCCCACCCTCGGATGTGCCCCAAAGACAACAGGAATATTACTGAGCTGGTGATCCCTGCCTGGCTGCATTGGAGGACATGTAGAAAGTTTAAATAAACTGGTAACTAATCATACCATAAAATGCTGTTCTTCCTGCAGAAGAACAGATAATTCTCCAGATAAACACACAGATCAATTTAATGAGTTGACTAACAGTTTTCTACTTTTCTTTAGTATTTGAATTATACCACACATCCTTCACACTGAGGTGTTTAACCTGTGCTGTATTGCCTTATTGCTATTATACAGCTACTGCTAGAAGGTCCTTCCCTTGATAGAAAAATTTGCAGAGCTGTATCCCTTTTCTCCTTTTCCCAGGTACCCCAAGAAGTAGCTGTTCATCTGGGAGCAGACACTGAGAGAAAGAATATTTTCCTCTTCTGACCAAGGAAGAGTTGTTACAGAAAGACACCAAGGGCTGTTCCTCCCACATCTCCAGCAGCAGAAAAGACACTGCAGAGGTCTGCACCAGATAACCAGGGCAGACACAGTGAAGGGAATATCTTCCCACCTTCCAGAGGAACACAACTGGTCCCCCAACACAATGTCTGGGGACCAACACAGAGGCTCAGCTCACAGGGCCACTGCATGGCAGGACTCTGTGAAGCTGGCCAAGAAGTGTGTTGTGAGGGTTAGGAGTTGCTCCCCACCAGGAACACATTTGCAATGGGATCACTGAAGATGTCTGCAGGGATGATACTCAGATACACTGAAAGACTTGATTTTCTAAATCAGAAACCCGCACCTACACAGGGAGCTCTTTATCTGGCCAGATTTTCAAACTCGGTTTCTATTGGCCCTATTGACCTGAAGCCAAACCCTGCAAAGTCCATCAGTCACCCAGCACAGTGCCTCCCTCTGTGCTCAAACCCTGCAGTACCTCCCTGGCACAGAGAGGTAGCAATGCTTACCCACCACTCCCATTGCCACCTCCTCCACCTGGCCTTTATCGAGACCCATGGCATTAAAAATCTTGGTCCACATTACTGAATCATTACTTAACAGATTATTCCATCAGAAATTACTTCAACTTATTCTTACTCGTAATTCAATTAAAATTTAATTGGGTGTACATAATCTGGAATGCAAGAACATACCATCTTTTCTCAACTACTCTCTCTTACATATCACTTTAGTATCAAAATAATCTGGAACCTCTTTCTAACCCTGACTGACACTGGTATACATCACTATTACCTCTACCACATAATACCATCTGCCCAGGTGCTCCAAGACCGTATTGAATTTTGCAGTCTTTAGTTTCATGCTGATATTACCTGGAACAGGAAAGTGAAGCATGTGAAAAATATTTTCAATTCTCCATTTAAACTTGACATGTGGAAAACTACTTTTGTTTGTACAATTAGCTACAAAACCCTAATATTTTCCTACTGTATTCACTGAGCAACAGTGAAAGCTCAGCCAGGGGCAAAAACAAAGGAGGTTGAAGCAAGCCCATTTATGTCTAGTTCTGATCCTTCATCTTTTGTGAGAAGAAGGACCACATATGAGGGACAACTACCAGCCTCTTGAAATCTAATCAGTTTCTTTCAAAGAACATTTGTATTTTGTAAACCAATTAAACCACATGAATAGTACGAGCATGAATAGGCTTTTGTTTTATTCAAATTAAGATATTTTGGATTTGTGAAGATGCAAATAGATATGACAAAAAAGGTAACAAGGATACAATAGAAAATTATGGAGCAGGGAGAAATTTAATTACATGCCTCTTTGACTGAAAGTTCAAGGTTCTTTTTATATTGCTTCAAAACTATAAATTCACAGATCCCGTCCCTCTGTTTTCCAAATATGTTCAGGAAAATAAGTTGGTTGGAATTGTCCTTCCATGGCTTTTAATTTCAGTTGCATGCTGTTTAGATTCCTTTATTTCTATGGAAATGCAAGAGTAGTTCCAAGTCATGAGCTAACATGCTTCCTTTTAATGAAGGTTGGATCAAAATCTACAGTCCTCCTGCAACAAAGAAATCCTGCAGGATTTAACAGTGCACAACAACTCCTTTAAAAAAAAAGGTAGAGCTCTACAACACTGTTCTCAACAGCCGAAAGAGTAACACTCTCCATCAAATAGGGGAAGATTTTGTAACCAGCCTTTTTGGAAGACTCTTTCACTAGATTTAGAATAGGAACTCCTACTGACACAAGCAATGGGTTCTGCTCACAGCACAGATGCAGCCTAACTCTGAGGAGCCCAACACCTTCACTCCTATCACCTGCTCAGGGTGGTGTCTCAGCCTCGTTCAGCACCATCCATTAATTCCCATTCATTTGAACTAACTGGGATTTTTTTGCTGGATTAAAAAAAAAAAATTGTGCTAAGTTGCACTGAGATGCCAGTTCAAAAATATATGTATGACAATAGCCTTCCTCATTTCAGAGATCATATTCAGGAAGAGGATGATGGAGTTCTGCTGTATGAGTCTTGAACAAGGACTTCAACCATCTGGGTATGACCATATTCCCATGAAAATTAACAGGAGTTTTTTCAGTTTCCTCAGGAAGTGTTTGATGTGTGTGACACTGATAGGTGGGCAAGACCTATAGAAAAAAGGTGCTGACCTGAGTCTTTATCAACTTCTGTGAAATGCATTGAATACATTGAAATGCATGGGGTCACTGAAGAGCCCTGCAGGGCAAGTGAGAACAAGCATTAGGAACATGACTCCAAGGAATAACCCAATGCCACAAAACACAGAAAACTGCCCCTTTCTTTCAGCAAAGAAAAACAGACTTCAGCCTTTGGGAGTATCTGTTTTCACTCTGCCACCCTTTTAAATGCAAGCCATTGGTCTCTGTGGTTCCAGCTGTATAAACAACCTGCCAGAAGACCTAAAGGGATCTGTACAAGTGGTCGCTCTATCCCTAAAGGTAAACACCAAAATATACAGTTTTTCCTGTGTAAGAGGTAAAAAAAGAAAAAAAATATATAGGCCCCATCCAGCCTCTGATGTTTTCCTACCTCCTGACTGTTATGGGACACAAGCCAAAAGAGCCAACAGTGCAAGGCACAAAGTATCTGCTGTAAATCAACTCTCTATGTTGTCAGTCCTAAAAGGGGACACAGCAGCACAGACTGCTCTGACTGGAAGGATACTCACATCACACAGTCTTTTTTATCCATCCATGTGACAGAAAGAAACCACACAAAGAACCACATCAAGTGAGGTACACGAGGCTGGGCTGACTTGGATTTCTGCAGAGGTTGCAGGTGACCCGCCTGTACAGTGTACTGGAATCAGCTGGCTGCAAGGACACAGCCCTGGAATGCTACCATGTCATTTGTACAGAGACAGTTCCCAGAGAGAAGATGCACTGGAAATAAAATAAACTAAAGCAAAAGTGAGAGCACTGGGACATTATCTAGCTGGTTGGCCAGCACAGAGCAGTAGCTTCATAATAGCTCTTGTAGGGTAATAAATGTGCTGCAATTAATACCAGCAACCTTTGCATTATAGTAAAGCATATTTGGAGCTAATTCAAGCTGGTAGTATCTGTACAAGAAGGAGGAATCCTGGTTTTAGACAACCTTTTTCAAAATTTAAACAACAGGTGAGGATTTGGCCCAGCAAGCATAAAGAAAACCCATCATCTCTGGCTTTTCAAGACAGATGTTCGTGGGGTGGAATGATGGCCGTTCTTACTTTTCCATTGGAATTTCCACTGGATAAAACAGATCTAACGATTATAATGGGTTAAATTCAAAGCCGTGGTGAGGTGTTGTGCCAGAAAAACTACAGCTGGCCAAGGAAACTATTCAGAAACTGCTCAGAATGCAGTTCTCCATTACAGGGCCTGTGGACTGTGGCCCAGAACAAGAGGTTGTACATTCAAGCATCAAACCCCAAGGGTCCTTGAATAAGCTCCTTTGATTCCCCCAACCCACCTGAGCCATATTTGCATCACTCCTGTCTATCCCAGCAGAAAACATTAACAAGGCAGTGGGGAAGGCATGGGGCTACCACCAATACCTCTACAAGAATATCCAAAATCAAAACCTCAGTCTGGTCATTTTCCACCAGGCACAGACAGACAAATAAAATCCACCATTTAAAAGCAAAATTAAGTCATGCTCTCCATAGCAAAGAGGAACCATTTACAGTTTGAACTTCTTTAGGGTTTTGGTGGTAGTTGTTCTTATAAAGAGACACACTAGGAAAACGGGCTACTGCTTAGAATGTTCATCATTTTCTCATCAGCCTATTTTCTCTTTTATAGCCAAATCACTTAAGGTTTCTACTCATCTTTCAAAAATAATGTTTTCCTTTTCAAATTACAAATATTTAGAATAGCATGAAAATCATTCCTTTACACACTGGTGTTACTTGACAGCAATGATAACACAACTATATAACATACACACTGAGTAACAGAGACAAGAAAAAGAAATAATGTCATAAAAGAAGTGAAGTTGGTGTTCCTGAAGAATCTTTCATGGTTTGCAGTGCTGGGTTTGGGGGTGCTGTTGGCAGTGGTGCATTTGCTTGTGGTCAGACCTTCTGCTGGGTTTGAGCTGTGCAGTGCACAGAGACTGTGCAGCTGGGGTAGGCTCAGGTCTGTTTTAGGTTCAGAACTAGGAGAAGATTGGACAAAGAGACAGATTGACTGCAAGATCCTGAGGAGGTGATTGAGAGTTGGGATTGAGACCAGTGCAGGTCTTACTGGGATGGGGATTAAAGTTTAGAAAAAGAGAGATGGAAGAGCTCGTGTTCTTGTTGAATCCTGTTGGGCCACAAGATTAGGAAAACCACTTTTTGTTACCAAAGGCACATAGATTATATGATTCATTTCATTCTGGGTTTTCTTTCACCTATTTAATGGAAAGGCAACAGTCCCAGTTTTTAAACCACACTAATTGCATTGTTCACTAATTGCACTGCACACTATGAACAGGATTTCACCAGTCTTGGAAGACTTTAGATATAAACTTCTATGAAACAGTAGAATCTGTAATATAAATATAAGCTTTACAAACTGTAGATTAAAGGTCTCAGAAACACGAGGAATTAATATTAAACTTTAGCATACTAATGTTTTCATCTGTTCTGAATTGTTCGTCCGCCTGATATCCATGAAGCTCTGTATTTTGTATAAGTTTTTGCTATAAATTACTTTTTCATAAACAAGTTTTCATTCCTGGCAACTAAGGATACATCAGAAGCTTTCTCATAAAAACAAATTTATTACTTATCATACTGCTGTATTGGTTTAAAGAGATTAAAAATTGACTACACGACATTATTACCTATTTAATTGGATGTAGCAGGAAATCTGAGCTTTTTAGTTCCCAGCCTCATTGCTGCTTGCACTTGTGTTTTACAAGGCTTTTTAGTTATTACTATGAAGTTCAAATTATACTATTGTTTCAGCAATATCCATTAATTTGCTTTTATGAAAGCTTGAAAAAAGATCTTGGAGCCTTAATGAATGTGTTTAAGTGCAATACTCTGGGCTGCTTTTACACCAATATTGAAAGTATTACTCATCCTGGGTTTTTAAATACAGAGGATTTTTTCAGCATTATTGCTCAATTATTTGTGCTCTGTTTATGTAGATATGATATTTGTATGTACATGGTGTCTTATTTCCTGCAGATACCATGTGAATAATGTCTACTTTGAGGGCCCTGACTTTATTTAATATCAGAGGTCAATATCCCTCTTGTGTTGGAGGGTTTCAGAAACAGAAAAAGCAGACCTTCCCTACCCTCTTATTGTCCTTCAGACAGTCTCCTTCAGTGACAACTACTCTCCTATTCCAGTTTTTCCCAAAAAATTCATATTGATTTGCTGCAAACGAATTAAGCTTCAAGTACTAGAAACATGCAACGTTTGGGTAAGTGTTTCAAAAATCCCTTACCAATGTGATGAGCGGAGAGCTCCAGTGTTCTTCCCTCAGCTGCAATAGCCACACTTCCTCAGGCTGCTCAATAGGCTGTTCCTAAACCAACCCAGAGATGATGAGAAGCTCTGCTTGAGCTAAGCTGTAGTAAACCTGCCCATGCACATGCATTCTCCTGTCGTTCTCCTAAAGGCAGGGAGAACATTTGTCTCGTCTGGAGGTTGACACAGAACAACAGTTTCCTTTCTCTCACACTAAGCAGTTTCCTAAAATTCGAGACTTTGGTCTGCTTTACAATCTAAATATGTGAAATGGCCTTTCAGCATTCCTGTCTTGCAGCATGATACACAGCACAGTGCAGAATAAGGGGGACTTTCTCCTCTGTAGAGCCTTTGGCACGTTTTTTATAATGTAACAAAATCTGTGCAGTGCATCTGAAAACTGCTAAGAATGATGACAGTTTTCCCCCTGGCTCTGAGCCAAGCCTTTTGGCACCTTCATTGTTAAGGAATATGCAAATGCTGGTCGAAAATGTGGAAAGATCATCACAACTTACCATCTTCACACAGTGTGTGAAGCTTTAGACCTTCTGGTTGGTTCCAGCTGCAGAGTTCAAAGTTCACATGTTCATGCAGAGTGCAAATGTAGTGCCAAAGGTTTATTTTAAGGCATATGGGCTCTTTTGTATATTCAGGTTGGTTTGTACAGCAAACAACCCGAATATGCATGCATATTTTGGTTTTGCTTTTAATGAGGGTTGTGGATTTTGAAATTTATGGTGTCAGAGTGATTTCTGCTTCTCAGAGGTAAGGCAAGGTATTAGCATATCTGTCACATCTAGCTCCTTAAAAGACAAGCACGTTGGAGGCCACAGAAAGATTTGTATCTGTTGAAAAATGGGAATGGTTATAAAATGCCAGAGGTATTAGAATGCTCATGCTCATTGCCATGCTCAGCTTGGGAAGGTCTTCGTTGTAATAATTAAAATTTCCATTCTTCTGTACAAATGATAAGTTTGAGCAGTCTGCTGAGGCTGCTGTAGGAGATTATCTGCTTGAATTTGACAACCAAGGGTGATTAACATTTTCCTTGTAAATTTAGCAGGCAAAGTGTGAGCACATAAACCATTTGAAGGACTGATGTTCCCTTACAGTGTTGCAAATAATAGGTTTGTTATTGCTTTATAAAATTTCTTCAGCTGGTTTCAGTACTGATGAAAATGATTACTGTAGATATTCCTGAATTATATTTTACCTAAATTATAGTATGTTTTTAATCTAAATCAAAAGATGGCTTAAATGAGGGAAGCAGCTGTGTGTGCAAATAGAAATTGGAAGGAGCCTGAGCAGTTTGGAAGGTGACAACATATAAGGTCTGGATTCTGCTTTGCTTCAGGCAAGTCACATAATTTCACTGGTACTTCCTGGATTATAAAAGGCAAAATGAAGTAGAGGAGATAATCAATATTTTGCTGACTACCCAGGTATTAGAATGTTTATTGAGTGGATGTGTGTAAAGTCACTGAGAAAGAAACCATATGGAAGTGATGATGATATTAAGAGTTGTTGTTATTAATAAGACTGTTGACTAGAACTGTCCTTTTTGTTCAGCTGCTCCTTTATCCAAAGAGAAGTTTTTAATTGGGAAAAGCAAAGAGAGCTACAATTTATATCCACAGATAGCTTAATACTAGAAACTTCTGGGCAGGCAGCACTGCCTGCTGTATACACAGCCTGTTTGGGGAATGTAAAGCCATTAAATTCTACAGTTACTGCAGGGATTGTTTTGCAGAGGTAATGTTCAGTTTCCACTGGGCATCTATCACGGCTAGATTTAATAGGGAAGGGAAAAAAAAAGAACAAATCAAAAAAAAGCCTTGCTGTTTCTGAATTATTATGGAAATGCAGTAAGGGGAGGGCTTGTGCTGCTGACAAGGGCATGCTGTCTCTTGCTGGACCAGGTCCTGCAGCACTCACTGAGGATCACCTACAAAAACTGGAAAAAAGAAAAGCTTATTTGAACATGGCAAAGCCAGCCCATACTGCAGCTCTGAGACCTGTTAACTTTTACATTTGCTTATTCTCTTTTAACAAACCCAAACAATAACACCAATGTAATAAATGCACAAACCACCAGCTGTGGCTGACTTCACTAACAAAGTTCAGCACAACTCTTCTTCCCAATTCAGCCTGTAGCCAAAAGCTGAGGACCACAGAAGACTTAGCAAGAAACACAAGATCTCACTCTTGTGTTTTCAAAATTTAACCGTAGCAAACTTTATCTTCAATATAACTGCTGGTTGTCTGAGTACCTTAAGGCTGGAGTTAAAGTGGCACGTTCACCCCCAGCACCAACTCCCATCGCACCTCAGTGGCTCCCTAAAGTTATAGAAAGGGGCCTCTGCTCTTTTCTCACCCTTTCCTCACTACCACTGCAACAAATCTAAACACCCTGTAGTCCCTCCCACCAGAACTACCTCTTGCACCACACTAACTGCTCCTGGAGGGAATTCAGCAAGAAACCAATTGTTGCCTTCTCAAGGGGAGAAAAGATGGCAGTTCTGACACCAGCCCAGAAGGAAAAATGTTGCCTCACAGAGACTTTGATGAATTTGTCATTACTTCAGACCTAAAGCAGGCAGCCACTGTGAGATCCCGCCGTGCTGACTGTTCAGAAGCTATGGCAATGCTCTGTGCATTTCCACACGCTGCCAGGCCTTAGGCAGGATGATTAACAGCCCTCTCTCACAGCTCTGTGAATGGGCAGATAACGACAGTGACAGATCACAGTGGCTCAGACTCTCCTAGCTGCCGCCGGCCTCTGGAAAGTTATAAAACGCTGCGATTTCTTTAGGTGTGTCAGCATCCCTGGCTCTAGTTAGAACCCACAATTACAGCTTCGTGCTTGCAACTCTCAGCTGACAAAACATCCTTTAACAGTCTAGTAAAGCACTGATCAGAGCAAGAGAGTTAAAAGGTCAATCAACAACTAAGTCATAAATGTTTCATTTAAATGTAAAAAAAAATATTAAACTATTTTTTAAAAATACTGGGGTTTTTTCTTTTTTAAACTCTTGAGCTGGCAGGACAGATCTGCCCCTTCAGAAAGAACTAAGAGCCTGTCCTTTTGTCCCTGGTACATCCCTTCCTGATCTTAAAAAGTTCTCAACTCCACTAAATCTAAGCTCCTAGAGGCATCCTGATAACTAATAAAGGCAAGTTGTTCATGCTATCCTCTAGAAAAATCAAGCCTGCTTTTAGATGCCTTGCCTGCTCGGAAATCCTTGCAAATTCAATTTGCATGGTTAATTAGCATCTATGCCCTCATGCTGCACTGTTTACAAGAACCAGTCCTCATTACACAGCCATGCATCTGTATTTCTTCTTCTTCTGAGTATACACTGTGCATTTTAATTCTTGAATCTGTTCACTTGCTGGTTTGAGCATGAGACACACACTTCAACACTTTGAAGTGGCAGCCTACCACCTTCATGTCTGTTTTGCTCAGTTGTATTTACGATCCAGCTCTTGAAATTCCTTTCCATAAAGCTTTTCCGAAATACCTGAAATCCATCATAGCTCCACCTGTACAACTGTGCAAAGCCTTTTGATCTTAGGAGTAGAAATGACCCTGGAAGCTCATACAAATTCAAGAGGTGACACATCGAGGTATGGAGGGCAGGGAAGCTGAAATCTGAGAGCTGTTCAAAAGAATTCAAAGTAATTATTTTTTTTATTAGAATTTGTACCTGTTTTCTTCCCTTTCTATTTGAGCATCAATTTAGAGCACCTGTCTACCTGCAGCTCTGCTCAGCCTCTCTCCTGCACACATGGCTCAGGCATGCAAGGGAAATGCCACCTTACAGATGGGGAATGGGGCAGACAGACACAAAGGTGCTGGAAGAATTAGATATCACACAAGTAACGCAGCAACCTATTGCAAGCACTTATGAGGAACATTAACACATTCTCCTAGGTATATATTAGCTCTCTATTTACGTCCATAATGGATCAGTCTAAGTTATTTCAGAAACAAATTTAACACAACCTGCAAATAGCCCAGATGCTGCTGATGAAACAGCACTGGAATAGTCTTGTAGGGTAAAATCATCTGATCAAGACTGACAAAGAAATAACCCTATCTCTTTCATATCCTAAGCTTAATACCTAACAATTTAATTTGCCTTTTCTTCATTTGCTTATTCCTTGCATGTTCCTCACACAACAGATTTTTATTTGGACACATCCACACCCCAAACCAGTGCCATGGCATGCCAAGGAACACCACTCTTGTCTGGTGACTTAGAAATACGCGCTCAAAGAGGCTGTAAAAACTCTGGGGTGTTTTCCTCCGGGGACTGGTCGTGATTCATTAGAGGTGCCTCCACAGGGGGTGGTCAGAGGGCCTCAGACTTCTCAGTTTTGGGACAACACACCATTTTCGGACCTCTCCACACCCACACTAAAGCAGGCCCAAAACATTACTTCATGTCTTCTTATTGCTGTTATGTGAAAATGCTGACCTGGGACTATCTGTACTGATAGTCTACTATTTGTTTTTAAATTACGTAAATTTTACATTTACTTGTTTGATTTTATTTTTTATGGATTCTTGACTGTTTTGATATGCTTCAGCCACTAATAAGAGACAGTATTATTTTAAGACTGGTCATAGTAGATTTCTGTTCCATCATAATAAAGTCCCTGGGTAATGAAAGTTTGGAAAACATCATATTAAACTGCATTAAAAAAATTAATTCTCCATTTTCCAATCCACAAAGTCACAATATATGGTTATGTGTGCACTAGAGTGCAAGGTGCATATTGATACAGCAAGGGTGAGCTCTGTCAAAAACGACCACCCCCTAAATTCTTTGGTGATCAAGCCAAAGTCCTGGAGCTGTTCAACAAAAAGCACAGTTTAACACAAAGCA
This sequence comes from Myiozetetes cayanensis, assembly GCF_022539395.1. Classification (NCBI taxonomy): domain Eukaryota; kingdom Metazoa; phylum Chordata; class Aves; order Passeriformes; family Tyrannidae; genus Myiozetetes; species Myiozetetes cayanensis. The sequence goes on along the minus strand of NW_026088185.1, from coordinate 9,968,405 downwards.
TGCACTGAATGCTGTGTAATCACTGAAGGGATGATGTCCCATGGAAGGAGGGGGGTTTCTGTCATTTCCCTTGCCCGGGAGGAACACAAGCTCTGTTGGGGTTGCTCTGAGGATGTGACACAGCCCAAGGGCAATGAATGGGTCAGACTCAAAGCCCAGCCAGCCCAGCCAGTGGGTGGTCAGCAGCACACAGCTTGGTCTGAGTACACACTGAACCTTTCTCTAGTGCACACCTTTGGCTTTTAAAAATCCAGGGACTACAGGCTCGCACAGAGATTGGGAAAAATGCATCTTAACAGAGTCTTAAGGAATTTTGCATGCAGGGATCTGTTATTGATGCTCTTGTTCCTTCAGCAGCTGGAAATGAGGAGATTTAGCATCATGTTACCAGGCTGTTCTTTGTGAGTGACAGGTAAGTTCTCCCCAGACCACACGGTTGGAACTTCTTAACTGATGCATTCCCCAATTGCAGTACAGCCCCTGCTAACTGCTCCTGTCATCCCAGGGTCTGAATGTCTTCTCCTTGATGCTCCAGCTCATCGCAATTAGTTATTACAGGCAGCTCAAACAGAAATGGCTCTAGTCAAAACTGCCTCTCAATTTCCTTTACAAAATACTGTTTTCAATGACTTACAACTTCTCCAAAGTTTTTTTTTGTAGCTTTCCACAAGAAATGCTTTACTGTCAACAAAATACGTTCCTCACAAATAGCTGCACTTTATAGACAAATAAAAGGCACGACCCCTGCCCCAAGCTGTTTGCAGTGGAATGAGGAATCATGGTAAAAGGCAGGGAAGTGGAACAAGAGCACTGATACAGCACAGTGACAAGAGGGCGCCTGCTTTCATGGTTCAAGCACCCTGCTGTTTCCATCTTTTAAAACACTGGCACAAGCATTCAGGACCATGCCTGCCCTACCATCACCAACATGCCAGCATGGCAAGCCTAACTTTCACATGAGTGATTCCCTACTCCAAATCCCTCTTTTCCTTTGCTTGCAATGCTGTTGTTCCCATAAGATCTTATTACACATTAATAACCATGCATCCATTCACTCTGATTCCAGAAGGGAAATACCAACTACATGGTAGCTGACAGAATGAGACTTTATTAACAGGTCTTAACATTTCACTCATGTTTCCAACCTCACCATGGTTTTTGAAACAAGGAGGAAAGAAGTGATCTGGAACTCAGCCATGCCAACACTCTACTTGACTTTTTTTTTTGCTTAGATTAACCAATAGTTTGACTCTTGAGCTGTCACCTCATCCCTCTGCCAGCTATCCATTCATGACTTCTCATCCCCACCTGTTTGAAGTAGAGCTATTCACCACCAGTGCAGTGGGCTTAATCACGATGCAGCCTTCTGTGATGAACAGTCATGAAGCTCAAATAAGGATACTGATGAGAAGCATATGAACCACCATGTGAGAATTTTAATCATTTCACGGGCTTCTGCACCACAGCTACGCTTGGCATCGCTCAGTATTAGAAAGACACTAAGCTATTAGAGAGTGTCCAAAGGTGAAGATGGTGAGGCGCCTTGAGGGGAAGCACCAAGCCTGACAGAGTTCAAGAAGCATATGGATGATACTCTCAGGCACACGGTGTGACTCCTGGGGAGGGTCCTGTGCAGGGTCAGGAGTTGGACTCGATGACCCTTGTGGGTCCCTTCAGACTCAGCCTATCCTGTGATAACAGCCACATAGACAGCGGCTTTACAGCCTCGTTCACTTCAACTGCGAGCATGAAATACAAACATGTATCACTGCAGTTCTGCACTTTCCCTGCCACCATCCTGCATCATGACTCTGGTAGTCACCCAATGAAAAGAAAGAGTATTTACAGTTCAAACTCCTTGACCTGAGTATTTTTTTACCTGGCTGTAGAGCCCCATACTGTCTTATTTCTCTGCTCTTTCTGCTATTCTATCTTTGGAAATGTAACAATATATTTTCAACAACATTAAAGGTCAGTCCATGTAAAAACAGATATCCATCTCTGTATCCCAAGGCAATTATCTCAGTTTAGTGTCTCAGGTCCACAGACAAGCTTCTCATATGATAATAAGAAAAGCAAATTCCTGGCTGAGGTTTGAACACACACTTACACCTTAGCTATGCAAAACAATCATTCTGAATTGCGATGTTCTATTAAAAAACTACCCTTTTAAACTTAAAACAAGTAGTTACCAGGACAAAAGGATTATTTATGCAGCAAATTGCATCTTCATTTTTTTATATCATATATTGCTACAATTTTAAACAGCATAAAGTGTACATAGAAACAGATCCTACTTACCAGTATGTGAGATGTATGCACATAGAAACACACATATAATAAAGGGAAGATTCAGTTACAGATATATATTTTTTCCCCTCTATGATTCATTTTCTTAGCATCTCTTAAAATTAGAGCTTGAATAGAATGTACTTTCTTGCATGTATTTGTGAGTAAAGGCTGGTACATCCTTTATAACTGTTTTTCATCTTTCAATGGCCTGCAGGGTTTATTTATTATTTTGTTATTAAGGTGACCACAAAAGCCCCCTTCATTCTCACAGGCACTGAACCCACACAATTCTCTTTCCCAGAACCAGGGCTGTTCGTTCACTCTCCCATGCTCCATCTTCAGTCCCACCAAACTGCTTCTTCCCCATTTCTTGGAGGGCTGACCAACTTCTTCGACTTGATACCAAACATGTTGATCCACTTACAAATCTATGGGACTAAGTCCATTTCATCTGGGAGTCACCAGATGTTTAAAACTTGCCCTTCTGTGTTCAAAGCACTTAATTATCTTCCACACACACACCACACTGTACTACCTGCTCTGTTGATTTTTTTTTTCCAGGAAGACTTTTCATTCTCCCTGCTCCAAATTAGGCTGCTTTTCTGCAACCAGAAGGCAAAAAAATCTCTTTACTACTGCTTCCTGTGTATACCTCTGTCTTGAACTATAAGAATATGAGAGAACACTGCAGATGCTACACAGAAACCAAGTTGCCTACATGCCCATACATGCACAGAACAACCTGACAATAAACAAACATGTCTCTAGAGGACAGCGGTATTTGCAGTTCCAAAGAAATTATTTTCTATATTTAGACACCACTAGATCATGCTTTCATGCTTCAGTTCATGAAGAGACCCAGAAGGACAAGGCCAATCCATTTCTTCTTTAAGTTACTGACAGGTGATTTCAGCTACAGCAGCTCTGGCTGCCAAGTAACAGTTTGCGATTAAACTGTAAATAGATCTCACACCAAAAAACACACCAAGTGGACTACAAAGAAAGGCATGTGTTCCAGAAAGTTCCCCTTGAATAGAAACATTCATTTGGCATGGGAAACCAACCAACCAAACAAACCAAACCCACTTTCTCAATTACCTATGCCTGGGAAGTTTCCTTTGGCGAGCTCACTGGTTTTTTTTTATTCCCACAGAATTTAAACTCTGCCTGTAAAACAGGAGTTAATAACCTTGGCGGGTAAAAGTCAGGCAGCTTCCAAACAGTAACAAATGCAGGGGTTCTTCCAGAAACCGCTGCTGTCACCTTGTTGATAGAGCAAAACTGGAATGTCTAGGATTCAGATCCAGCAGGATCCAGCAACACTGCAGGGGGACAACACAGAAATAAACAAAAACCACATCAACTTCAACTTGCGAGAACACAGAGCAGGAGGTAAGAGCAGACACAGGAAACACTGCAAAAACAAGAAGTAGGAAAGTAGGAAGAGCATGAAGAGTGGCACATTTTCCCAGATTCTAGGACTCTAATCCCACTCCCACTGAAGCTGGCACTGCTATCAGGAGGGGAAGAAGCAAAGTATCTTTGCTTTGCCTCCAGCTCTCTAGCAGCATATTCCTACCCCCTGCACTCTTTCAGCACAAGTATTTATATAACAGTACCGTGAGCTAGAAATAACTCAAATACACAATAACTAGCTATGGATGGAGCCTCCAAGGTCGATGAATAAGAGCACAGAAAAAAGGGATAATTTCCTCCTCCTCTCCAGCAGCTGAAGGAGGAAGTTAAAATGCCTGAATTGCAACCCCATGGCATCCACACTGTCTTAACCATGCCATTTCTCCCTGGAGCTCTAACTCCACAGCATCCTAACCACTGCCACTCACCAACAGAGGTAATTCATCAACTGTAAAATTGTCAAAAATATTGACTAGCCCTTTACATTTAAAGGTTCAGAGCATTAGAATGCATATGAACAGTGATTGCATTTTAAATGAGGCTGTAAGAAATGGGAGATGAGGATACCTCCCTGTCTCCCCAGGATAACTGAGTAGTTGCCACCAATGGGGAAAGAAAAAAGAAAAGAAATGAAAAATCAAAGTGCAATAATCTATGTTATTACAGAGGCAAGCCTTTAACCTCTTTCTGACCAGTCCATCCCTTCTGGCATTCAGCAGACAGCCAAAGCTTATAAAGGAGGATTAGTGGAAAACTGCTTTCACAGGGGTATTGACCATCAGGGTTCTGGTACATCGACTTCCATCACTGTCTCACAAGACAGACAAGCAGCTCTGACAGCCAATCGTACTTCATCTCACCCGCTCAAACACCGCTGCATGTACACAGTAATAGGTAGAGGCAACTTGTATCTGCCAGTCTCAACAACAAGAGTGCTTTTAAAATATATTTTCCTACTCAATCAACATTTGCATTTCTCCCCCACTGTGTTATGCTTTTCAGAAACTCAAGTTCAGTCATTTACAAGCTTCTACTAAAAATCCACTTTAAGACTAAAATCCACTTTATCTACTAAAAAAAATTCCAGCTTCCATGATGTGTGCCCAGTCTTCTGTACACTCATGCCAACTTTCAAAAACTGAAGCTATTTAATACTTAGGTCCATTGGGACTCGAATACAAATAAATCCATCAGAAAGCATCATCCTTATTTTCCTTCATCCTTATGCTAGACCATCTGTGCAACCCACTGTACAGCTAAAAGAGGGGGGGGAAAAAGAAAAAACAAACAGAAAGGAGATGCTTGAACATTAAAGGCATAGTTATTTGACATAAGAGCATTTCTGCTGGTGGTAGTGTCTTCAGCAGACAACACTTTTGAATTGAAGGAGAAAGTAACTCTCGTTTCAAGGGAGGCTTGTCTTTATCCATATCCTGATGGAAACCTCCAGTATACAATCATATCTGTAAAATGTTTCCATCCCATTCCACTCTAAACCACAGTGACAGATGTTTAGACCATTACCTTGTTTAGAGATGTTGGACCATGTCCTTGCACCTTCACGAGGGCAGAAGTCAGTAAATTCTTTGAACCAGTCTCATCTTTGTTTTTTCTGGTAGTAACTGTGTTATCAGGCAGGACAAAGAGACTGGTTTTAAGATCTTTAATTCCGTTTCATGGCCTTAACAGCAAAAGCTGAGCACTTGCCACTCACATTAAAACACAGGAGGAAAAAATAAATCATCCACGTTCTAAGTGGCAGTTTTGGCATCTGAAATTTAGCCAAATCTACTGAACGCCTTCTTGAGCCACAGCCAGGTCCTGCAGCGACTGCAGGTATCCCAACAGCCCTCGTGTGCCCCACGGCAGTAACAGACACGTGTAGCCACCAGCAACTCGAGACAAATCCAGCCTCAGCGCTCCTGGAGTTGCCAGATTTTGAAAGATGCACTGGGACTAGTCAAAGCCTATGCCAGAAGGGTTTTACTTACCAAGGTCAATTTAATGATACCTTTTGTGCCACCTGTACTAAGACTGATAAATACGTTAGCACCACCATTTTATTAGTCTTTCTTTTACCTCAAATTTCCCATTTCTCTTCTCTGAAAGGTGTATCAAACTGCACAAAAGACAGCATGTCTAAGAAGAGTCCTTCCTAGTAGGCTGACTGATCTCAGAGAATTATCATTTGAAAGAGCTTAACTGTACATTTAAAAACGTTTAGGTCATAATTTTTCCCCACTGCAACACAATTTTTAGTCCAGTTTAAGGGTGTTTTTTTCCCTGAAACCAGTTTTTGAAAACTTCTAATTTTAATCAGCCATTTACTCTCTTTTCTTCCAGTAGTTTAATTTGAAACAACAATTTATTTCTCATATACTTTTATAAATTGTCTCAAAGGCTGCATTACAGTGGGGACAACCCCAGCAAGCCATCCTGGTTTACAGCTGCTGCCTCCAAGGAGTACGAGCCACACAGCACCTTCTCTGCACACAGAGGGTTGCTTTCTACAGAGCACAAGATTTCTCTGCACAGCTCACCACTGCAAGTCAGCTCCACTTTACTCCTCGGTCTCAGTGAAACACAGTCAATTAGAGACCATCTTTTCTCTCTCAGTTCATACTAAATCCAGTTGTTAAGAGACAGCACAGAGCATTAGGCTTTAAAATGGTCAGTGAGTCATTTCTGCAAAGGCAGTTTGGGTCCCTCTTCCTCAGATGAGCTTTTCTGGACAGTTCTATTTTAGAAGGAAAATGGCATCATCAAAAATCGTAGCAAATGCACTGCAGGAGACAGCCTGGTGGCACTACCTCAGCACAGTACAAGGCAGACTGTGCTTCTAGATGCACATCCCTCCTTTCAAAGATTAACACTGGCATGAATCTGTCCCTCACTCTCACAGGCAGAAAGGTCAGCCAGCCCTCCAGAACCCTTTCCCTTCAGCTCCTCAACCCAGCCCTCATCCCAGGAGGGAAAACAACTGAATTGCCAAATGACCTGAGCAGTACTTGTTCATCCCTCTCTGCTTGTTACATATGGACACACCAAGCCTTATATGAAACTCTAACTGGAATAGACTCCAAAGTTTTAATTAAGTGGTTGTTAGATTTACTTGTGCCTAAATCACTACATGCAGTATTACAAATAAATTAAATGTGAGAGTAATACAGAGGATGGTCCTGTAGTTTAAGCCCCTGTTTCCACTTGCAAGCAAAACTGTGACTCTTCATTTAGACAGCAGTTTTGTAGGAGTATAAATTGCCACTGCAGAGGCACTAAGCATTTTTTCCATATAAAACAAAACAGCCTTATTATACGCATAAATATTCCAAGTTTCCACATTGTGCAACGTTTGTGAAAGCTTCCACTGAACACATCTTCATTTTAGCATTTAAAGCCACAGAAAGTTTGGAAACTGTTCTACATTATTCAAAAAAACAGAAATACGTACATTTCTTTAGTTTGTAATTAAAGGGAAATGGTTCTTCACTGCTGCCATCAAATTAAGTTGCAGGTTTTACTGGAATTAGCCTCTACTTCATCAGCCTGTTTCAGCTGTTCTGGGTGTAATAAACATAGATTTCAATTTCCACACAGTTCAGGCTAACAGACTGTAGATCTTGCCCAGCTAATACAGGGCAACGGATGAACAAATTAAAGCATGGAAGAGAGGGGACAGAAGGTGATGACAAGTCTGCTTACCAATCTTTAAAACCTTTTCATAAGATTCCTGCTGTTTCTACGTTGTCTCTTCCCCACAAGACACTCTGACAGCAGGAAATGGGCAACACCACAGCCTGAAAACAGCTACCAGTTCTCCACATGCCCTGTTGTGATCCAGCCCAAACACATATCAAGGGGACACGCAGCCCAACAGGGGAGTCACCTGCACAGAACTGCAGGTCGTGCTCGCTGACTCCCCTCAGCCTTTGCTTGCCACTCTGCTTTGTTTACTCCCTCCCTGCTTGTCAGCTCAGAAAGGCACCCTGAGTTTCACACCATGTGCAGATTGCGAGAAATTAGTATGGGACCTGTAAACCAGAAGCATTTGATATGGCTTGTACAGCCTACAGCAAGATGAATGTCTGAAGGATCCCACAAGGTGACCTGACTGCAGACCTCCCACTAATATGATAAATGAATCCTGTAAAAGAAGGTCAGAGCAGCAAACATTTTCGCCTAGAGGAAGTTCTGGCGCCGCTGTTCTCTTTCTACCTGCTGCAATCTCCTTTATTTTTTAAAAAAAACTTTGAAAACAAGTTTTAAAACCTTCTTTTAAGAATTCCATGCAAGAGAAGTGTGCTAGACGGTTCCACATGTCAACCCTAAATTAAACCCCAAAGTACTTAGTTTGATAAGACCTTTACTCTCTTAGTTTGATAAGACCTTTTACGTAAAAGCATGCCAAGAGTCCAGACCTTCACTCTGTCCTGGGAAGGCAGGGCTGGCACTCTCCAGGCCTGGAAGGTTGACAGAAAACATTAAGAAACAGAATAAAAAGCGTTCAAGTTTTCGTCTCTTTTAAATAAGCTTGGGGGAGGAAGCAACAAAAAACATTCCTCATACTTTGTCACAGATGGGAATCTTTTCCCACAAACATCTTCCCAGACAAAAGGTTATTTTTCTTCTAAAGATGTTCACCCAAAGAGTGCCAACCATCTTCCTTACCCCATGCCCCAGGCAGTTTTGCCGTTTTGGCAGCTCCTCAGTTCTGTGATAACAGTGTTTTACTGAGTCAAAGCCAGGGTATCTATTCAGTCTGAACAGCTTACTAGAAAGACGTTTCATTTTTTCATCATAATTTTTTCACAGTTTCATTGTATCCTCTGCCTAATTCATCTTCTCATTTACTATGCCCTGTTATCCCAAACTCTTTCAGTAAGTATCTACTAGCCAGACCTACAAATACTCCACCTGGGAAGACTAGAATATTTGCTGACTACCCAATAATTAATCTCGAGTCAAATGGCTCACCAGCCATGCTCAGCCTCTACAGAAACAGTGCTTTCTGTGTTTGGGTCACTCTTCTCAGTACCACTCATAAGAAATAAACAAAACAAAACAAAAAATTACTATGTATAAACAACACGCAACCTTTTGCACTTTTGATTCCAAATAACAATTAATTTAGGGCATTCCAAAATCAAGTGCTGTCCTCTGCACAGTAAGATGAAAAAAGAACCAGCAGACACTGATGTTTTGGTGCATATTATTTTTGAAATAACTGCTTTTCTAAACAAGCCAACCATATGGATGTCATTTTTAAAAACTTGAGTCATCCTGCCACACACTCTTCAGCATGACCTTCCATTACAAATGAAAATTGCTGTCAAGTGAACGTGAATCCTCTCTTTTGTTCCAAAAAGTGAGAGACAAAAAGTTGTTTGCTGTTAAACTGGCATTACCCAAATATCCTCTAGGTCCCCACACTCATCATTACCCAGTAATGCAAACCATTACAAAGTCATTTTAATTCAGATCTGAAAGATCTGAACAGTAGACAGCAAAAAACCAAAAATCATATCTGAATAATTACATGAAATACATGGACTGCACAATTATTTCAGCAATTGCAGACTAAACACTGAGTGAACATCTGTGCTTTTATGTAGCCTGCCAACCCAGAAGGACCTACAGGCTCCATGAGGCTACCAAACAAGGACTGCCAACCTTGGAATCTGAAAATACAAATTTAAAACAGCTTCAAAGGGAACCAGATTCAGGTTTGACTCTCAAGAACACAGTTCTCCACCTGAGTTGATGCTACACTCATTCCCTGTTCTGTGAGAGTTCATCAGCTGGACCCTCAGGAGCATTCAAATTCCCATGAATGGGCTTTCATAAAACAACTACCTACAAATCCATCACAGTCAGTCCCTCCAAACACTCAATTTCAAAGATGTGAGCAGCTAACCAGCCAGCAGCATCTGTGGGAGTAACACCATGTAAAATATTTATGACCATTAAACAGATTCTGCAACCCTTTCACAGCATTTCATTGCATGTCCTTTACTGCACTAGGACTGCATTTGTCTGCCTGAACAGTTGGTTTTTCTTAATTTTATTAGTGTTGAGAAAGGAAAAAAGCTCATTCATATCCTGTTAAGATAGGTTTCAAACATGAAAAAGGGAGTCTTGCTTTCTGATCAAAGAAAACAAGTCCACATGTCCCTCATCTCATAGCTAGAAGGTAAAAATACAGGTTGAAAATTATCTCCCTCTACATTAATATGAGGTCCAAGGGACAAAATATAGCACATACATATCAGCTTTGAGCAGATATCTAATGCATTGCAGTATTTTTGTATACTGGGAGCAAAATAATCACAATATGCCAGACTTTGCAGTGTACTCTCTGCTGAAATGGTAAACATGGCCTTTTCAAACAGTCTGAGCTTATTCAGCCCATTTTACTACTAGTGCTGGATTGCTCTTGACAGGGTTTTTTCCAGTACTTCATCCAATTTAGTTTCAGATGCCCAGGGATGAAATGTGATTATTTTACTTGGGAGATAATCCACAGACTGAAGGGGGTCTCAGTGTCTAAGAAGAAATTAAGCCCCGTGAACCCTAAGAGAAATTCAACCTGGCTTTCTGCCTTTTTTTTTTTTTTTTTTAATTTCACCTAATCAGTCTTAGTCAGAGCCCTCATAAGTATAAACCGATTGTACCTGATGCTTTCATGATAAAGCTTGTAATCCATTAGAACGTCATCTGCAACCTCAAAACTCAATTTATGGATGACCTTTCAAGCCATCCGATCAAAATTATTCCAAGTCCCTTTGGTTAATGTCAGATCTGACCTGCAGACTAAGGCAGCTCATTAAGTGACGTGCTCAACTGTACATGCTGATGTTTCTCTCTGAAAAGGGAGCATATTTCTCAGAGGTTCCTCTTCCATTCCCATGGGAATCATGAACTGTGTCACACGTTTTATCTGCCACTGTCATCTGCTTTTGAATTATAGTATCAGGAGTGACAGTCAAGGATACAGCAACGGATGCATTAAAACATTCCCCTAAGCCAAGCTGTGGGAAGATCTAACTCCCCTGTGATAACTAGCACTTACGGCTTATTGTGAAAAGTAAGAAAATAACGTGAAGGCAGGGTATTGCAAAGCAAGTATGGCATTAGACACACAGAAAGAATTCACAGGATTGGTTTATTACCATCACTGTGAAGTGATACGCCATCCTACTTTACATCTTTATTTACTTAACTCTACATTAAATGCATCAGACTAATCAATTACCTGACAGTGTTTCTAAATTAGTCTCCTTGAAAGATGTAACTGATTTTCTGAGAGCTGTGGCTCACAATTTACTGATTTCTACTCTCCCCCCCACCCCCTCAGGTAAGAGCCCAAAGCAAGCTGTCTGCACATAACTGCCCCAAATGTTATTAGCAAGTGTTTATGGGGTCTACAGGATTCATAACACAAAAACTATATGCTCTGAGAGTTGGTCACTGTTTAGCCTGGAAAGAAAGAGTTACTGTCATCCTGCTTCATTTGCTGAGAAGGGCTCCTCTGCTTGGCTAAAACCTGAATGGAGTCCACCGAACTGCTTAGGCAGGGTCTTATCTCATACAGCCACATCCAAGAGACTTGATAATTCCCCAAAGCAAAGAATCCCAGCCAATTAACTAAAATATCTTCCCAATCAAAGTAAGGATTAAGAAATTCCCAAGGGAAGGGCTTGTATCTGAAAAACCCACAGCTGCGTTGGAAGCCTAGAAGGGGGAGCCACGGTCCCCCAGGTCCAGATCACCTCCTGCAAAAACAATACCTATGTGAAAATAAAGAATATAAAAGCCTTCACCAGCCCATGCTGTGAGATGAGAGAAGCTCCTCTCTCCAAACTGGTAGAAAGGTAGATAACAGGAGCATTGTGCAGACTTTTTAATTTTTGACTTCATTTTATTCATGCCTTTGTGCAAGTGCTGTCTCCTTGAAACTCCATAAATTAGTACGTTTCCTTCTAGCTACTCTGAGGTACAGTTGATTTCTGCTTACTGCCAAAGCCTTCTGGGCAAGGCAATCGTTATAACCAGGGCTGAAACAGCCTCTCTGAGCCCAGAGTTCCCGTGTCCTTCTCTCAAGCAGTGCCCATTAAGCTGCACTTGCCAGCATGGGACACACCAGCTCCTGGTGCATATTGAAAAGGTCTCAGGAGAGCTGTGCTGGCCGTTCAGCAAAAGCACAAGAGGAAAAGCCTAGACTGAACACCATACAAAAATGTTTATCTGGAGAGCCTGCCAAACCTGGAATGAAGCACTGATACCGCACATGGCTGCTGATAAAGCCCACTTCACAGCTAAGATCCTCACCAAGCCATAAAAAACAAAGCCAGGGGCTGGAGTGAGCTTTGAGCACTGCCACTAAACATAAGAGGAGTTTGCACCATATTCACAGCTTTAAAGGAACTGTGAATAATAATACACAATGGAGCACTTGTAGCTTGTCATTCAAAAAAAAAAGCCATCTTAAAATGCAAACTATTCACATCCCATCCTGAGACAGGAATACTGTAGGGTTGAAACCTGCCAACAATGTTAAATGTCAATTTGGATAAAGCACAAGAGGATGCTTTTGAGGCTCTCCAGTGTTTGAGGCATCCCTTTCCTGCAGTCCTGCTGTAACCACCTGTTTTCAAGCTACCAATCGCTAGCCTAAAAAAGCAAGATGCCACCATGTCCTTCCCCTGCCCAGGTTCACTTGTCCACAGCCCCTCCACATGCGAGGATGACTTTTCTTTCCATGACCGAGGATGTAAAAAGGTACCCATGCCCACTGCCCTCCCTGGGCTCAGCACAGCAGGCAGCATAAGGCAGCTTCTCCTTTGCTGCTGCTTAACCAACAGCTTTTCCCCCCAGCCTCTCTGCTCCATGCTGCTCCGTGCAGAGGTCTTCCACCTCCTTTTGGCACAGGAGAAGACAACCCGTCTCAAAGCCCACAGCCAGCCCACGTGGTTGCAGCTGAACCGCCCCAAAACACAGCAGCTGCAGCCCAGGCTGCAATAAAAGGTCACTTTCTCCTCTGTGTCCCCAGCAGCTGGGGCCACACTGTGGGAAATGAGAGACAGGAAGAAACCGATGTTTCCAAGCGACTGTCCCTACACAGGGGTGCAGATTAACCATAACCAACTCTCTAATAACCAACTAATAGAGCCAGGTGAAATGAAAATAGGGGAATGAGGGACATGTAGAAGTCAGAAAGAGAAGGAAAGTAGGACACAGGAAAGGAGGTGCACTTGCTTAATTAGCAAAACAGCCAGAAAAGCAGGGCTATGGGAAGTCTAATAACAGCCCTTCAAAATGGGAATGATCCCTCTCCAACCTGTCTGGGAAGCACCTCCCCTCTCACTGCAGCATTTGCAGTGCTCTTTTCTTTTATCTAATTACCACCAACAGGCATCTGCTGCTGTTTGCATCCTCACTCTAATGAGCACAAGCAGCAGCCAGATCTGGCTGGAGCTGGGGAGCAACAACGTGACCACAGAGATATTTTCTCCTGAAGTTCATCAGAAGTGCCTGGTCCCCAAGGAGACCCAGAGCTTTCCCAAAATTGGGAAAAGGAGCGCAGCGTAAGTGCATCAAAGAGATTAAAGTAAGAACAGTTTTAAAAGGAGGAAGTGAAGAAGAAAGGACAACACTGACAGGTACACCCAGGGCTAAATGCTAACCCCCACAGCTCAAACCACGGGGACATATTTTGGTAGGGACCAAAAGCAATTGCTGCCTTTTTTAAGGCTGCCAAATTCAAGTAGGGGGAAATTCATGCACAATACAGTCTGAGGTTGTCTTTTCTAGTACTCCACAAGGGAGCTGTATCCTATTTCTGATGTAAACATGGGACATGGTGCTCCAATTAAAGGTGTCTCTAGCTCATAATATGACTCTTAAGTGACATTTCTGGTTTACTGGCTTTAACAAAGTCTATTTAAGAAAGTCTCACAATGCACAAAGTGCTCTGGGAATAATCTCAAATGGCACAGAAGCAAAGATGGTTAGATTCGCTCATTCAAAAAATTAGGTTTTTAACTTCTTCACAAAGATAGAAGGAAAGAAAGAAAATACTAACATGTTTTTTTAAAAATGTAGCAACTACCCCATAATTCTGTTCAAAATGCACACGGGCACACATATTACAATCACTTAAATTGCTGGGAAAACAGAGCCCTCTAAAAAATAAATGCTTAGGAAAAGCTATTACTGACCCTGACAAAAAGGCACAGATGGTGAACTTAGTTCCAGTGAGTCTGATAAAATGCTGCACAGTCAATAGATGGAATTACTCTTTTTCCCTTCCACGTCATTTAGACCGTCAGCCCTAGACAACAGACGTAAAACATTTGCCTCAGAAGACAATCTCTTGTAAAGCATGTTTTCCTCCAAAACACAGACTGAGGTTTTAGGATGAAGGAGAAGTATGGGGATTTTCTCTTTTATTTCATTAGAAGCATAAGCCTGAATAACCTGTGGTATTTCCTCAATGTTTTGAGGAGCTCCTACAGGCCTTGCCTTAGCCAGAGTTTAATTTGAGTCATTCAGTTACCTTGGGTAGGATTATTCCCATGCTTATTGGAATTGTCCATCTCAATATGAAGTACTTACCAAGTCCATCACCATTAATTTATCCCCTTCTTCTAATCACATGATCTAGTGGCACAAGGGTCCACCCATTATGTCAAGGTGAAGCCCTTTTAACACCCAGGCAGAAAACAGGAATGTAAGTTCTAGGGGTATAAAACTGGAGGAATTGCAGGGCTCTCACAACAGAAGTGTCACCACAGCAGCTGCTCATGCCAAATACACAAACCCAAAGGAGGGCTCTGGATGCCCCATACTGGGATTTTCATGAATCCTTTTCTCTAAGATGGTTAACAAGATGCTGAAATAGCACCTGCACTGTGGGTATGGTCCAGTTCCACAAACAGTTACGCGTGTCCACGACTTCACCATCAGGAGTGAAGCTGCAACGTATTTCCTGCTTCAGCAAACTGCTTAGCAAAACTATCCTTCACTGACGTTTTAGGGCAAATTCCCTCTTCTCAGCAACAAGTACAAAGGAAAAGCAGTCAAAATGCCTCCCTCAGAGCATAACCCCTACTCTGCTGTACTGTAGAGCTGTCAGTTTGGGTTTTTTAAACTTAGATGGCTGTTCATACTGATAGAAAATTTTCCTCTTCTGCCTCCTCAAGTCAGCTTTAATCCCCCTAAAAGAAAAAAAGACCTTTTTTCTTCATTGCTGTGTCTACAAATCTAGCCTGAAGATGTTTTATACCTTGACTTGAGTGTTTGCATAACGTTCCTCTAAGAACACTCTCAGACTGCAGGCTCACTCATAAAAGCTGTCAGAACATGATGAAACTGTTCTAAATGACAATCCAAAAAATTGCAAAGATATTATACTGCTTGTGCTGAGCCATTTTATTTCCAAAAACAGATCATGGGCAGGAGACAGATTCCTTCCTGTGAGAAAGCAGTGTAGGGGGAAGGAAAAGTACAGATTATCTATCCCTCTCTATTCCCAAACGCGTGTGCTTAGCAAGAGCTCTCTCTGTGAGGAAGACCCTCCACTCTCCCTCCCAGCAGAACAGCAGGCAGCTACCAGCACAAATACCTGGCTTTGCACTGCTGGACAGAAGACCTCCTCACCAACTCAGAACTTGAACCAATCATAGTGGTACGTTGAGAAGGATCTCCTCAGGTCACTGGGAATCTCCCTAAATACTATCAAAATTATGAATTAAGTACACATATCCGCCATTCTACGACGATGTGACCTGCTCATAAACTTAATGAGAACTTGGGAGACCACTGAGGCAGAACACTGATTTCCACACAGAGATGCTGGGAGATCAGCACCACCCCTGCCTCCTGCTGCTAAGCGCCTGATCCTCGGAAATGCATGTGCAGCAGTTGCTTAACACGGGCTAGTAAAATTACTTACACAGTGCAGCCTTCATTAAAGGGCTGGGTTCACAAAAATAATCCTTCCCTGAATGGTGAATACATTCACTGCTTCCCAATGGCAACAGTTGTGATTGCACAACATAAGAAACGTTCACAACTACAGCTGGATTGCAGCCATGCCCTTTGGATATATTCTTCTCTGTGAAGGAAGGACAAGTCTGCTAATTAGAATTGCTACAGCTCTAAAGTAACAAATGTCTTTCAAGCAGAAGCTTCTGATGTTTTTAATTACTTCATGCTTTTATTTTAATGCCTGTTTCTCACTAACCACAGAGTACGCAATTTGGATGCAAAAACACAAGAACCCATATTTTTAAAACAACTGAGACTCTTCCCTCCAAAGTCTTTTGAACAGTCTAGACCATACACTTCTCTAAAATAAATAAGACCTATTACAAAAATAAAAATTGGGGAAGTGTTCTTTACTTAGTTTGCTAAGGGATCAGTGTCTGAACTTTAAAGACCTTAACCACAGAGCTCCTCAAACATACCAGCTTAAGCAAGCTGAGGTCTGACTGGCACGCACCAACCACAGTACCAGAGAGTTGCCTTTAGACAACTATGTTTTCAGTTGCCTGAGTTAGCCTAGTTTTAGGGCATAAGCTGACTCTTCTATTTCTGGTGGTTTGATTCTACAACCTAGAAGCTGTCCCTTAAAAAACTAAAACAAAATTTTTTATTTAAAAAAAGGTAAGTTTTTTTAACAGAGCCAGTGGATGTTTTTCTACCAACAGCTCACTTGTTAAAAAAAAAAAACAAAACAAAACAAACAAACAAAACAACAACAACCAACTGCTTCAAAATAAGCAAAATCCTTATTTTAAAATCATACTTCCTTGCTAATTTTGGAAAAAGTGTCTGTTTTATATCAGGCTCACCCAGAGTCCTGTAGGCAATCTGACTGAGACACTGGCACGTCTTTCCTGTTGCACACCAAGCTCCTGCTGGTCTCCCTCCCACGATCAACCCCAGGTCCTCTCCAGCACTACTGCTTTCCAAGGCTGTTGTTCTTTCACGGAGTATCTGCATTTTGAATTATTTCCCCGAAAATGTGCCAGCTTGTGTTTTTCCACTTTAAACCTGATTTTATTTATTATGTTTTCAGGCTCTCCAGAAACTTTCTCCCATTTACATTATTTCTCTGGCTTGCCAAGCACTGTGAGCAAATAAATTCCACAGCTGAGTTTAACCACCTCTGCAGCTCACCTCTGCCTTCACAGAGAAACAGTGTTAAACAGCACATTTTATGAAAGCTCCCCCAGTCCAGGTCAGGGCTCTGCACACACCACCACCTAGCCAGGCCGGGAAGGAAGACCCAAGTCTACATGTCTGACAGCCTCAATGAAGAATCTACTTTTATTTTCCTCAGCTGAGCCCTTGTGCAAATCCTGATCCCTGGATCCTCTTCCCAGGACTGCATACTGCTGTTCCCCACTCCTTCCCCTGAGCTGCCACTCAGCCCTGTTCATCCCACAGCTCAGCAAGGAGCTTCTGCAAGACTAATCCCTTCATTACAATGCTGTTTCATCCTTTCCTAGATAGAGCAAGCACTTCATCACCTGCTTGTGTAATTTGATCTAAAGTTTTGATCAAATCTGCCTGGCAGAATTTGTCCTTTATAAACTGATGTTGTTTATTGCTCCTTGATCTTCTCCAGACTTTCCAGCTCAGAGCCAATAAAGTGTCTCACTGCTACAGAGCTATCCATTATTTCATGACTCTGAGGCCTGTTGATTTTATTTATTCCCCAAAGATCCTCCTTTTTGGGCACCTCTTCCTTCTTTTCACCCAGAAAAGGCAGCTGTGGGTACACAGAGCTCATTTGGATGTGTATATTAAGTGTGGTTTCTTCTAATTGCTGTACTGTGGCAATTTTTTTTCACATTTTTGAGAGGAGGTGTTCTCTAGCCTGTTAGTATGACGGGGTTACAGATCATTCAAGGGCCTCTTAATGGCTGCTTTGAAGCTCCTGCATCTAAGGGGCAAAACTGCCCCTTTGCCTGTGTGAAGAAGCGAGGAAATTCAGATTATTATTAATACAGCTCGTTCAAGAAAGCCCTGCTAAGCTGTTCCCAGGCCATGCCCCACTCCCAGGGCTGCCCTTCAACCCCAGCCCAGCAGCAGGAAAAGAGGGCTCATGAAAGGTGCCTGCACCCCCTGCTCCCTGCAGGTAAAGGATGGGGGTACCCCCACAGGACCCCCAGAGGAGGCAATGATCCCCATCCTGCCTCCCCCACTGTATCCCTGTCCCTCCGGGCAGGGCACCACTGCTGCTGGCTCATGTGGGAGACAGTGATTTTTGTAGGTGTTTTTCCACAGGTAGGCTAAACTTCTGTAGAGCTGCCAGTGAAATAGCCCAGAGGCTTCTTCCCGAATAATATGCATTGTTTAAAAACTGGCAAATACGCCGTTGGCAAAAGGGAGTTTTCTGCTACAGATCTTTAGGTCTTAGAGTTTTTCCTGAGGTCAGTTCACAGTGTAACTACGTTTGGAGACAGTGATAACTTGCACTATTTTCCACTGCACCAGGGATTTTTTTTATATTTTTTTTTGAAGTTGGTTAAAACTTACTTGGTCAATGGAAAAGACAGTAAAATGTAAAAACTTTTACTGTCTAAACACTCTGTTCTCAGTGTGTACATAAATCCTCCTGATGACACTGAGTGTTATGGTTCACGTATTTAAAGGAAAAATGGCCTTGTTTAGAGGGTTAAAAGTGCTCTTAAAAACAAGGACACCAAGCCAATAGAGAAATTAGGAATGCTGCTAAGGACAATTCCTGGAGTAATGTCACAAGATACACAACTTCAGTACTAATTGTGCCTAATTCTGACTGTCAGGTTAGTATGATACCTATGACACATTTTTATTTTTCCTGACTGGCAAGGTTGAGAGAGACTGTTCAGTGCCAGCAATACTTTGTGTTAACCACAGGATGCACCACTCCATTCCTCCCTGTCAGTTGTGGCTCTGCCGAAAACAAGAACTATCTGCAGGTGTCTGAGCTCAGCCCTGAATGTCTCGTCTTGCCAAGACTCATTTATCAGTTTAAGTAAATGATAACGTAATTTCAAACAGAAGTTTTTTGTCCTAGTAGCTGGAATATTTCAACAAATAGCTGGACAGCTGGACTGTTCTCCATGGCTATTTTGTAGCAGCTGTTAAGACCAAAATTACTATAGAATGTGTATTTTCTTCACAAAAGAGTCATCTTTAGGGAGCTCTATTTTTTTCCTGAGATTACTGGCCACATATTCGAGTGCAGAAAGTGTGACTATCCCCAGTAAAATCCAATGGAGCTACATAGCTTTACTCCAACTAAAATTCCCATATTAGCCATGCTATATGTTTCATTGATTAATGTCTATTGCTTTGGATTAATCACACCAAAACAGGATGAACAAATGCATTACAACTATAAAAAAAAATTCACGTCCTAAACATCTCCTTAATCCTCTCCCACAGCCCTATTGATCATATTGCTTTCTTGGAGCTAATGCACAGCATCTGTGAGGGTAATTTTCTTCTAAAAACATATGAAAATTACATTTCTTGGTTTATACTATACAGTGAAGGGCATCACATGAAATGTCGCAACTCCATATCAATACAGCTGTTCCACCTTTTCCCTAGAATATTAACTTCTTCTAATACACACTCATGTGAATCACAAGATTGAATCTAATAATTTATGCCTGCTGGTAGCAGTAACTTGGAAAGGAATTATTTCAGCAAAGCCAGTATAATTACTAATGATCTCATGACTAGTTACTCTTTTCAGATGCTCAGTAAACCATCCATAAATTCATTCCACCTACTATCTGTTTAACTTGTCAGGCAAGCTTACTGACAGGGAGTAAGAACAGCTTCTAAAAGGAAGCAATCAAACCAAACACACACGCCTTTGCCCTGAGGGATAAGTGTGGCTACTGAGGCAAACCCAAAAACATCTTTTTAATCCACTGGTTGTTGTAAATGTCTGTACCAACACCAAACATTGCTCCAAATAAGCCTGCTGCCACATGCAACTTTCACATGCACAGTAGCTTAAGTTAGTGGATTTTTTCCATTTTTTTACAAGCTTGACTCTTTTCCCACTAATCTGCCTCCTTGCCCTGTGCAGCCTCTTTTTCCTTTTCCTTGGCTCAGCAGAGCTGGCAGCAGCTCAGTTCCTCCAGAGCAGGGAACCAGAAGTCACCTGCAATTCCAAGCTGCAAGTGCAGCTACTCCCCAGCTTCTACCCGATGGAGTGGATGAAGCCAGTTAACAGCAATCTGCTCCTTCCCAATCCACTTAACCACTTTGGGAACTCCTTTAAACTTTCCCACCGCGTTTCTAGAGGACAAAACCCACTTGGACAAATACAAGCCTGAGGCAGTACTTCAGTCTGCTCCCAAGCAAGCTGAAGCACACAGCACTGCAAGGTGGCAGGGCACACCTCATTCTTCTTCAGCGCTCAGCTGCTTGTGGGTTCTGCCCTTCTGACTTGCTCCTGACACCTTCAGTGCCACTGCTCTCCCAAACACACACTGACATCAATTTAGATGATACCTCTTCATAGAAGTATCCAGGTTCTGGTAGGAAACAGAAGCTCTTGAACTACTTATGTGTGTTGTTTGCAGTTAAGTTAGTTGAATATTCTATTCTTCATAAACTAGTTGAAATTCTCCACCTCAAAACAAATCCCATGGCAATCATTTTATGGTTTAACTAGAGTTAAGTCTAATCTTGTACATACTCTTCTCAGCAGAACTACAACCATCCCTTTTCCAGTCACTCCTGCAGGTTGCCTGAGTTTCACAGCTAACAAAAGCCCCCAAACCTTTTAGTTGTTTCTGTATTCTTTTGTGTTTATTTTTCAGTAATTCAAATGTAAGTTCTATGGGGTTAGTTTTTGTTTTGTTGGGTTTTTTAAATAACCACTGCTCTTGCTCCCAGAGTTAGTCACAATGGACTGCTCATTTTTTGGCATGTCTTCTGAGTATTTTTCAGCACATTCTCAATGGCATTATGCAATCATTTCATTAGTCTCTACTGTTTCACTTGGCAGTAAGAGGCATTATAAAATGATGTCAACTCTTGGAAAAACTGGCAAGTCAGAGGAGGTGACAGTTTCAGGGCTACACCAACCCTAAAATAATGGCCACTCAGAATTCATAAATCTCCATTTGTATACCTGTTACCTCTGTTTTTCACCAGCAAGCCACATCATTATATGCATTGCCAAACACATACAGAGCTACAGAACCACCACCACTCCACTACCTGCCCCAAAAAAGGGCACGTTTGGTCCCATTTTTAGAGAAGTTTTTGGACAGCCAAAGGTGAACTCGCATCCAGTTCAGCACACAAGACAAAGCCATGACACACAGCCTGCCTTTCCATGCCCTTCACTAGTGCAGTACAATGTGATTGATACACACAACATGAGTCACCACAAGGTAACAAAGCACAACTTGTCATCACCTTGCCACCTGACAACCCCACTGACTGGTTTTTTACTCCAGAAATAAAGACCTAATTAGATCTTCCAGATGCCTGAATACAGGTAAGTCTTTCACAGATCATGCACATCATGTTCTTCCCTTAAGTCACTCAGTGGCTTCTGGAAAGTCAAATGTTTCCAGAGCAAACAAAAACTAGGATGGTGCTGACATGAAAAGGTGTTTCTTGAGCAGGGGTTTCCTTCACCCCCATCTCTTGTGACACTGTATTGCAGAGTGGGATTCTCTCCTCAGGGACTGGGGCAAAGTGGAAGAGCTTTTTAATTTTGGCATTTGCAGTTCTGATTTCCCATACTGCCTCTATCACCTTGACAAGCCTCCTGCCTCTAGTTTCACCATGGCCTTAGAAAAGTGTGTTATCTTCATTTTGCTCAGTTCCCCCTCTCTGCAAAACAGAGTGATGTCCACAACTGTAAAGTGCTTTAAAGAAAGCCACGAAGATGGTATTTTTTAATAACTGTGGTAACTAACTAGTCAATGTATACAATATGACAACCAAACTAAATTCTACCAATCAGCAGTAACAGTGGAAGATGGTTGTGTGTAACCTTTCTTTCTCCCACTTCCCCATTGAGATTGTCACTTGCCTGTTACCCTGTGACAGATACCAGACATTCTCACCGCAGTCACCACTGACATATGAGCACAACATGCCAGCATATCAGCCTGATGCCCTCTTACTTTGGATGCTGCTGTTTCACATCTCTGGATGCCAGATCCACATGCATATGGGAGGGATTGAAGAGCCAGCCTGACTCTGCAGAAACCTGCGTTTCATATAAGCAACCTGGAATTCTGAGGTGCTCAGAATTAAAAACTAAAACATGGAAAACTTAAGATAACTGCACTGGGATAAAATTAGGATCACCTGCCACAGTCAAGCAACTGCTGGCAAGCATGAGAGATGCGAATGGACACGTTGGGCCTCTTATCTACACACATTGTAGAACCTCCATCTCATACAGACCCTGGAACAATCCAATACCACTGCTGTTGTTGCAAAACAGGCTGCTCTGAGCATTTGGATCTTTTCCCAACTCCAAAGCAGCTGGCACTGCAGTCTGGGGATCACGTTGCTTCTGTCAGCATCAGGGCTTGTCATTAGCTGTTAGCACACCAGAGGGGACAGGGTAATCTTCACAGGAGGTAAGGAAAAAAGAAAGGGCCACGTGGCTGGGGGAGAGCCTCTCACCCCCAGTTCAGCCCTTTCAACACAGCCTGCCAGAATGTGGCAAAAAGAGGATGAGGAAAAATCCTATCGTCAGGGGAGCAGCCACAAACTGACAGCCCCCAGAAATGTATTGTGTTTTCTGATACAGCAGAGCATGCAATTTCATAAGGAACAATTAGAACAACGCATAATACCCAGTGGAGCAAAGAATCACTGACAAAAGCTATTTCACCTATATATGTCAATATTTTCTAACAAATATCTACAGAACTCTCTGTAAACTCCTGTCCATACACAAGAATTCACACTTTTAAACAACATCACTGAAATGAAACATCATACATCAAGTGGATAAATAATTATTCAGGGAATCTACAAGTCAAATTTGTGGGGTAAAGGCAAAGAAACCAAAACCAATGCCTCATTTTTGTAACTAGAAGAAACTATTGTTCCTTTTTCAATGGTTGCATTCTATTCTTAACACGTTAGACCTGAAGAAGAAATTATCCTGAAAGCCTTTAAAAATAAAACTGAGCTAATATTTGTACTTTTCCTCTAAGCTCTGCAAGCACTAGGGTAAGTATTTAATTGCAGTTTCATGCATAAAACAAACTCCATGGGAGCACAGAGAAGAAATCAATAAGTACCTACAAGGACTACAAAAGTTAAAGTGATAACAATGTTAGTTAGGCTCTGTTTCAAGTGCACCTTTAGATACTGTCAACATGAATGCACAAAAAAAAAGGTAAACTGTATGAAAAGCCAAGAGAAGATGTAGAAGCTATTTATGGCACTACAACAGTATTCTTTTTTTCTTTTCTCCATTTTTTTGGTTTAGTTTTGAGGTTTTTTTAAATACAGAAACAGTACTGGATGCACAGTCTACGCTTACAGTGTCCATTGCACCATACAAGTCACTGCCAAATCTGCTCTAGCCATGCATTCAGCACTCATAGGCAGATTTTCTTCTTCAGACTTTATCATTTTGCCTTCAGGGCATTTCAGTTCAAACAGTGTTCAGAACACCACTACTAAGGTAAGCATCTTGCCCTGTGTTTTGTATAATACATGCTCAAAGGAGAGCCAAATAAGCTCCTGAGGCCAAGAACTTTTACGTGCTTGGAGAACCTCAGCAAGAACTACAACCTGGTGCTCACGTGGGAATTGCAGTGATCACCTTTGCATTAACATGGGCTGTGCTCGCTTAGAGGCACTCACTGAGCGAGCCTACAGGGAATGCCCAAACTAAGGAAGAGTCAAGTCAGATACACCACATGGGGCAGTGCTGAATTCATGCTGTGTCCCTTAGCTGGTATGCAGGTCTGTGATGGGCTTCCCAGAAAGGTCACAGCCAGCTGGGATGCTGCCAGAGCCTTCTCCTTGCAGAAAGAGGAGGCAACTGTCAGAAAAGGGAGCAAAGGGATGATCTGGGGTAAAGCAGAAATAAGGGAAGGAGAAGACCCCAAAATACTTCTCAGAGACCTTGTTCCTTGGGGCTTTCTCTTCTAGGATTCACCCAGATGGAGCCAGCAGACATCTCTGCACCCACAGCTTTGATAAGCTCTCACAGTCTGGTAGCTTCAATAAAGCAGAGAAACAAAGAGTGAGCTTGCCTTTATTATGGCACTGTGTGGTATGCCATAAATAGCTGCTTAGAAAGGATAACTAGACAAACACTTCAAACTATATTTGTCAGATGAACTGAGTAGAATACATCTGGTGACCACATCAGCCTTGCTATTGTGTTTCTTAATTTGCTTTTTAATGCAGCAAGCAATAGCACTGGCAGCATGTCTCTTAGCTGTTAATGAAGTCTAATTATTCTTTTTACTCTTCATCCCCCAGAGGGCCAACTAAAAAGAACGGGGCATTAGAGAGAGGAAGGCTTGCTAACCCTACCAAATCCAGGGCATGCAGCCCAGCCAGCAGGACACGTGGTGCTGAAGCAGACCTGGGCTTGATCTTTGGGCCAGGGTAGCAGCGTGCTGGGGACTGTGGTGCCCACCCCTACTGGACACTCTGTGCTCCTCCACACTCACCATGAGGCAATGCCAGGGGCTCTGGGGACAGTAACTACAGAAGGACTTGAAGCCATTTGTAATTTAAGCCCTGTACAGGATTCACACCATGCAATAAGAGCAACAGCGTACCTTGTATAAACTTCCACAAACACAACTACCTGGATGCAGTTGCTTTCCTGTTTAAAATTATCTGAAAACATGCAAAAAAAAGGCTTTTCAATAATCAGGTCTGCATAGCTGGGAGTTTATGGGGAAAAAAAAATCTATGAACAAGACAGTTGTAAACTTACTTAAAGCATCTCAAAATTGAATGAGTTCTTTGCACTACTGGCAGCATCACAGTAGCTCTGCACTTCAGCATGAAATTGATCCAATATTCATTGATTTTAAATATTCTTTAAGTTTCTGAGAAACATTTTTTAAAAAAGAAGTTGCACTACCTCCTGTTGTACAAGTCTCTTGGAAAGCACGAGATCGAACTGCTCTGTAATTGCTTTTCAGTAATACTGCCCAGGTGCTTTAGATCCCTAAGCATAAAAGGGTTCAAAAATGATCAGACAAGTTCATGGAAGAAGTATCTATCAAAATATATCACACATGATGGGGAAGACAATGTTTAGCTTAGAAAATCACTGTGCTGCAAGAAGACAGAAACTTGTCCTCATCTTATACTTTTTTAACCTGTAAGAGTTGTTGTTCTTCCCCATTCCCATTGAACTCTGATTTAAAGCCTCAGTGCTGACAATTTTTTTTTTTTTTAATTGGCATACCCTAACATTTGGAAATGCATCAGAGCAAATTGCAGTAGAAAATGCTTTCTCAAAATTATGCAGTTGGAAAAAAGAATTCCACTGTCACGCATTACTCTCTTTCATGCAAATTTTGAGGGTGAAAAACTGGTTAACACCGTGCTGAAACCAACAAAACTGGATTTTCTCTACCTGAGAGCACAGGGAGCACCCAGAGGGCAAAGAGTGGCATCAGCCACCCCGTGCTCCTGGGGTGCAGCACTGCAGCTCCCCAGCACAGCTTGAACTGCAGCTCTCACACGGGTTCAGCTGCACCTTTTTCCACTCTGAAGCATCTACTTTGTCACTGTGCCATAGCCATGGCTTGGCTTCCCTGGAGTTGCAAGAGGGTTAAAAAAATTAAGCCTCTTCTTACAAAGGTGAGATTTCTCCAAGACATCTACCCTTAGCATTGCCTTGGATGAAAGGGGACATTTGTTTGCTGACTCCCTCAGCTGAGCGAGTTTTCAGCCACAGTAACCATTTACTTAACACCAAGTTTCCTTTTGAAACAGTAACTTCATATTTCACATGCACCCTGTGGAAGGAGCCACCTGACCCCATTGCAAGCACCAATGCTTGGAACAGCTTCACCACCCCTGCAAAGCTTTCCCCAAGGCCCAAGGCAAGAAGAGCAGATTTGTAAACTGCCCCAGAGCCATAAATTTCAGTCACTCCGATCTTTTTAAAGGCTCATCAGCGCTAATCAGCATCTTCATTACATTTTCATCAGTTAGTAACTGAGGCAGTGGCTTGCAGTTAACTAATTATGTGTTCACCTAGAAAGTAACACTTAAGTTTCTTTTAATAATACATCACCATTCATGTCCCAGTAGCCTGAGAACAGTAGCCTGAATGTTATACTTTTAAAAAGTTCTTCCCATTGTAAGAGAAGAACTGTCTGTATAAAAATAATATATAATAAAATCTGGTGCCTTCTGTCTTTTGATGGGCCTAAAAGGAACTCATACGTATCCCTGCAAATTCCTACAACAAGTACAACGTTTTGTTGCTTCGGGAAGAGGAAGGAAGAGAAAAAAAAAAACCAACTTATGAAGTTAAACAGAAATAATTTCTGCTTGGCATTTTCAAAATAATGAACAAATGAGGTAACTGCTCATGCCTTCAGGCCACTGAGCTCTGACTTGATACCACTAATTAAAACAAACTACATTCGTAAGAAACATCTCAGCAACAAGCATAATTTGAATTACTCAGATACAAAACGTGAACTAACAAATTCCCTTTTTTTTTTTTTAAAAAAAAAAAAGGCAAATAAATGGTCCTTTCCAACCTGACACTGCAAACAAGAGATTTTTTTTTTTTTTAATGCTAACAGCATTAGCTGAAGGATGGGAAGTACTAATCCTTGAGCAAACCTTGGAGTTGTCCTGGCTGCCTCCAAGAGCTCCGGAGCATTTAGTGGCATTTAGCCCAGTGAAAGCCCTGACAGAGTGCAATGTGCTTGGATCCTGCAAATGCCATGGCACAGTTCTTGTCATCTGGGGGAGTCTGTACCCTCAAATGAAAATATTTGGACCGTGGTTCCTCGTAAACAAACGCAGAGCAGTGGGTGGGCTACACTCCACCTGGCCTCTCTCAAACCTCTTGTGTTGGCAGAAAACCCCAGTCCAATCCCAGATTCCTTCAGTATATGCATAACTAAAACTCTACAACAACATTTAAACTATGGACATGCTTCATTTACTGAATGAAGGCATGAGTATCTATGCCTTTGCCTCTACCCAGGTGAAATATTTTCTGTTGGACTTGCTTTGAGCAAAATTCCTAAACTTTGGCATTGAAGTGATTTTCTCCTGCACTGTCCAAAATCAGTAAAAGCAATTGCAAAATAGAGTACATAAACAATTTTTTCCTCCTTCCCCTCAATCACCTTGCAAATCCAAAAAAGACCTGAACACAGTCTGTTCCAACATGGACAGGGATTTTTTTTCATTATAAATATTGGTTTAGGCAGCCGATTCTGATTTGGTAAAATTTTAATGTGATATGATCCTGTTCACTTCTGGTCTCTGCCAACATTATCTTCCTTTTCTATTTTTCTTCCACCTAACAAAGCATTTAAATAAAAAGCACACTCATTTTTATGCTTTAAAATACACACATCTGTTATACATACCTAACTGACATGCACCCTCAAAATACACATTTTACACACTCCAACATTCCTAGATTTCTCCTTGGCAGTATGCAGCAAACCAAAATGAACAAAGCTGATCCTAACATGGGAAGTTACAGTAAACAAAAGTGTTGAACTTCTTGAGTTTATTCTCAGCAGCTTCATCAGTATGAACTTTTTACACCCACTAAACAAGTTAGAGATTGCCAAACAGCAACACACACTGGAAGCCTCAACAGAGTCTTTCAGGGTGAGACAACATCCTGAGGTCATTTAACTGCTCCATTTTTGAGGAATGTGAAAAAAATGTATGAACAAACAACAGGAGTACCTCCTGCATAGCACACATATGCCACTTGCCTTAAAAATAAAAAAGCAGAGGGGACAAAAAAAACAACCCAAGACAGCAGTAATTAGCAATATAAACTCTTTTAACCCAAGCCACTAATGATTTATCATTTATCAGCATAAATGATATGCAGTTCTGCAACATCCCAGTTGTTGAATCTCTATGTACATAATCATTACTGCAACTGCTATTTTAAAATAAGAAAACTGAGAAAGTGCTAGATCTGGAGGTTAGAAAAATGAGCAACTTGCTGAAAAGTTCTCCTCTACGAATAATGGACAAGTAATACCCCAGTGAACTTTATGGATTACTGGATCTGCATGTCACGTTCCAGCCAAGACTTGTGTCGGTTTATAAGCCATCAGGATGTAATCCAGCCTAACTCAGAACCGTTGGCTCTCCTCTGAATCACTAGATGCTGGCAGCAAATACACATTCTTAAGATTTTGCCAATATTTCCACAAGTACACTGAGATGTTTGAGACTTAGAGCAGCTGTGTCCCAATATCCTCGAGGCGCCTTTCCCCTCGCTCTTACCCTGTCGCTCACTGTCCTCGTCACAGACACAGACGACATTCATAGGTTACCTACAGGTGGTTTCCCAACAAACAGCCTCCACATCCAAACCACAGGCAACTGTCCTCGATGGCTAAGGACATTTAAAACAATGCAGAGTTCTCAGGGCAGCCCCACTTTTACAATCTGAAGAGGTGGCATTTTAGGTCATGACGCTCACTCGGAAGCTTTTCAAAGGTGACAGGTCTTGAGGCACTGTCAATTTTAAAGACCCCATTCCCATTGTCCCCAGATTGATCCCAAAACTGAGACCTATTTTCAGTGGTAATCCTACTTAGTTTATACAGGTCAGGATTCCCACAAGATTAGAACAACCAGCATCTCCTTCACACCATCAGCAAAGGGACAGATGATCAACCAAAGTCAATAACTCTGCTTCTTCTTCCCCCAGCCACACATCCAAGGAAGGCCAGGTTGTGGTGGATTGCATTACATTGAGCTGAACTGGTAAATACACAGTATAAAGTCTCATTTCTAAGTAAGTCTGACAGCAGGTATGTACAGAATCTCAGGCTGTACAGCTAAATACCAGTGTGGGTGTTTAGGTTCATACAGTGTTTCTCTCTGCTTTTCCAAACACTCTGTGTTTGGGGGGTGGG
Organism: Myiozetetes cayanensis; assembly: GCF_022539395.1. Lineage (NCBI taxonomy): Eukaryota > Metazoa > Chordata > Aves > Passeriformes > Tyrannidae > Myiozetetes > Myiozetetes cayanensis. The sequence goes on along the minus strand of NW_026088185.1, from coordinate 9,939,573 downwards.
GTGGAGGTTGTTCCTCCCCCTCCCCCATTTCTCTTCATTCTTAATAGATGACAACAGTGCAGGGGCTGTGGCAGACAGACAGGTGTTGCAGTTTGCTCCAAAAATGGACAGGTTTTGACTCGGTCTTACCTTGTAGAGTAGGTTAGTCAGGAGTCACTGCTTTTGGTAGGAAAACACGCTTCAAAGCTGTGCTTTCACCAGCTCCATTCCAGCTGTCCTAAAAGACATTTTTCAACCACACAAACAGCTCGTTATCTTGACCTCAACAGCCAGCAAGAGGTGACTTCTCCAAGCTTCAGATATCCTTCTGGGGAGCAGGGCAAAGATTGCAGGACTCTACATGCGAGGCAGCGTTACTCAAGCCCTGTACAGTGTTACCAGACCAAAGATGCCTGCACTGGTTTAGTTTCTCTATACAATCAGATAATAAGTGAGAGACCTGCATACAAATAAGCCACAGGTTACCTGAGGTTCTCAGAGGAGATCTTGCTTCCTCTTTCTCCTACTGAAGCTGCAGGTGCCTTGCCATGTGGGTGCAGTGTTAGGGATGATGTGCCTTGCAGGAAGGAGCTATGATGTGGCTCTAACCCAGCTCAGTGAAAGGGAGGTGTCCCCAGGCAGTCCCTGCAGACCACTGGCTGCTGACTGGGTGGGTGCAGGCAGAACCCTGCAGGATTCCCCAGGTGCAGCACAGGCAGCCCTGGGCTCTATCCTGAATATGCATCAGTGCAGCCAACACAGTCTTTAGAGTTGGTAGAAAAGCTTGTTTGCTCTGGAGTTGGGTTTTTTGATTTGCTTTGTTAGGAAACAAAACCTTACTAGTGGTAAACTTCATGCAAAACAGAGAAACTCTCTTGGGCTGCCTCAAGACTCACTGTCTCCACAGCAGAAAGAGTTTTAACATCAAGATTACTTACACTGCTAATCTAAATCAAGATTTACTGCAGCATAATAGTTTGAAAAAAGCAGATTTAAATCACTGTACTATTTTATTGAGTCTGCTTCATTCCTTAATTACTTTCCTAAGGAAAAGTCCATTCAATCTGTGAGAGCACAGCCCAGTTCGGTAATGAAATTGCAGCTCTGTGCATTCAGTCTAGCTCTGTCCCTTTTCTACCTTGTTAAGAAACAACAACAAAAACAAACACACAAAAAGCACAAGCAAAAAAAACCCTTCAAAAATTAAAAAAACCCACCAAGTAATATTTCCTGTAGTACCATGGGCTATATCTGCGTATGTGTCCACGCAGAAGACTAAAAAGAAAGGCTACAGTCTGTCTCCAGCCAGTTTCTACTTTTTGGGGGGTTTTGATCCTCATCTCCTCTACATGATTATGCTCAGTATTTGGTATTTTATCATGCTCCTCTAGCCTAATTCTACGCTAAACCATTTTAAGCAGTAGAATTACTCTCATTTCACTCTCCAGCAGCTGGCATCCCCTGAGCTTTGCATCTTACTTGTTGCCTTCATGATTGTTCATACTCTTGTTTCACACGGGTCCTGCTCCTGCAGTCTGACTTGTTTAGGCAGAGCCCTGCAGACCCAGGCCTACAGAGCTTCATCACAACCACTGGCCAGAGGAATCTGCTCACACACACCCCACAGCAATGCTGCACTCCCTTCCTTGCTATTACTCTCAAAGGGGTGTAGATTTATAGCTTTCCACAGCCTACCCTTTGCCAAACTTAATCTGTACTTGCTTCTTCCTCCAGACTCCCCTACAGCATTTTAATTATTTATCGCTCTCTTATCTACAGTCCTTCCAGTTAGTCTGTGTCATTCTGACACTGAAAAAGCACAGAAATAAAACAGCATTTTAAATGCAGGTACCACAGCTTTATAAAGCACATCTGTAACTTATAAGCAGACTCTCATTTAACTTTGACCTAAGTCTCGTTCACCACTGTTGCTTGTGAAGTGTCTTGCCCCACTGAAGCGTTTGCTTTGGCTTTCTTCTACTCAAGACAGAACCACACAATACACTTGATGACATACATGGCTGAATTTCATTGTTTCTTATTTAGATGTCTCATGTCTCAAGCTGCCATATTTTGCTATTTTCTCCATCTTTAAATGCTTTTGCGATTCCTGTCAATATGCTGTGGTCTGCAAGCTGTCTGGTTTCTGATGCACCAGCCTGGAAGCCAGGTCTTCATGCTTGCTTCAGACTGTGGGAAACCTCAGCCAGATTGAGGACCTGGAGAAGGTACACAACGGCTTCCTCCCATTCTAGATGTCTGTGTGTCCTTCCTGCACAGACCAAGCATCACATGTGGAGGCCAACAGTCACTCCTCACTTAAAACATTTGTTACCCCCACCAGCAAGTCGCCCCCACTCCAGACTGACTGACTTTTGCAGAAGTCCTGTACAACAATAACACCTCCTCAATGGCATCTGTATATACAACCCAAGGTATATAATCCAAGGGATGGTATTCCAACACTTGGGATTCCTCTGCCCTCACCATGAGGCACTCATGTTACTCCAGAGAGCTCTGCGCAAGTGCAAGCAGATGAATTCTTCTCAACACTATTACCTAGAAATCATTAAGTCCCCCACAGTCATTTTGCTGTGCTTTTCCAGACTTCCTCATTTACCACTGTTGAGAATCTCAGCCCACATCAGCAGCAGCCATCACTCCATAGCTCTGCCAGCACAAGCAAGCACCAGGGAAGAAGATGCAATGCCTGGGATTCACTGCTGCTCAGTGCACAGCTGTATTCGCCCAGATCTTCAAGGACAGAGCCCACACCTGCTCCCTGCAAGGCACAGGACACAGAGGTCTCCACAGCCTGTTCAGCATCTCTTGCTGAACACTATCCTGTATCTGCCACCATGACTGTTCCTCACTTCTCTCAGCATGGCCAGAAATCCCAACCAGACTCTTGCCTGCTCTAAGCAATCACAACCCCAGCGAACAGAGCAGCTCAGAATCTGCCCCTCAAAATGGTAATGGTTTGGTGAGGAAAGCTCAGCCCAGCAGCAGCATATGCACCTGAGACTGGCTGAAGTAGAGTGCTGTCAGCAGCCATGCCCTTCGTGTCATATCCAAAAATTCTTAGCAATCCATGTGTCACACAACATAACCGGCATTACCTTTTCTCTCTCTCTTCTACAATCACTCCTTACTGCAGTAGCTGAGTATCTTGTAAAAATCCATGCTAGGAAAGCCCCCAGTGCACCAGTGGAAGCCTCTGGCACTTCTATTTTGGGGAATAATTACTTACCAATGTAGGATGCAAAGCACTTATGTTTTAATAATAGCACTTTCTCATATCTTGGCTACATCTTATGTATTCAGTTTTGGTTTTTTTTCTTGGTTTGTCATCTCCACAACATACTTTTTTAATAAACTTAATGGCAAGTCTGTGATTTTAATTTCAGTTGGAATATAGCCAAGCCACTAAATCTACTCTGGAGGCCTACTGATTTATGATTATCTTTTAACAAGTAGCTATTGCTTTTACTGAAGCACCTCTGGGTGCCATAGCAGTGGAACTATTTGCAATTGCAAATGAACAATGAGGTGGGTTTTCTAAGAAAAAAAATATTCAAGGGGCTGCAGAAAATACACACAAGAGATACAGCTTCACCTACGTGATTGCATATAATTCAGTGAAATGCCAAATTGCAATGTACTGTGTTTAAACTAGAATACAACAGCCCTTAGGAAAAAATGTGGGTTTTGGATTGCTTCCATAGATAAACCTGGACAAACTTGTGTCAGAGATGCATTATTCAGAAGATGTATAATAGAATTATAATACATTAATATTTTTAACCTCTTTAAGATATTTTTAAACAAAAAAGGGGTTTAGTACAGCCTGTGAAATTAAATCAGCAGTGTCAAGAAAGGAGGCAGACTCCAAAAAACAAAGGGCCTGTACACTAAGGAAGAAATGGGTGGTACTGTGTTTGTGTAAATATACCACAAGTGCTGGCCACACTACATTTACAACCACCCTGCAACAGCTCAGACCTTTGTTCAAATTGGATCCTTCCCAAGCTCACATTTTCTGTCAAACCACAAAGAGAAAATAATAAAGGAAAGAGGAAATAAACACAGAAAAAAATAGCAAATAAAAACCGCACCATGGACTGATTTGGTCTGTTGTGTCCTCCAGGGGTTTTGGTTTTGCCTCCTTTTTCTCATGATTAATTCTTCTGCAGACATTATTGCATATTATGGTACAATGGGGATTTCAGAGTCAAAGACAAACTGTTGTTATAACCAAGTAAACACTGAATGGGATCACACAGCACATTCCACTGTATTTTGAATCTGCAAAATCCAGACAACCAAACTGGCAAGACGATGAGGAAGTCATCAAAACTAGAAAGTAAAAGCAGCAAACTAACCACCTCACCTAATTTAATTTTTGATCCTTCTCTGAAAAGGTTCTGCTTCTCACCTCCCCACCCCCCAAAAAAAGCACTCCAAAATCAAAAGACAAAACTGCTGGTCAGCTATAGATGCCTTTGACTCTTCTGTTACTGTGCAGAGAAGGTACTGAAGAAACGCCAATGTCACCCTGGGATTCAATAAGATTATTTAGGATGGCAAGAGACTATTTCAAAAACTTAAGGTAGGACCCCAGACAAACAAGGTGGTTCTCAGAAACACTGCACTTAAGAGCTGCTGGATAATTTCCACCTACCAGCATGAGAAGCCAGGCACTACCTCTGACATGATGAGCTGTGCCAGACTCTGTCTCAGGAGGATCAGGGCAGAGCTCTGAATGCAGCCACGTTCTGACTTCAGTTCCTGGTGTGAATGAAAGTAGCTGGCAAACAATTATGACTCCTAGCAAAACTGGAATTTCAAAAGGTACAGAATGTGGGAGAGGGAAGTCTATCAGGAATTAAGCTTCAGGCTTCTCAACATTTACTGTAGCATTTGAATGACCTCTCCTGTTCTGCAGGGAATCAAAGGCAGCACCAGCAGCTACAACCACATCCACAATCCAGTCATTCTTAGCCTGTGGAACAAGTTAATGTTTGACATAGGTCTTCAAAAACATCTTAAATGCTAAATTAAGAAGAACTGAAATTAAGTCTAAATACGAGCTATCACACTGCTCAGAGCATAAACCAGATGCCTGAAGGGGGTGGAGAAAGCAAGCACATCATTAGAAATAAAAGTGCTGAGTCAGATTGATCTTTTATTCCTGTGAAGCAAAACCTGATTGCATCTTGGCATGTGCCCCACTCAGCCCCTTGGCAAGAGGAACAGATTTATTCAGATGACAAGTAGGAGGGAGCAGCAGAAAGGGCATTTTCACTCCTCTCCCAGACGCACGTCTCACTGGAGCAGAAAGAGGGTTTTTTGGCTGCTGATAGGAAAGCACCAGGCAAAACAGCTGGGTATAAATGGTGGTTTTCCAATGTCTTTTAACATCTGGGCTCCTCTATTTTTCTAGTGGCAGTTGTGAAGTGCTCTAAAGTGTATTTTAGTCTGACAAGGAAACTTGCTTTTCTTTTTGACAGATCCCTTAGAAGTCCGTGAACGGGGTGTCTGTGACCCACATGCTGCCCTGGCTGAAATCATCTCTTCAGCCTAAGCAACTCATTCACCTACAGCAGCAAAAAGAAAAAGCAGGGAGGAGGAGGAAACAACAAGGTAGTCCATCCCTCACTCCAAAATTGTTCTGTCCTTCTGGGAAAGCTCCTGGCCTGCCACTCTCTCTCCAGCTCCCTGCCCTTCTAAGCTCTGATCACTGCCAACCCCTCAGTCCCCTCTGACCCATGGGCTACTGCCATCACAACCTGCAGGCCAGGCTACTCTAGAGGTGGTAAAGCCAGGAAGATTTACTTCTTAAATAGTTTATTTTAAATGGATCATGCTTTAAAAACATTTACAATGTTTTTAAACAGTCAAGCCCAACAAGCACTTGCTCCCCACAGCAGTTTCAGGCCATCCACTCCTGATTTCCACCAGCTCCTGCTCTAGCACTTCTTGCCACAGCAGGCAAGACAACCATTGCTTGGGGGAAAATCCAATAACACAGCTCAGTGATGAAAATACAAGTTTGAAAGGTCTGTTTCCACCTCCATCTAATGAATATGTGCTTTACTCACTCTGGGACAACATTTAGAAACCTATTCTATATAGTTCTCACAAGTATTATAGCCCAGGGAGTACTGCATCACAGTCTTGACCCACTTGTGCTCATCCAAATTCACAGCATCTCACCATGCACAATAAATTCTGACAGTAATAGCCCATTTCCTTATTTAAAGGAACAGCTTCAGTGGATACAGCACATTACATAAAGGATTATCAATTTTATTATAGCTCTCACAGAAAGGCTTTGAATAATTGCTGCCTTCTAATCTCTCTAATCTTTAATTTTTGTTTCATTGAAGACTGACTGTTTTGTGGCTACAGCAGAGGAGGAAGGAGGATGAATAGGAACAGACAGTAACTCAAAATCAAACTGAAAAAAAGAGATACACCAGCAAATCCTATTCTTTCTTATTAGCATTGAAGAAGTATTTAAACAGCAGCAGAGCTTCCCTTACAGAAAGGACAAACAAGAAAAAAAAAGTGAAAGAATATAATCAGATTGTTAATAAACCCTTAAGGAAAGGAACAATTGTGTCTCCTTCCAACCTCATTGCCTTGAACTAAAGCCAGATGAAGCCAGGGGAAACCTTCCCTGGAAGCAGATCAGACCAAACCCTGGACCCTTCCTGCAGACTGAGAGACACTCAAGACTACACCCTCACTGAGTGCTAGCCAGAGTCTCTGTCAGGCACAGTGGCTGTGGGGTGACTGAGGAGCCCCACAGAAGGGCCATGTACACACAGGACTCCTTGTCAATCTGCCTTACCACCAGCAGTGTTTCTTACAAACCAAACAGGCTGGTCACCCTCACAACCCCCACACGGCACCTCCTCCGAACACCTTCTAGACCCTGGGTCCACTTCTACTGCAGATGTCTAAATGCAAGATGTGCCTTAGCATTAACACCTATTTCATATCAAAAACTAAGTATCATTTTTTTGAGTGATCATAAGATAGTTTTGCTGTCCATAAAGTACTTATTAGCTCCATTTAGAAGATCACATAATCCAGCCCTAGGCTCTGTCACTAGTTGAAATGCACAAGGTGTACCTAACTCTACCATCTAAAACCTGCACAGCATCACATCACCCCATCTACCCAATTTTTTTTCTAAAAGAGTTTTGCAGTAAAACATGGTCTTTAATTCTTCAGCTCATGGTGTTGATTACATGAATCCCTCAATCATGCAACAACAGCACAGCCAGAAGTAGCATCTTCTTCCCCATAAACTCACTCCAAAACCTTTGGTGCTTTTGTCGTGTTTTCAGGTAGTGCAGGTCCTGACAGCAACAACAAACCACATTTAGAGGACTGAACCCTTCTCCCTACTAAAAGTAATTGAGTTCCAAGCACTGAGCTTTGGCCAGGAGTTGCACTCGATGATCCTGATGGGCCCCTTCCAACTCAGCATATTCTCCAATTCTATGAGCTGACTTAAGGCATGCACTTTCTCAAAAACCAAGACTATTCATTTTTAACCAAGAAAAAGCAACGAAATATGGATATAAAATATGTTCTAAAGCCAAAGCAAGATGGATACTAGGATGGCTCAATGTTTAAAAGCAAATTCACACATGTCCCAAGACCCTGGAAAAGATTTAAGATACATAGGATTCCACAGCCTCAGTATAATGGTGATTACAAGAGAGTAAACAATCTGTACACCTTGATTTATGATGAGAAGGAGTCAAACCTTTCTTACTTCCTACTGGGTTTTATACATTAAGTTCCAAGCAGTAAATAGTCTAAAGAAGTTGTTTTGTTTTGGGGGTTTTTTTAAAGTACAAAACAAAAGCTATGTTTATTTTGGAGTGTTCCTGGACCTATTTGTTCTCATAATATTATTTTAACTTTGAGCCAGTTGTCATTTTTAGAAGACAGGTATAGAGGCAACGCTCCAGCGAGGTGCTCTGTAAAACAGACATGTCCTCTACTGCTCCTAAGAGAAAAGCCTGGACAAGCCCTTACACCCAGTGGGAATCCTGGTCTGACAAGCAGGGATAAGTACAAAAATCATGCAGTGCCTGAGGTTATAAACAGTGTGCAACTGCTGCTTGCAAAGCTTCAGATACACAGGACACTGGCCATTATCACTGCGCTTTATTTTCCCCTTCTGTGAAGGAAGATAAAACAGTACCAGGCAAAAAGAGGTGTGATATCTTCAAGGACAGGTTAAATCTAGTTGTGCCACGAAAACACTGTTTTCTCACATGTATTTTTAGTATAATCCCAAGGATATACTATTATCTTGCTCCCACACAGTGTCTTCTTATCAAGTCCCACAGTCTGTGTTATAATTCAGGGCAAACAGCCCCGACTGCTGCATTCTGCAGCTGCAAAAAAAAGCCAGTACTATTTACTGGCTCTTAAGCACCACAATCAAAGTGAACTGCATTGCTTGCATGAAAAATGTTACCAGAAATATTCACTTTTATTCCAAATAGGAAAAAAAATCACTTCAAAGAACTATGAATTCAGAGTAGGAAGACCAAATCTAAGCACAGCTCATTAAGTGATGTGATGACTTAAAAAACAGTAATATAATCACAGAATGATTTAGGTTGAAAGAGACCTTAAAGATCATCTAATTCCAACTGGCCTGCCACAGGTAGGGATACCTCCCACTAGACCTGGTTGCTTAAAGATCCATCCAACCTGGCCTTGAACACTTCCAGGGATGGGGCATTCACAACTTCCCTAGGCAACGCATCCCAGTGCCTTACCACCCTTGTAATCTCAGGTTTTAATTATAGAAATAAAGGTTGTAGCCCTCAAACTGGCAGATTTGAACGTGTAACCTGTGTGAAATCACTACAGAAATATTTGCCCAAGTCTACAGCCAGCCCAAAGTTGCTCCAAGCAGAGTGCAGGCACTGTGTATCTCTTCGAGTCAGTAGTCCGGGTGACAGCAAGGAAGTCTCAAAAAACAGTCCTGGGGGGTTTTTTTGACAAAATTTTACTGGGTTGGATGGCAGCTCCATTCCTTCTCTGGATGGATTGATTTCTACAAAACACACTTACTGTTTGGATTCAAGCAATAATTAGATTTCACTTTGCCGTTCTGGTTTCCAGAACTGCTTATAAAATGGGATCCTTGTGCTAAACTGTGTAAATCCTTTTACCTTGCAAATATTTGAGACTTACACTGCAAGTGGGCATTATGGTGGACCCAGGAAACAAACCAGTGTAGCAGAGGACATGAGTACCATCTTCCTCCCCCACTTCTTCTAACCACACATGAGGAATTTGAATATTTCCATAGCGCTCTCACTGTGGGGAAGTCCCTGTCATTGACAAAATAAATACAAATTGTAATATTTTACAATAAGGTAATGAACAAAAGGGTAAAACCTTGGAGAAGGAACAGGAGGTAAGTTGTGGATTCAGCATTGCAAGTGCCACAACTCTCTAGAAAAAACCTAAAGCTCACCATCATATTACCTCAGTAAGTTCTATTGCTCTGGAGTGAATTTACAGGTTCCCTGCACCTCCACTGCTGATCAAAAGGTAGAACAGTGTTCCCCCTTAACACATTAAATATAAAAGCAATTAATAATCACATGCATGGGAATAAAAATGACTGGTACATCTGGAGATCAAAGAAGAAAGCAACAGCAATGGAACTTCAAAGTGTTTCCTAACTGCTTAAGTTTTTTCAAGGACATTTCCTTTCTCTTCTAATCCCTGATTAAATGTGTGCCAAATGATCTGGCAGAAACTCCATCACCAAACATGGAAAAACCACCTGATGCAGGTCTTTGTATACACATGGGAGCGCACACAAAATGTCTCAGTTTTATCTTCTCCCATACCCAGCAGGGCCAGTCCCACACAAGACAAACTCGCAGATAAAGTGCAGCAATAGGATTATTTGCAACCTTTCTGTTCTGCCTAAAGCTCTCTTCCAGACTTGTTTTATGGCAGTGTCAGAGTGCTGGGCCAGTGTTAGTGTGCCATGTACCTTCACCAAAAGAGGCAGCTGGTGGGGCCAGAGAGCTGTAGCTGCCAAGGCAACGCTGTCATCCTGCAAAGGAGACTTCACTGCCCTGGTCTCCCACTTGCTTCCTTAAAAATGGGTAAAGGGATTCTCAGAAAGAGCACCTCCCTAATGGGATTTTTCTGCTAAGACAGACTTATCCAAGGGATGCTGATGGCCCAGGACCATTGCTGTACTTTGAGTGGGGCTGTGGGGGCTGCTGACTGAGCCCAGCACTAGGAGGCACTCGGACAGCCTGCCTGGGCTTTGCACTGGGAGACAGAGGCCCCTTCTGCTCATCAGCAGGGCAATAAATTAAAAAGCAAGTGAGCACTTACTTGATGTCTGTGAAAAGTCAATAAACCTTTCATTGCAAAACCAGCAGTAGGTCAACTCCTTTTATCTCAACACTACCACTTTCCAGTTCTACAATACAGAAAGACACAGAGCTTTTCTACTTAACAGGCCTTTTGATCTGTGTAAATCCTTGCCTTCTTCGTTCTTGGTTATTTGAACAGGTACATGCAATTTTAAAGCATCCAAGCCTACAAACTGTGTGTATGGCTCAAGTCATGGGCTTCTTTTCCAGTAATTTGGTCTTAAAAAAAAGGCACAAGATGTCAATGCTGATGTTTTCATTCCATGTTCAATATATGGGCCACCTTAAACATGTTAGCAATTGCTTTCCTCTTCTCTGGTCTCCACCCAAAACCAGCAGTAATCTCCAGAAACTGGTTGGGTTTTTTGGTCAAATTGGGGTGTTTGGTTGGGTTTTAAGAGTAGAGTGAATGTTTTAGTCCACCATCTTGCCTACTTCCTATAAGAGTAGAACAAGAAGAGCAAAGAAAATACCTTCTATCTTAATCTGGGACTTCCCTTTTTTTTAAGTTAAACTTAAATACAATTATAATGTATTTGTCTTTTTTTTTTAACTGAATCATTGGTTTTTGGGTCTTACTTTTAAAGCAGTTGTCCTAACACAGGAAATCCAAGCATACCCGATTTTAACAAGATGTACAATAATATGAACTCATTAACACCCACAGCATTACATTCATAAAGTATGCATGAATGGAAACCAGCACACGTTGTATAGGCTATAAAATCCAAAGAATTTAATTAATTCATTACTGAATGTCAACCTGGTACTAAAGTAGCACAGGATATTATTGGACTAGTACCCCAGCATTACTTTAATTAGGTTTTATTTTAAAGGAGTTAATTTGCAAGGGGAAAAAAGGTACAGAATCCTGCAATCACAAGGGTATTGCCAAATTTTTCATGGCACTCTTACATGAACACCTAGAGATTAAAATCTAGCAGATGGTAAATAATTATGAGTAATAGCAAGGCCTTTTCTTGATCAGTCTGAATGCTGTAGTCTTCTCTACTACTTGATACTGCTCGAAGTTTTATCTTGTCATAATTGGAAGAAAAATAACTATTTCATCTGGCTCTCCCTGTCATTTTAACTATTAAGCACAAGATTAATACTAACAGGTTTTTTCTGCCACTCTTAATATACTCCTTGCCTCCACAAAGATTGATATCAAACTGCTAGAAAAATGAAGCATGAGTGTGACTACCACATGTATACACACACAAATAAAAAAAAAAGCTTAATCTGGGGAAAAACTAAAAGCATGGACACCATACTCAGCCAATATACCTGAAGAGGCAGGCCTTTAAAAGGTTTCACATTCAGACTTTACTTGACAAATACTTTTAAGCACTTAAAATTAATCTGCAGGCTAGAAAGGAGAGCTCGTATAACTGGGAAGGTAAAACCCATCTTCAGTTACAGTTAAAATACCATTTTGCTACTTTATCAAAACAAGGGTTGGGTGTATGTGATGACAGTCAGAGCCTCTCTTTCTCCTCCAGCTGCTGGGCTCTGACTGGAATGATAACCAAGTCACACTCCTACAGCAGCAGGAGCTGTTAAAATTGCTGCCCCAGTAATATTGCAAGGCCATATACCCCAAATGGAAAGAGAAGCAAAGTGTTCAGTGCCCAGCCATCATCAGCTCTCTCTTGGATGCCTGGGAACCCTGCTGTAAGTCTAAGCTTTAGCCATATGACAGCATTGACTACCAAGTTTACCACATGCTAGAACAGCCTTCCAAACCAGACTGAGTTTCAACTTTCAACCTAGAGATAAAAAGCCAACTTCTGAGCCACACTGTCCTTACAGTTTTCTCTTGTAAATAATTCAGTCATGCATGTCTTAAGTGGATCACGAAATCATTTAACAGTGTATTAAACCAAAAGGACAAGCAGTTAGGGCTATTTTTATACCTTGCCCAAACAAGGAATTACCCACCTGTTGCACTATAGTTTATCCACATTTATCTCTAAATAGCTTCTACTTTCATTTTTGTGCTTAGATGATGTTCTGAGAGAAGTAAGTTATCTAAATAGCTAAATTCAAATATATCTGAACCCAGATTACAGTAGAAGTGGAAGGGGGAGCAAACCCAGAAAAAAACCCAAATATGCTAACCAAAAATGCATCGAGTTCATAGCACTCATTCGTAGCGTGTGATAAAGAAATGTAACAAATTACTTTCTGGAGTATAACCTTTCCAAATTTCTATACAAAACCTTTTTGTAACAATCAGTCAAGGACCAAACTAGGCATTGCTGGGATTTCTGATCCTGCAGTAACTGTTGCTCCCCAGTGTTTTCAGGGATCATTAGCTCTCACAGCCAGGATACACACAGGGTACAAGCCAACTATGTTTCACAGCTGAGAGGAACGTGCAAGAGGCTCATTTTTTCCTGAAAACACAACTCAGCTAATCCTAAAAACTTCTTTTTTCTCCTTTAAACGAAAAATAGGAAAACCAAACTTCATAATAAAATGGCAACCATCTAATCCCTTCTCCCACGTTGGTGACAATAAATACTACACCCAGGAGTAAAGGAGCAACACAGCAACTGGAACTCACTGGTTAAATGCTTGCAGGGAGAAGCCACTGCAATGACCTGGGTGCTGCAGGACATCAGGCCCTGGGCTCTGTGGTGAAGGAACAGACCACTGCTCTTCACTGACAACAAAGGGATGTTCTCCTGCAAGGTGATGTTTGTGTAGAAGAGTCTCGTTAGTTTTATCTTAAGGCAAACGAAGTAAGGAGAGCGTTCAGATCTAACTCGGTAGCTGCCTTCAGTAGGATATAAAAGGTTTGTCTTTAACTGCAATTTCACAGTGAAGTTCCTGTCATTGCATTTCTTACCTTTCCAGAGGAACCTCTCCCAGGGTTTTGAAGAAAATCAGCTTTTCCCAGCTGTTATATACTAGAAGTCAAAAGTGATTATAAATTCACAGGCTAAAAAGGACAGTCTTTGGAGAACACCCCTCCAGGCATTCCCAGGGTACTAGATGTTTCCTAGGGATAGCTGGAAGGATCTTGCTCATGGAGGATTCTGCAGATGTTACCTCTCTTGCACAAACTCACAAGATTGAGTTATTTTAGTTGGGACTTGCAACTAAAATCTCCCCTTAAAAGCCTTTGGCCCAGTAAGAAGACTGTTGAAGTCCAGGAAAAAAAAAACCCAAGGTCTGTACAAGTAGAGCACAATAAGCAGCGAATTTTCAGACCAACTTATCCCCTGGTTGAGCCAGCTTTGCCTGCCTTGTACAGTGAACCAACTAATCACATGAAAACAAGTTTAAACCATTTATCTATGACAACAGGATCAACTGCACCTTGCACTGCTGGGAGGCTATGACAGAGGTCAGGACTGGCAGCACTGAGTGTGCAGGTTCAGCTGAAGCGACCCCAGTCCACATCTTCGCTTCAAACACCTGCTTTGTCTGTTCCCTTGGACTCCAAGCTCTTGGGAGTAAAGACAATTCCCTGCTAGATATAAATACCAGGTTTAAAGTGATGTTGAGGCCTTCAGGCTATAATTAAAATGTCAAACCGAAATAGTTACCAAGGAACACTGCAGGGAACATTTTAGACTTCCCATTTTTAGGTCTTCGGGTTGGTTTGGGGTTTTTTTGGCTGCTTTTCTTTTCAGAGGACATGCAGTACCATGTGAAAAAAAAAAAAAAGTAGTCATGGTTGTAGAATAGAAAAGTAAACAACAGCTTGAAACAGTCTCAACCTTTTTTAATCTAAAACTTGATTAAAATCTCCCCATGAAGATAAAAGTCTGGTTTTTGTTAGGAGACTTATCATCTGTACAAGCTTCCTGCCAAGAAGCATGCTTATGATATTGCATATCAACAACTTGATCTACTTTCTCTTCCTGCTGTCAAAAATTAAATCATTTTATTATTTTACAAAGATGAGTATCATCACTATGACAACAAACCTATGACCTGGAGAATACCATAAAATAATGTGTCAAGAAAAAGCAACAAAAGGAAACAAACAATGAAGAACAGTTCTGGAAATGTTCATCTCTCTGGAAATACTCCTTCTGCAGGAAACTCACTTCAGGAAATCTGCAGCTCCTCTTAACAAGGAATGTTCTCTTCTCCCAAGTAACAAGTGATAGGACAAGTAACTCAGAAAAAAAAGGATAAACATCAGAGGATGTTTAGATCAGATATTAGGAAACATTTCTTGACCAAAAGGGCTGTCAAGCACTTAACAGGCTGCCCAAGGAAGTGGTAACTGCCCACTATCTCTGAAGGTATCTAAAAGATGTGTAGATGTGGCACTTAGGGACAGGGTTTAGTGGTGGGCTTGGCAGTGCTGGGTTAATGGTTGGAATCGATCTTTCCCAACCTAAAGCATTCTATGACTCTGTAACTTGCCTTTATAGCAGTCAGGTCTTGAAGCAAAAGGTCACCTCTGAGTTATTTTGGTTTCTCAGTTAAAGCATTTTTATGTGTGCTACAGTAAAACAAAGCCTGTACTTCGCACATGGGCTTTTTTTAACTCAGAGCAAAGGTGCCTTGAGAACATTTGACAAACCTGGAAAGAAATCAAGGTGCGTTCCCTTTTCATTCAGAATGGGCTTTGACTCCATCTTTGTAAATGTAGAAGAAAAATTTGGCCTTACTTTATATGCTTTAAACACCAATTAACTTCACATTCAGTCCTCTTTTTTTCCTAACTTAAAAACTTTTCACATCTTTTCCATACCTTTTTTATAAATGGCAGGCAGAAGTATTTCCTAAGGCTATCTAGATGTAATAAAGCATCTTTATCATCTTGAGCAATTCCACTTATTAAATCCTAAACTAATGTTAAATTAATACTTATGGAAGAAGTGGATTTCCATGAGTATTTCACAGCTGACACTATAAATGTCATTTCCACTCACTATTTCTAACTCTTCAATCTCAACTACTTTGTGAATAATAATCAGTTCACTAATATTACTATTCAGTGACTACTGTGCTCTGTGTACCACAATCAAGGAAATGAGACAGATGAAAAGAAAGTTTTTATATTATCACAGTTTTATGCTAACAGTCCTATTTTTAATTCATGTGACCACTGAATTAAATTATAAAATGCACAGCCATGAGGAAAGACAGTTGTCATTTCTCAGTAAGATTAGCACCAGACTTAATATTTTTCAGCTTCTGTTTTAGACAGTTCATTTTTTCAAAACTGGTACTTCAGAGTGACCAAAACAACAATGCTTTGGGACCAGCAAAAGAAAAACACATTTTCAAACTGTTGGGCTTATTTGGTTCAGGGTCAGCAAAATGGCACACAAAGAAAAAAAAAACACTTTTAACAGTTTATTCCAGCAGTTCCAGAATAAACTATAAACGTTTCCACAACATGAAATTCTCAAGCTCTTGTAATAAACACCTGCCCATTCCCAAATTTATGTTAGATTTGCAAACCACTGTTCCCGCTTTTACCCACCGACCCTGGTCCCTCCCTGGCTGTGGAGGATCCACAGGATCCTGCTTGCAATGCTCTTGCCCCATGTGAGAAATCACAGAAATGCTGATTTCAGCAGTGCTCTGAGTCAGGTAAAGGACGGTGGGTGCTCAGTGGGCTGCCACTTGAGTGCTGGGAGCTGCATCCACCACCAGGAATGAAAACCCTGCACGGTGCCCTCAGCTTGAGCTTTCACAAAGAGGAACATCAGCTCCTGGCCCTGATTTCAGAACTTCGCTTTCCCTTGCAGGGGAAACCAACACATTTTTGAAAATGTCAACACCATTAGCTTCACATACATCAGAATAATTATTTTGATGCATCAGAAACACTGCATTTGACCCAAAATGAAAAATTCATTTTCCCTTTATTTCAGTAAAAATAGTCTTTAAATATTAATCAGACTGCCTCAACCTCACTTCCTCTTTTTTCTTCCCCCATCCTCTCAGTTTGATCAGCAACTGGAAGTACGAGGCATTTGCATAAAGTAGACGCTTTCTGATCCAAAATAAAGAGAAAAGCCCAACAAGAGGAAGATCAGTAGTTAAAAATGTAGCAGTAGAAACAAAAGAACACAAGTGCCTTTCATGGTCAAACTTCTTCAACTAAAGAGGAAAAAGAATCCTCTTTTTCATTTGCATTACAGTAATACTTGGATGACCAACCCGAGATGAGCTTTGCATTGTGCTCAGTAAAAGATACCATCTCAACTAACAAACAACAAGGGCCAAGGGCAGGAGAGGAAACAAAAGCATGAAGACATTAAGCAACTTACCCAAGGTAACCTGAACTTACTGGAAGAGCCCATGATAAAGCCCATGTGTTACACTTCCCATGCAGTAGCTCACACTGAGCCTAAAAGCCTTCTCTGGGAAGCTGTTCCTGAAGAAACATGCCAGATGCACGAAACAAGAAACTCAGAGAAAAATAAGTCAACTGTCCCCTTCCAGTCACTGGCACTGGTACAACGCAGCTTCCAGCAAGGGGAATGCAGAGAACTGCGGGGCTGCCCTACAAACCTCAGACGAAAAATTACAACCAAGGACACTCTCTGTACCTGCAGCAGCTTCCACAGGAGTCTCAAACCTATCATAACACTCAAGTCCTAAAAGGTGGTTAAATCTCGCTCAAACTCTTAAACTTAAAATAACACAAAGGTGATAGCTTTGATTTTGTGAAATGTCTTTATGGCAATTTCTCAAAGTTATGTCGATTCTCCAAGCAATGCTGCCTGCTTAGAAATGCATCTCTGACTAAAGTAGCAATAACTTGATATTTAACAGGAAGCAAACCAATTTTCTTCTCAGTCAGTAAATTGTTCTACAGCCATGAACTTATTTTATAAATATACACTGTTGCTGCTATTAATCATTAAATACACCATCTAACACAATCAAACATTAATCATTAATGACATTAATTGCCAGTTTGTCACAGCCTTAGTAGTCTCTTAAGTGAGCAAAAGCCTTATTTATTGTAGATTCTAGGCACTGATTCCCTAGATGATGAATACATAGTTTTCCCATTACACTACTGAGGCATTATCAAGGTCTTCACTGACAACTGTCTTCTCTGAAGATTATAAACCAAACTCATCTCGCATTTTTCCCCTCTGAAAAGAAAATTGTTTAGAGAGTGTGATGTGCATTCATTCACGCTCTTCCTTGCAAGTCAACTTGGCTCTGGATTTCCAACTTGCCACTTGTAGAACTTAAAGGGTTATGACGTAAAAATTTGTGAATCCAACTTAATGATTTTGTAGTGCTTTCCTTCTCCCCCCTACATACAAAGTCACCAAGAGCCCTCACTCCTGTAGCTGTCTGTAGCTGTCTCCCACATTAGTTCCACCTTTCCAGACTATCCTTCCTGCCATGTATCTTCCTGCACACCCCTTATTCTCTTTGGCCAGCAGCAGCTATTTTCCAGGATTTTGCTTTTTCACCTCAGTACTCACATCTCCCTCCAAAGCTCCTCTATCAGAGTGACTCCACTTTGCAAGTAGTTTTCTCCTTCCAGCACCCAGCTGAGCACCTCCTTATTTCAGATGACAGGACTGGTAAGACCCTGAGCTCTAAAAGCTCCACGTGCCACTCTAATTGGGTTTTTCAGTACACTAATGAAACAAATACTTGGTCACTTTGCCTCATTCCCCTGCTTTTCACACCATTTCCTTTCTTTTTCCTGCCACTTCTTCTGAGAAACAAAACCAATGACAAATAAAAATGAAGCATAAGGGTGCCTAAAATGTGTCAGGACACTTTCCCTGTGCCCACACAGCACGCCTGGGTGGGTGACAGCAGCAGAGCAAAACACACTGCCTGTCCTCATTGCTTTCCCACACCGAAAACACAACACGTGCCACAGCAGTCTCAGGAATTCCGGGATTCTCCACCACTGTGTGTATCTTTTGTGATTTGGGTATTTGGTGTTGGAGTCTAAAATAAAAGGGAAGCAAAATCAGTCCAGTCAGATATGCACATTAATAATAGAAGAGTCTGCAGCTCTACTGCATCAACAGTAACTTTGGAAGAATACAATTATTGCAAATACTCCTATCTTCATTTCAAAAAAACACCAGAACAGCCAACTGTTGACCCACCTAATTAACACCCAATTATTTAAGACCTAAGTTGATACAACTGAACATCCTTTCCATTTACCAGCAGAGGACATTTTAAAAAAAAAAAGTCTAGCTTAAGCTGCACAGGGAACCAAGGGTCTCCACTTAATTCACAGAGGGTCCTTATTAAAATCAGAAAACCAGTCAGAACAGCCCCTGACTTGAATACTAACAGGACAGAGTGGATCTAAAGGTAGCAGGATGATTTTGGCCTCCAGCAGCCATCCCTCCTGAAGGGACACAGTAGCCCTGGGGAGCTCGGCAGGAGGAAGCAAGGTCTGGCTGGGGTGCACAGTGGGCCTGGGGCAGCAGCTCCTGCCTCCCTCGGGTACCCAGCCAGCCCTGCTGGTCAGGGCACTCCAGGAGGGGTTGCCTGGGCAAAGGACAAAGCTGTCATCCATGCACACTGTGTGCTGGCATTGCAACCACCACCTGCACTGCAAAGATCTCTGGGTGTTCTTACCAACAACATCATAAGTAATAAATAGTAAAATTGGGAAATGAGAAAAATAGCCGTCTTGTTAAGGGTTATTTTTCCCTCTCTATGTAACAAAATATCAAATGAGGTCTAGAGAAATATTCTCTCCCTACACAGTTACCCATCAGGGTTCGACTTAAAAAGTATCCATATTCAGAATAGAAAAGGACATGCTGAAGTTCAAACATGGGATTAAATCCAGTTCTTATGGGGTTTAACACTAGGAAAATATTAAAAGGCTTGTCTTGAATTACAATATCCTTAAGACTAATATTTAACTGCTTTCTTGAACTAGGGCCATGAGAGAACTGTAAACCCTGAGGATTGGGCAGGTCGAAAGGGAGTTTGGATAAAACCAATTATAAATTAGTATTAACATCACTGACTGCAGGAGTCTATTTATGTGTTTTGTTTGTTTTCATTTATGTGTCTTTGGTGATCACCAAGAGGAGATGTGTTCATGCAAATGAGTGACCTGACTCAGTGAAGAGTTTCAATCCTGCCTGCTAAGAGAAATTACACCATGCAGCGAGAACACTGAGCTTACAAAGGAATAGAAAGAAAAGATGTCAGTGAGTTACAAAATCTGGCACTCAATAAATATATGCCAGGTACACATCCAACACAGTTACATAGGTATAGGTGCTGGGAAATCCTGACACTCGAGGATCTAAGCAAGGAAACTACTGAAACAAAAACACAGATGCTTCATTTCTTCTGTACTGTAAACAATCTCCCTTACCTGCCAAATCTACAGGAAAAATTAAAACATAAATTCATACAAGAATTCATTAACACATAAATTCATACATTCTTTATATTACTGCAATACACATCTCAGTTTTTCTCACAAGGACACATGCTGATACAGCCATACGATTTCCACTGGCCTTCACAACATGGTTCACTGAGAACTACAATTTATGTTTCTGTACTGGATATGAATTATATTGTAGTCAGAAAGCATTCACCACCAGATGAATCACTTTGGCCTTCCTTACACTAAAACTCTTTACATTCTTGTGGCAGTAAAAAAGTAAAAAAATTACAGCAACTGTAAATCTAACTGGTGTCTATTTAACTGCCTTGTATCAATATATAAACATTCATTTTCACACTGTCACAGACACAGGGCTGGTCTGAGCCACTCTACCCCTCACTAAGATATTAGGTTCTTTAAAAAAAAACAATCAAACTTTATCAGGAAAAAAACAACCCACAGTCTAATGTAATCATTACTATTTTACTTCAGGTTCTGGGAAAGCAATGCAAAAATACTAAGACTGGTTGACTGAATTGAAAAGTTAGAATAAGATCACATGGACCAAGACAGTAATATGATTTCTCTGGCAATGCAGATCAGAGAAGCACCAGGCCGTGGTGCCATCCTGTACCACACTCTGGGGACTCCCAGGCTGCCCAAGAGGTGCCCTGGGCACCCACTCCCACACCACGGGCTACCACACCAGCCTTGCTTGACTGAACGTGTCCAAAAATGCCCCAGCAGCTCCAGCAAATAATGTTCAAAGGAGAAAAAGGGGGGAAGCATCCTGATGCCACCTGTTAGACTTCACTGCTCCACGGATTGTAGTGGGTATGGAGGAGGTGGCAACCATCTGCCACCACCACAAGTGAGCGTGCAGAACATCACCAGCTGGGAGCAGACAAACAGCAGACAAAG
This sequence comes from Myiozetetes cayanensis, assembly GCF_022539395.1. NCBI lineage: Eukaryota > Metazoa > Chordata > Aves > Passeriformes > Tyrannidae > Myiozetetes > Myiozetetes cayanensis. The sequence goes on along the minus strand of NW_026088185.1, from coordinate 9,918,891 downwards.
AGCAGGCATCTTCCTGATAAAATGAAGACTTAATTGTTCATGTGACTGATCACTTTTAAGGCTACTTAACAGTCGCCACAATGTGACCTTGTGTAAATTAAATTGTCTTTCACCAGCTCAATGTCAAATCAGCCAGGTCTGCCATTTACAAGAATTATAAGAGGGGAAAAAAGCCCAGCTCTTCTTCCTTGTCCTCATGGGTCATAAAAACATTAGGACTTTTTTTTTTGATCCATTCTCGCAGATATGTAATACTAAGGACTCTTCAAAACAAAAGCCTTTTAAATCAGGCTTTTCTCCATGTCTCAGTTACCATGTCTATAAAATTACAGATATGCTCTCAGATTGCAGGTGTGGAAGGCAAAGTAATTATTGCCTGAGCAACACAAAGCTATTATACTAATGAGAACCAAGGGAAAGCTCAGGAGTTAGTTAATAATCCTACCCTGAAAGCATTGCTTCAGCAGCATGTAGGAAATACAGCCTGGAATACCCACACAACAATGACAAAAACAAAGAAGAGCTGATCATTAGGTAAAGAGCCCTCCTGTGTGCTGGATAAATAGGAGGAGAAAACCTTCTATGTGGACAGTGTGACCATAAAAGAGAGAGTTAAAATGTGTGCACATGCTAAGCCATGGTATCACTACCTAGGCAGTCTTAAATCTGCCATTTTCTCCCTTCCGAGAGCTGACTTCACCATCACACTGACGATCTTTTAAAGCAGGGAAAGCTGTATGCCTATGGGAGATAAAGAAAAATACATCCATACTCAATTCTTTCAGAGGAGTTTTAAAGGAAAAAAACCCCACACATGGCAAAAAGCATCACGTCCAAGGCCTCTCGAGGCTGAGACCTGCCTCCCTGAGCAAGCAGGAATGTCAGTCACGCTGGTTCCACAGCCACAGACCAGCCCTGCAGGACCCTGCCCTGCATCCCCCCAGCCAGGCCAAGGGCTGGGCCTGCTCACAGGCTGGATGAAGCAGCAGCACTTCTTTCCTGGCTCTCACAAAGCAAACAGAAAGTAAATGGACACAGTAAGGGGAGAGATATCCAAGCACAGGTGGCAGAAGAGCCAGCGAGGGTGCACTGAGTAGAGAACTCTAAATAAAGATTCCAAATAGCTCTGGTACAAGCTTCCAGTAATACAAGACAGCACGACCAGCACAGCTCTGGGTAAATAGAAAAATGCCTCAATACTGACAGGATGTTGGGGAAAAGCATCAAACAACTCCACTACATACCTCAAGTACAGCTTTTCTTAAATTACTGTAACAGGAATGATGGAATATCAGCAGCAACCCAAACCTGTTCTGCAAGATTTAATAGCATACAATACAGAACAGAGTAATTTTTCAGCAGATTAACCTTAACCTCTAAAGAGAGGTCAGACAAAGCTTAGACAACAAATTAAATTAATCTGAGCATCTAGCAATCCTGACCAGGCAAAAGCAAGCCTTAAGCAGCAATACTAACTTTACTTTAGGCTTTCTCTAAACATTGCTTTTAATTCCTCCTTTAAAAAGCTTCAAAGAAAGTTATTTTAAACATATATAAATGCAAAGAAAAGAATCCACATTTATCTGTTCCTTCTTGGCATTCAAAACTGCTTAATTATAGATTCCCATAGCTTATATTAATTAGTGCTTAAGATACATATCTGAGTCTGATTCACCACAGCCACATAAAACCTCTATATAATCATGTTCATGAAACATCCAAGGAAAAGTGATCCACGCTTTATAATAGAAACTTAAGGTGTAAGTACTTGGGAAAACTGAATTAATTCAAACTCCATCCCAAATTAATTCCAGTGAGATTTTGCTGATCGACTTAAATGGACTTTGGATCTAGTGTTTACTAGCTGTGTTCTTAGAAACCAGCAGTGAACAGTAATTAAACAAACGTGTTTTGATTTAGAGCACTCTCATTTTCAGTGTACTGTTCAGCTCTGTTGCACCGTCCCCCCACGAGTACTTACAACCAATTTTACACTTGAACCTGCCAACAATCAGTGCCATGATCCCGCTTAAGGGATTTCAAACCTAAGTCTTTTAGCAAGTCAAACATTTTAAATCCCGGGGCAGAGGGGGCAGAAGTCCCCAGGAAGCACGCTGTATGCAAACAGTCCCTCGATTTCAAGAAGCAAACAACACGACCACAAAAGGATTCTCAGTTTTCCATTCATCTCCCTCACCACCAGGAACGGTCTGGGTCGGTGCCTGCTGACTGCCTCCTCAGTCATTTACAGAGCAATAAAGGTTTGAATATCGTCCTTTGTATGTACGGGACTGCAAGGACTGCAGAGGTGACAGCGCCATGCTATTTCTTTCTTATCTGTAGCCTTTAACGAAACAAAAAGTGTTTACAAATTTTCTTTACCCAAGATGAAAAGAAAAAAGTAAAACAAAACTCAAAAGGCAAAAAGCTTTCTTTGTCCTTCAGAGTTCAAGCTAAATTGGAGAAACAAGCAGCAGCTGATAAGGTATACAGTGATTACTTTGTTCCTTAGCAATATGTATACGGACAGATGCAGATGATGATTCTTTGGAAGAGACTTAAGAGATTCTTTAAAAGCTATTTTCAGTAAACAACCTGACTATGAACATACAGGTTTGCATGGTGGGCACATCAGCACCACACTGTGGATGTTCATTTGCCATACCCAAATGCTGTGGTGCTTCCACCATCAGCCCAGATGGACAATTTCCATCCCAAGGTGAATCTTCTGTGCTAGAGCCAAAGTGAAGCCCAAGGCACACAGTCAGGTAGGCAGAGGCACAGAAGAATTCACCATCTCCTATCTGCCTTAGCTTCCAAAGCCCCAGTGGCTCCCAAGGTACTTCCCCAAATTTCAATCACTTGGTTAATGTATCTTTGCTATGTTTGCTGCCCTCAAGGAAGGGAAAAAAATAGAATTGTAAGGGAGCAGAACTGATTTAACAAACATAAAGCTGGAAATCCTTTCTATGGATCTCTGACTGGGTTTAAACATAGTCTTACCTCAGCTTATCCTGAACACAGCCACAGTAAATATTTAGGATAGTTATTGCACTCAGATTTGGAGGCAATCCTAAACCACTATACTTCGATACACACGCTCCCTCTGCCAGACCGTAAACAAACAAAATACTAATACTTCAATCTCTGCAGCCAAGGAGAATCCAAAAATCAAAACACAGCATGTGTGCTGCTCTGCCAGGAGGTTCTCACCAGGTTCTGAAAGCTGGCAGAGCTGGCACTGGGCAGAGGAACACATTTGCACTCCGGTGCCCTGTCCATAACTCACGCTGCTGTGAGAAGCAAAGACTTCTCCCTCTCTTCAGCAGAATGAAGTGTTTCTTTCTACCCTGAGAAATGTCAAAAGGAAAAAAAAAATAAGAAAAGAAAAAGGAAAAAAATTCTCTGAAGTCTGACTAAGCAACATTTTAGATCCCTGGTCTATGCCCAGCCTCATTAAAACAGAACCAAATCCTTATGGAGATCTGGGGGCACTTATGAGAAAGAACAAGCTAAGTCAGGTAGGAAGAGTTGAACTCCACTGTTCACAGGGAAAAGCAGCTCCACTTCCTCAGTAAATCCTCCCAGACCAGCATGTGTCCTATGAACCTCATAATACCCAAAGTAGAAGAGGGGATGCTAGTGCAGCACTGATAGGAGACAATGCTGTAGCAGCTTTGAATTCCTGCCTCTTTTGGGAAAGCTCTCATGGCTGTTATACAGGTTTTCTTTCAATGTTCCCATCAAAGAATGATTGGGCAGGTGGGAGTCCTAAATTTTCAGTTTGTTTACATTTTACAACAGTTTATTCATAGCCAGAACTACTCCCCTGAGGAACACTTATTAATTTCCTTTGCTGTGTATGCATTTTTCACACAGTTTGCAGGTAGAAAAGAATATTTTCAAATGAGATAAAGTGATTGCAAGAAAACCCACAAAAATCAGAGAGGATTACTTACATATTTTTCCTCTTTTTTTTTTTTTGTTTGTTTGTTTGGGGGTTTTTTGTGGTTTTTTTCCAGTATGTTTTTTTCTAGTAGGAAAGAAACACAGACAATACATTGCTATATATAAATTTGCTTCTATCCCAGTACTTTTAAAGGATAAGAAAGTGTTAAGATGGGCCCAGGCCAAGAATAATAAAAAAATTCTTTTAAAGAACACTCTTTAGAAAGCTTTTTTCCCCCATCACTGATACTCAGAATAGCTTTCTCACCTGTGTGTACAATACAAATAACTCAACAGAAAAACAGGCTTTATGCCACAGTAGCACTTAACCCACTACAACTAATTTTTTTTAGCATAGCAGAATAGAAGTATGCAATAGAACAACTCATATCTGCACCAGAGCAGTTAGCTACCTTCTCCCTTCACACACAACAAAATCAACTTCTCCTCCTTTAAATTTTTGGGATAGTTTTGCTCAATTCACCATCCATCTCCTTCCTCCTCCTTTGGCAAATTGACTCAAGGTAGATGCAGGAGTTCACAGTTTCCTGACACTGACAATTTATTCCTTAGACGTCAGGAGATAACCAATTGCAGCCACCACATCAGACTCCTCATCAGTTAACTAGTCACTGCTCCAGAAACAAAGACATGGAGCAGGGTACTGGAGGTGGGAGTACAACTAAATTTCAGAAGAAAGAGCAGCAGAAGAATGGAATCATAACTTTTTTCCCCTCTTACAAGGAAGGAAAAGGCAAGGGGAGAAGGGACATATCCAGCCAAGGCAACACTGATACCCTACTACCCTTTCTGTAGGGCCGGGCAGAGCTACATCCTGCCACAAGGGAGGCTCTCAGGGCTCCCAGCTGCTTGCAGGGCACGGCTCAGAAGCAGCACAAACAGTAGAGGTGCTGTCTCAGCAGCTGCTTTGGCATTGCCAGGTGCACAGCCTCAGCTTCAGCAAGACAGCTCAATATTGACATAATTGACTGTGCAAAATCCTATTGTATTCTCAGCAGAGGAGGTGGTGGCAAGTATTTCCCCAGAGCTCCAGAAGTGAGGACAGTAAACAAGATTACGCTTTTGATGTGTAAGTGCTTGTAGTCAAGTTAAACTCACCCAATTGCTCAAATTCAGACCTTGGTGACACTCCAGGATCACCCAGGGATCAAGTCCCAGACCAGGAGAGCTGAACACTTGGTTATCCTTTTCCTATTGACCGATATTTTGGCTTTTATGGTGTTGCTTCTTTTCAAGACTCTACCACACAACAGCCACATCCTGCAAAGCACTGAAGTCCCTGCCCTTAACTTTGAATGCATGGCTTGTTCAAGATGTCTTCACACAATACTGCACTCCAGGATGGTTTTGTGTTTTATGTTAGCAGCCTAATAACTGTCTAATTAGTTGTATTAAGCTAAAGAGAGCAAGCAAATCTATTAATAAACACCATTTCAAAACAGAGCTTTGCATAACTCAGCTACTTAACAGAACTTCAACATGATTGAAGAAGAAATTATGCTCAAATGACTAAGTTTGAAAAACAGGCTGTTCAGCAGCATTTCAGAACAATTACCTCAGGTTTTTATTACTAGTGAAAAGTGAGATTTAATTTTTTAAGTGCCAGTGATTATTACAGAGCATCTACACTGAAAAATAAAAATAGCTTCTTGCAAATAATCCCTCACACAAGATCTAAACACACCACAAACACCATTTGAAGGTTTTTCTGTATGGATCATACTACAGCAGAATCTCTTAGTTCTGCCCATCTTTACACCCTTTCAACACAAACACAAGCTGTCTGTACATCAGCAAAACAGCGCGGCCCAACTGGAAGAGCAAAATAGTTGGCATTGCAGCCTTTCACCACTCCTCTCACCACTGCCATCCCCCTCACACACCCCCACATCAAGGGCTTTGCTGGGACTGGCTCTAACCTGGCCCCAGGCTGGACACTCAGTAGGGAGCAGAGCACCCTCGTGCCCCCCGTCCTCCCCAGACCCCGCCGTGCTGCCCCCCAAACCTCTGCAGCGAGATCCAGGGCTCAGGGACAGGGAACAATCAGGGGGCTCCATTGAGGAGCACACTCCCTCTTGCCCTGAGCTGCAATGCTGAGACAAATGCACCCACAAGAGGCTGTTAATTGTTTCGTGAAAGTGCAACAAACTAAGTGCATCTACCTATGTGAAGGAATATTGATCAGTTGGTGGGGGGTTTAACCAAACCATTAGGGCTTTGGGAAGAAGTAAGTGCATTCTCCCTCATTTCTCTTAATCCAATTGCTGTATTTGTAAAAAGACATTGGTGCTAAGATGTATTGTCTCTGTGTTAGTTATCTTTGCTGTAGATTATGAAAATTCTCTAAGAACTCCACAATATGCCTATTCCACCTAAACAATACGTGCCTGTGAAAACACACTCCCCGTGGTGTGTTCTGAGTGGGTAGTGCCAAGGTACTGTATAAAAGTCATATTTTTTTTTCTCCCAAACAATTAAAAAAGAAACAGTTCTATCCTTAAGGGGAAAATAGCTCCATTTACAGGGTAAGATTCTCTGCTGTGGACAAAGAACTGAGCTGTGACTACACATCTGACTGCCAGTAAATGGCCACCAGAGCTGCCCAGCTTATCTCAGTGATGCCACCTTTGAGAGATGACATTCATTTGATCCATAAACTGCAGCTTGTTGGTGACAGAGCCATGGATCCCAGAAAAGAAAAGGTCTGGAAGACCAAGATGACTTCACAAGCTCAATAGCATGCTTGCTTTGCATTTTTTCCACAACTGAGACTTGTGTCCAGTTTGCTGCCTACAGCACAGGAATCAAATAGCAAAGCTACTGTGCATGTGAGCAAAATTACTGCTCTACTCATCCCGAGAACTTCCACAGAAAACAGAATTTTTCAGAGACGACAGGATCGAATGGAGCCACAAATACTCTGCTAATGCTGAGATGATGGGAGGGGCTTTTTGCAATTGAGTTTAGATGCTTTTTATTTCATTTTCTTTTCACCATGTAAAAGGCTTATAATGTTAATGCAAGCCCATTACTCATGAAATTGAGAATCCAAGGGCATTGGTGTGACGTACAAAAGCTGTGAGCAAACTGAAAAAACGGGTGCTGACTTTCTTGTGATTGTCATCAAGATTTTTGCAGCAGATTAGAGTGCTGGTAGGTAAACTGACTAAATAGTATTGAGAAAATGTTTTTAGCTCTCTTTGAACTGTATGTTCAGAAGTCATGGACAGTGAAGACCAAACCAATGAAATCATCTACTGCTAACTTTACTCATTAGCAAAAGCTTGCCTTTTTTCCACTTGCCAGCTTTCAACTCTTTGAGCTGAAATTTCCCATATCAGGTGCCTGCCTTTAAAGAATAAAAAAAATTAAGAATATCAAAATAATTCAGCAGGAAAGCTCAGAAAAAAATAAGTTGCCTTGACAACATTTGAAGAGAGGTCAGGGGAAAGTTTCAAAGACATAATTGCACACAGGCACCTACACTTTGAGTGCCTGACTTTGCGACCTTCCTCAAAGTCTGTTTGAAAGAGCTTCTTGTGTGTCATGTACTATTAGATGGGGAGTCATGCACCAGTTAAACTCACCTCAAATTGTAGTTTAAATGTGAAAAGCATATGCTGCTGTTCTTGCAAGTTGTCTTTTCCCATAGAAGTGGAGCAGGGTGGGGCAGTCACTTGTAGAAAGCTTGCAAGAATCAGGAGAATTTGTCTTTGTTTCCTGGAATCTGTTTCTACAGAAAAAAATCTACTGCACACATAGCCAAAGAGTTAAAGAACTCCTTAGTTATTCATATTGCACAGCTGATACCTACCCTCGAAGAGAAAACACAAAGCACAGAGTCCATCTCTGATGTCCATCCATCCCTGCAGTCTTCCAAGATCACCAACATGAAACATTATTCACACCAAGAATCAACAGCAATGCAAGGGACAAGGAAATGAAGAGTCATCCCTCCTCATCTTTTGGCTACAGCAAACCCAGCAGAAACTGAGTGTGTCAAGAAACAGAATGAGTAAGCAGTTAAGTGGGTGGTTCAATATGTTCATTTTCCTCCAGTATTTCCATTTCAAGTGTCAGCTTCCCAAAATGCATTTAATTTGTACTATAAATTTTGATTCCAAAACTCTTCCCGTGCTGTTCAATGAAGCAGTCTGTACATACACATGTAAAAGCAAATATTGCACAAAACCCTAATGACAGCAAAGACCCTTGTATGAAATCTGTTGCAGCTGCATTTACTTCCAGACCTGCTGCAAAATGGTAAAAGGTTTTTTGGCTGGATAGATCTAACAACAAATGAGAAGCAACCCCCTACCATTCTTCCTTCACTGTGCAGTCTGCACCAAGCTTTCATCCAGCAACAGCAGCAGACTGCTGACAGTGTTACTGAAGAGTTTTCTGTGGGCTCTTAATCACAATTGTAGCCTCTATGATAATAACATCCTTCTGACTCCTCATTAAAGCTCAACATTATGTTGGAATAACCACATTCCACCACTCCAGTTACTTAAGCTTTGGTATGTCCTGTAAATGCAACAGAACTAATGAAACTGCTTTTTTTCAAGAGAGTTCTGCATATCACAATGAAGGCTCAAAGAAGGGCTCCTTGTTGTAAAAGCCACATGAAAAATGATCTCCCATATCCCCAAAGGGAATGAGAGTATTGATAAAAGCTCTCTCCCCTCTGTCCTGCCGTGGCAGGGTCCCACCAGCCCCATTGCTGGCTACACTGGCAACACACATCAAGGAGTTTAACCAAATAAAAAGGGGTAAAATATGAGAAAGCATCCACATCCAAGTGAGCAGGAGAGAAGGGCAGTTTCCTATCACTTCAGGATGAAGCAGTAAACACAGTTGTTCATGTCCCTGCACCACCTGTACCAACTGAGCCAGAGGCAGAGCAAAGCACCCTAAGAGGCTGCCACTGTGGACTGGTTGTGTGCCACGATGGCAAAAAGCAGCTCTAAAATCAGACAAGGGAAATAAGGCCTTTCCAGTAGGAAATTAGTAACACTAAACAAAGCAGGCATGACTCCTGTAATTAATGCCATAAAAGGCAGGTTCTCATATGTAAGAACTGTAACTGACAGCAAAGCAACATTTAGGGAAAGGGAGGAAAACTCAGGGATCCAAGCTCAAACACACCCCTACAACAGCAGTAAAGAAGGAGAAAATCCCTAATGATAATTACATACCATCAAAACCCATTACTTGCTCTAGCTGAGGTGGA